>NC_088715.1:54856689-55456689 GCF_963576615.1 Watersipora subatra | reverse complement strand
TTCCATGAGCAGCTTCTCCTAGCCGGAGGGCTGCAGCATTGGCAGAGGTTCTTTCGAAGCTTTTACCGGATTTTTTTTCTGGTCTGCCTGATCAGGCCCCCTTCATGTTGGGGCCCCTTCTTGGCTCAAAGGAAGCTAGGGCTTGTTCTAACCTTTCCGGACAGGCGTGGTAAGGCTTCAGTTGTGCCTCACTTTGTACCGACAATTGGCCTTGCCTTTCCACCAGGTATGTGTGGTTGTTCCAGGCCTTGAGGAACTGGTGCGGTTCTACAAACTTCACCTGCAACTTGGGGTTTTCTCCCCGTTGCTTGCGCTTGTTTGTGAGCCATATCCAGTCATCAGGTGTGTACAACAAGGGTTCTTTCCTGTCTTCGTGTACCATTTCCAGTCTTCTTTGTACCTCTAGTACGTCCTCATGAGCAGAAAAAAACTCGGTCAATAGGGGATGACTTTCCAGCTGGGCTGGCAACCTTAGTTTCCGTCCCAGCATCAGCATGTTTGCTGTCTCTCCAGTTGCGAAGTGGGGAGTGCCTCGGTATGCTCTCATCAGCCGGGAAAGCAGCACGTCCCATTCATCCTGTCTGTAGGCTAGCAATAACGCCTGTAACAAGTATCCCAGCCCATGGTTATTTATTTCCCCTATTTTGTTTGCCTGTGGGTGGTATGGGATGGTGTGTCTTCCCCACATTCTAGAGTTGGCACAGTTTGGCCATTTGTTGATTTTTGAACTGCCCACCCTAATCTGTGTGGATCTACTTCAGCAGCCCCAAATAGCAGGACACCCGCTTGTCTACAGTGTTTGCAACCACCAGTGCTGAGGCGTCAGGTAGTGCCAGTGCATCTTGCCACCGAGTGAAATGTCTGTGAGGACCAGCACCCATTTGTTTCTTCTCGGAGTAATAGGGAGTAGGCTGACTAGGTCGACGACTACCTTTTGTCAAAGCCTGCTTGCGTATAGCCTCTGCCTTCCTCTGGCTGTCCTGGTCTTTCCATTTTTTTACGGCCTGGCACACCTCCCAACATTTTACTAACCGTCTGACAATAGAGGTCAAGCCTGGACAGTACCAGGTTAGCTAGAGACAGCTTGTCGGTTTTCCCACCCCAGAGTGGGTCAGGACGTGGGTCTGCCATATGGCAGTCTCTCGTATGACTGGGGGACAGACGGCGCACCATCCGGCGTGGTTCTGAGTGTCCACGCGTACCTCCAACACACCGTCTGGCCGAATGCTGAAAGAGCCTCGCATGCGATTCAGTACGTCCAGCTTTCTGCTTTTCACTTTTAGGAGTTTGGCTGGCACTTTGTTTCTCGTGGCGATAACCTGGTACATGATGGCTACTGGCCTTTGACCCATGGCCTGTAGTTTTGCCAACTCGCTCTTTCGGCTCAGCTCTCACGAGGTCTTTTGTGCTGCTATGAATGCCGGGCTTCCTTGTGTCCTGAATTTGGTTGGGAGGGAGAGGGGGGCAGGCAGCCCCACAGAGCTGCTGCCAGTGCTCAAGTTTAATCCTGCTACACTTGGAGAGAGTCTCATTCGAGTTACCGATTGAGATTCCAGGGTATGCGATTTTGTCCAAGTTTGATCCAGCCTTTTCAAGGGCGGAAGTCCCATTCAGGCAACTTGTCGGTACCTGCATGGCTCGTGGCCCTGTTTTTTGACCAATTCCTTCCTCAATAGGCCTCTGCCCTCCTACTCGATGCTTGCGCACAGCCGCTCGTCCTCGCAAGTTTGCTTACTTAGGCCGCCTGCATTACCGTGCTTTGGACATGACCTGTGTTTCAGCGAGTACCGAAACTCTGCCAGGATCTCGAGCCATCGAGCTACATGGTTCGATGGTTCTTTTCTTCTGCATAGCCAGCAAAGGAAGGCGTGCTCGAATCGGAGGACGACTTCCTTGCCATACAAGTAGGGCTGGAAATGTTTAACAGCCTTGATGACCGCTAGCAGCTCTCGTCGGGTGATGCAATAATTGCGCCCTGAGGAGGTTAGAGTCTTACTATAGAATGTGGTGACTTTCTCTTGGCCCTGTTGCATTTGAAACAGCATGACTCCTACCCCGTGTCCAATTGCATCGGTGTCTAGAATATACTGCTTTCGGGGGTCCAGATAGCATAAAACTGGTGCGGAACTGATGATGTTTTTCAGCTGGTCGAAAGCAGTCCGTTCCTCATTCGTCCATCTCCACATGTCTTCCTTGGCCGTCAACCAATGCAAGGAATGAGCTATTGTAGTGAACTCTGAGATATACTGCCGGTAGTAGCCAACGGTTCCCAGAAATCCCTAAAATTCCTTGATTCCGCCCGAGTTTGGCCATTTTGCGACTGCCTGCCCGTTTGCTGGATATGGACTCTATCTGGAGCTGTACTCCTTCCTGGCTGAGGATATGGCCCAGGTAGCGTATCTGGAATTGCAACAGCTCACGTTTTGAGAGCTTTAGTTTCAGTTCGGTCTGGTGGAGTCTCTGGAAGACCTCCTCGAGGCGATGGAGGTGCGTATCGAAATTCGACACAATGACTACAATGGCATTGAGATACAACAACATTGTTCTCCATTGGAAGCCGTGCAAAACGCATTCCATAAGGCTCTAGAAGGCAGCCGGGGCAGAGGTCAGCCCAAAGAGCAACACCTTCCATGTCCATAGGCCACACTTAGTACAGAAAGCCATTTTTTCATGTGCGTCTGCATCTAGCGGCACTTGCCAATACCCGCTGACTAGATAGAGCATGCTGAAATATTGGCTGCCTGGCAGGGCATCCAGACTATTGTTGATCCTGAGGAAGGGTACGTGTCTTGCTCAGTAACGGCGTTTAATTCCTGGTAGTCAATACAAAAACACCTTTTCTGATCCTTCTTTTTTACCAATACCACAGGCTGGCTCAATAAAGCCCTTATTTAGCAGATCTCGTCCTTGTCGCTTGGCCTCCGCCTCCTTCTCTGGCTTTAGTTTGTAGGAGGGGGAGGCTGTCGAATCGGTCGAGTCTCTTCCTTGAGAGGTATTGAGTGCTCTACCTAAGAGGACCTTCCTACATTGTCGATGCCTGTGGTAAACACAGTGACATAATGGTTCAGCAGTGCAACCAGCCTCGTTGCTTGGCCTGCTTCTACACAGTTTGGCTGAGCCGCTTGGAACAACTCCTCAAGGTAAGCCAGCACTCCATTCGTTGAAGTTGAACCGGCTGTCCACAATAAGGGACCGTACTCCTTGACTTGGTGAGTGTCTACCCCAATATATGTGCCAATGGTGGCACCGAACTTGAGAGTCAGCGGTTGTCCCATAGTGTTCAAGCATCTGGCTATTACCTGGCCTTTGGGCCCAGGCTAGTTCAAGCTGCTTGCCACACGGGGTCTGTCGGGGAACCCTTCAATCAGTCCCATTGAACAATAGTTCTGCTTGGTGATACGGCAATGCAGTTCTATCTCCATCTGAGCTGGCACCACTACCTCCTTGATCACTTGCAAATTGCTTTGAAGCCACTGTCCGTGTCTGTCGGTGCATACTAGCGGCTTTCTGCCCACTTTGTCTACTGGCTGATCAAATTACAGAGAATATTGGTGAGCCACCAAGAACGGCATGCCCGATATGGCATCTTCACTTAGTCGGCTAACCACAAAAACTTCTTTTGTCTCAACTTTCCTCAATAAAAACTTCTTTTGTCTCAACTTCCCTCAATTGAATCAGCAGCCGAATAATTCAGTAGAAAGGAAGTCTGGTCCTGTCGGCTAACAGACCATGACTGTTACTTTCTTTGAGCCTTTCTCGCATGGCTCCGGGCAGTCGGTCAAACACTTGCTTGTTGGGAGAGGGTTATTTCCTGAGGGGTTTGCGACTTCCTTTCTTTGCAGCGGAGCAAAGTCAGTTTCTGGGGTCGTCCGGTTTTTGGGTCTTTTTGTTGTTTCATCGAGCGGAGTTCCTGAGGTAGAGAGGGCGTCAGCTCTGCCGCTTTTAAAGCAGGCTTCCAACAGTTCCGCCCGTAGGTGTAGCTCCGATAGTTTCTGATGTTTTGAGCAGGAAGGATTTGGTGATCACTCCCTCACGCTTCCGAGTATGCAAAAGGGCATAGGCCGTGTTCAAGGACAGATTGAGGTTGGTCTCGCTCAAGGACTGATGGTAGTTTCGTGTCTCCATGGGTTCCTCTTGTGCCCAAAAGCCCCTCGGCTTAGTCCTTGCTGGGCGAGACCATCCATCAGCGTCTCCTAGGTCTCGGGTGATTTTGTCTAGCTTCCAGGAATATTTGGCCTTACCACAGTCAGCAGCGGGAGCTACTGCTGAGACCTTTTGTCATTTCCTAGAGCTGGTTTTGGGTTACTAAGGCAGTTTTTGCGGATGTGCCCTTGCCCGCCTCATTCTCAGCAAAGGATGGCCTGCAAACGCTTTCCTTCCTTTTGAGGTTGGACTCACTCCTGTAGTTCCACCTTCTCCGTGAAAGATCGGATCAATCTGGCTTATTGGTCAATAACCTCGGTTTTGGCCGAGTTCACTTGGCTAGAGAGCCCTTTTTCCACGGCTTGGACAGAAGAGCTGGCAGGCTGTCACTCTCCCTCTTATATCTAGAGGTAGCCATTTCCGGCCCATATGACATTCACTCGCATGCGTGTGGGTACCGCCTTAAAGGTACCAACCTCTCCACTTCCATGGCATGTTCCTGGAGGGGAATCTTCTTGCTTTGTCAAAGGGTGATAATCCGGCTCAATGCATGCTGGACAAATAGTCCGAACCTAGCCTGAAGAGTGCTAAACACAGCGTCCGGGCTGTCAGCTCATCCGCAGTCCTCGGCCGGTTTGCCCACTGCATCCTGGAGGTGAAGCAAAGTTGCTCCTTCTGTCCAGCAATTGACGTTGGCTACTTCTTAGAAGCTAGCGATAATAATAATACCCACATCTCCTGTGTCGCTGTATTGGGGAGTCTTGAATTGCCGTACCAGCTTTTGAGGTTTCAGCATCAGCAATACTCGCTCCAGGGCCTCGATTAATTGTTCAGTGTGTGGGTCGACGCTCTTTTGCTTTTTGGTTGGCCATTTGTTTGGCGAGGAGTTCCCAAGTAGGTTTTTGCCACTCCTATGGCAGTTCTTCTACTGTCCCTCGTCTTTTCGCGTCGTTGTGTGGGTTTCGTGAAACCGGTTTTCAGGCAGGACATACACTGCTCTTCCTGGGTTTCTTCCTACTGCCAGTTTGAAGACAGCGGAAAGTTCTTTCAGTGAAAGCTTTGCTGCCATTTCTTAGATAAGCCTTATTCCATGCTTTCTGGGTTTCTTTTTACTGCCACTTTGAAGGCAGCAAAAAGTTCTTCCAGTAGGAACCTTGAGGTGGAGCTTGTTGGGGATCGCCCCATCCCACCGCTGCTACCAGTGTAAAGGTTTTGTGTGCTGCCTTTGCTACTCCACCAACACAAGACTCAGTGTGAAGATTATATACATATATTTCTGACTTTTTCATAAGTAATTACAGTCAAAGGCATGCAACAAGCAATGAAACAGGCGCAGAACAGCTCTGCTCTCCAGTCGTGATTTGGGCTCTTATATAGGAAGAGCCCCGCCTCCCTGTTCTACTTGGCTTGGCTCGGCTAGATTTGGCTTGGCTCTGCTTGGCTTGGCTCGGATTGTTCCTGACTGAGCCGGCCTAGTATGACTCAAACATTCCATCACATATTTATGATCTAAGTGAGTTGTTGACTCGTCTTGAAGCTTGCCTAATTAGTACACTATGAACATGTTGTAGTAAAGTGAGTTCTATGTAGTGCCTGTATACTTATGATCTATGTGAGTTTTTGACTCACCTTGAAACTTGTCTAGCTAGTACACTCTGAAAATATTGTAGTGAGGAGAGCTCTAGGTCTTAGTAAACATGGTGATCTTTCACAGCGAAGGATGCTTTCGGGTTACTAGTAGATTTGAAAAGAAAACTGTGTCATACAGAAACTCCATTCAAGACATTCAGCTTGGTCGACCAATGCATTAATAAATGCTCCAATCGATCGTCAAATGACATTACAGATAAATAATCATGTAGTTATTTCACCTGATGATTTTAGAGCGCACTAGACTTCCAGGGCAATAGCAATATCAAACTACTAACTACATAACCTTGCACATGGTTTACTGTAATGAAACTTTTAAATACATTATCTACATATAAATAGAGCAAATAATGATTAGAAACACCAAGACATCTGAATTTAGTGACAGTTAGTTTTGTATGATATCTGACCAAAGTTATTTATTATTTGTTTGCTTTAATGCGAGCACAAGAAGTGAAAAGAAGTTACCCTTGCTACATCAATGGAATATAATCATGTCATAGTCTTATGAAATGGTTGCAGAACTTATTTTTACAGATTTGTATGTTAGCATATACTACCAACGTAATACTGTTGATGTTGAGTTTAACAACAAATGTAATATAAGTGACTAAAAAGACTAGCTGTATAGATCATTTGTTTTGCCATACATTTGACTAATAAGCAGTTCATTTGTTGATTAGGTGACGAAGGAGAAAACTGCTCTAGTGAAGATGATGACTCACCTGGTAAGTATCTGCTGCACAAACTGTACTAAAAAGTATGATAGGTAGTGTAAATCTTTTGTGATCTATATGAGTCGTTGAGTTGTTGACTCATCATGGAGCTTGTCTAACTAGGACTCCCTTAACATATTGTAGTAAGGAGTGCTCTAGGTAATGTCGGTCTATTGATGATTTAGGTGATTTGTTGATTCATCTTATAGCTTGTCTAGATAGTACACCCTGAACATATTGTAGTGAAGAGAGTTCTAGTTAGTGTCTATTTATTAGTGTTTGTATATCTATCAATTTTGAGCGTGTTCTATCTGAGCCTGTTCATGATCTGAGCTATAGAGCCTGTTCTATCTGAACAGGCTCAAAAGTGAGTTATTGACTCACTTTTGAGCCTGTTCAGTAGGAAGTTTTTTTGCAATTATTATCGAGGATAGGCTTTTCGGTATGTATGTGACAAACAGTTTTGTGTCAACGATTTGACTATCTTTTGTAACCATGTTTAACAAGGTTTAACAAGACCGTGAGAATACAGAAAAATTTTCTGATGTTTGTGGTATCCATGAAAAATAGGATGCATTTCCCGTCAAAGTTTTCACAATTCTATTTATATTTGTGACAATTACGTATAGATTTTTTCTCATAATTCCTTGTTTCATACATGTAACTCTAGCTTGCATTAAATCTATAACTAGCCTTTTTGGCAACCATGATGCAGTAACTATGCACCGGCTTGGATATTATTTTACCAACAAACAAAAATTGACAAATTCCATGATTTGTTGGGCAATAGGTCCCAATACTCTCTCCATATAGTTATCCTATTATGCTTTTTTATTGTATAGAACAAGCAGCAGCCCTAAGCAAAATTAAAGCTGATTTACCTAGCGCAACGAACCGTGAGTATTTGGTGTACGCTGTTCTACTATTACCATATTTTGGAAGTTCTTTCAAAGATCCTAATGTGGTCAGAGCTCATTTGAGGGCTTAGACAAGTTGATCATAGTATAAAATTGTAGAAAATAAAGATATAAGCCATAAAATAATTGTAATCTGTTGAATTATTAATCCCAGTTGGTGATACTTATACCAGGTCAACACTCACCTCTATTGCATGAGAAGTGGTACAAGCTATTATACTGACATAATTTTTGACAGACAAGTGCAATGTTCAGAATTCAGTCAATACTCCTTATCAAGCCTTTTATAATTGTTTATACACACTTGACACCAATTGTATTATTCCAATTGTAGTGACTAAGACCGGACAAGTACATGTATTATGTGAAAAATTGCTTGAACAAAGAAATAAAAAGAAGGATGGAAATGAAAACTTGGAAGAAACCAAAATAACCAAAATAACCAAACAAGCTCTTATGAATTGCAGATATGTCCATTACCTGTTTGTGATAGACAAAAAGGAGTATAAAGAGGTGAGTATAGTCTGCAATTTCTGCAGATCAGAATTTTACAGTATCCATATCTACTGACATGACCCCTAATGTCAAGATACAAATTTAGCCAAAATATCTTGGTAGACAACCTATATGATATCATTGTAAAGTCTGTGAGAATGATCATATTGTTGATTCAGTATACTGAAAACTGAAGCTGTTTTTCATTCTGATATTCCTATGTTTTGATTTTTGACATTTCGATATTCTGATGCTTAGATTTTTATTGTCTGAGGAAGACAGAAAGATTTAGAGGTGGGCACTTGAGTTAACATGCTTTATTAAGTAAGCTTTTGGGTTCATCTCACAAATGAGTTGAATTGATTCCATTCTTTAGCATTTTTTATACTTACTAGCGAGCTGCTTTCACTTGGAGCATCTTACTAGTGAAAATTGAATAGTATCGGGTTTTTGCTGTCACCATTGAGAATATGAATCAATTCTCTATTTTAAATAAGCAAAACGATTTGGGTCAAAATCCTCGATGGTTCTCTCTATTGTTACTACCTCTATAATCATTACTGCATTACCCAATCTGTTATTTGATGCGTGCCTATGCGAAGATGTCAGTGCTTTCAGTTAGATGTCAGTGTCAATGTTTGTAGTCCCAAACTTTTTTTACTAAACCTCGAGATCACTGTGTATATTTGCTTGGTCGATGATATGTACTATGCACTAATATATCAAAGCCCTATGGTTGCTTGAGCACTGCCAGCAAGCTTATTTATAAGCCTCATAACAGCGTGCGAATATCGTTCATTCTGCCAAAAGGCTTTCGCTATGACTCGCTTTTGTACAGTAAGCGCTCCTATAACGTAAATAATCTGTTCCAGAAATATTCACGTTATAAGAAATTTATGTTATAAGAACATTAAAATACATGTAAATTGCTTGATCCGTTTCAAGATCTTTCCAAACTCACCCTTTTGGTCATGCAGATGGAAAAACTTTACTTAACTCTTTTAATCTGTGTGCTGTACCGTAACTGCAGTATTATTGGTTTACATCAACAACTTTTTTCCTTTTTAGGACCAATCTCACTAGTTTTATAGACCATGATTGCAGTAAATTTACAACAAGTTGATAGAAACTACACAATTTCGGCGGTCATTTAAAACAATTTTTTTATTTTCAGTAAATTTACAACAAGTTGATAGAAACTACACAATTTCGGCGGTCATTTAAAACAATTTTTTTATTTTCTCTATACAGCAAAGTATAATCTGCAAAGTAAAACTAACACAAATATTTTGTACGTGTACAATAAGGCAAAGCAACAAAATATTTTTACCATAAAAAGCAGCTCTACTTGGTTGTCGTCTATTTGTATCCAGCGGTCAAGGTTAGAATAAAAGATAGCTTGCGAAGGTACTCCAACTCATGACCAACAAATTGGTATGTGGTACCAGAACGCTGTTACAACTGCACCAATCGATTGCCTTGGTATTTGTGAAAAATTGCACAGCTAGCCTATTCTCCTTTTTGTCGACACATTTAACAGTCTATTACAACAGACTAGAATGTCGCGAATGTTATATATAAGTTATAGATAACGCTATTCCCATGGCGGTTTTTCTTCCGCAAGCGCAGCAAGATAAACTATCATTCAAATCAAATTTGAAAACTTGCTCGACTTGACACTTTAGCCTCCTGACACCTGACACTAAAGCCCCCTGTAAATTTACAAATATTATGAACTGTAGTGGTTATTTTACTTATCTGGTGAATTCATTTTGTTGTCAAATAAATATAGTATCCCAATATTGTCACCGTTATGATCAGCCAGTTGCCATTCACAAGCATTTGTGATTTTAATTGTTACAATCGTAAAATAGCCCAAATTCGGTTTTGTATTTAGATTTTGAGTATGAAAACTACACTGCACAGCTTTGTCTGCTGTCCCATTTTATTGGCCAGGTAAAACAATGTGACAGCGATGAAAGACTTTGTCATTTTATATTAGAGGTGGCAAAATATTAATCAAAAACTAGGAAAAAAAGGCCGTTGTTTGGGTAATTTTGGGTAAATTATATTCAACTTTAAGCATATACTACGACCTTTACCAATTTTAAAGTTAGTAAAAGTAGGTAATTTGAAATGTTTTATTTTGCATAGATCAATTATTTTGGTTAGGTATCACCCCTACAATGTACAAATTCAAGGTTTGCTATTGTGAACCGCGGGGTCTACTGACTGAATGAGCTAATGAAACGATAACAGCGAATCGTGTTTTCCAAAACCTAACAAGGCAACGCGACCGCCCCCGCGAGAGTTGTGTTTGCTCCGAAACCCAAACTAGCACAATCCTAACAAAGAACGATCATTAAACCCCACCCATATGATAGCCGTCGCCTATCCTTGGGGGGCTGTATATATTGGTTGTATGCATTGTTCCTTCATGTAGTATGATATGTGCACTCCACCTGTTTGATGTACATGTATATGTAAATATCTAGTGTATTGCGCAATACATGAATGTAATGTGGTGACGTGGAACAGTTTGATTGCAAGTGCAAGACTGGCAGTAAGTAATACTAATATTTCTAACTGACCTGACCGTTCACATGTTTCTCAGCACTATTAATTTTCTCTGATTTTTCTGTATCTTCATGAAACATTTGGTATTGGATTATTTAATTATATTAACCATTTAGTTGATTACAGGAACATTATTTTTTCGAACTGTTTTTTTTGGTAAACAGTGACTGGAAGCTGGTTTTGACAAAATTATAGCGTCGAGGTTAAAAGTGGCGTAGGTGGATAACTTGGGAAGGTTGGTGTGTCAGCGGTAGGGCCTGATGTTGCAGTTGTTGTTTACCACTGGGTTTTAAAATCAATAACCAGTATGCCAATTTATTCAGCATTTTCGCCAAATAACAAGACTAAAAACCTATCAACAGGTTTGTTGAAGTATGCATTCTCACAGATTACTGAACTTTCTTAAAGTGTGGCATAAAGGCAAAATGATACATTAAATTGAAAATGAAGTTATCTTTTTTATCTAAATTTTGCTCAACAGTTTTGCGTTAAATAGATCATATAAACAATTTGACTAAATATCTGTAATTGACCAACAAATGACCTATCAACTGAATCGTAATTCCCAGTTCTTCAGTTTTAGTACAAGCTGATTTTTGTGTGATTCACTTGAAATGATCAATGTAAGATTTCTCATTAACATTTATTTTAAATATATATTCAAATACTATTTTCCATTTAATAAATACAAATGTATGTCAGAGACATCAGTGCTAATTTAAATGTGGCTTAAAACACCTCAACATGATCATTTCGTTTATTCAGTCTACTAAAAACTGAAGTTGTTTTTCATTCAGCTTTCAAATCCAAAATCTTTTTAAAGTTGGAAAATTTTTGTGCTAATAGTGTTATTGGTTTTTTATCGAATGCTGAATAATTTTTGGTGATTCATAATACATGTAAATGAATAATACGCAGTCGTTGCTTCAAACTCAACATAAATGGCAGTCATAACTATCACTTAAAATTACAGTTGATGGCGGTGATGGTTATGAACTGTTGATGGTGATGGTTGTGTAGAACTACTGATTAGTGGAATTATTTAATTCCACTAATCAATAGTTCTGCTTATAGCACTCCTGAGGGGCACTATCAACAAAACCATTGCACCGCTTCAACTATTATAGGAACAACATAATAATTGAATTAAATTTAATTAAATCAAATTGAATTAAAACATCTGCTTCAACAATTATGTTGTTGCTATACTACTTGAAGCATGTTAGGTTAGCAAAAAATTTTCCTCTCTATCTATTTTTAGTGATGATCTGATATGGTGTTAGCAAAAGATCATTCTCCCTATAATTAATCTGTAAAAAGCTTGGCAGTGCAAAATAATAAGTAAACTTACTAAAAAGGCTCACAAGAAACATCGTAGGAAACAGTCAAGAAAATGCAAAGCATGACTTTTGAAAAATATATCAGTTAAAGTTATTTGACCTTGCAAATAAAAACTGGCAAAATTACCCACGTTTAGTCTAAACTCATCCTAGTGTGAACCAAGAAATTCTGGTCGATAGCTCCCATAAAAATGTTCAGAGATCGTCCACAAAAACCTGGTTTGCAAATCAGCTGATGTGAATGCGACTTTAAATTAGATATATTATACAATGCTATTTGTGGTGTTACAAATAACATCCTTAAAGTAGACTATACCACACTATACAAAACCATTTGTAGCGCTGCAAGTAACTACTAAACTAGCCATATTACACAATGCTATTTGTGGTACTACAAATAACACTATTACATGTTTTGTACAATGGCAATTGTGGTATTGTGAATAACAGCTAGTTGTGATTGAGTATATGTATAAGTTTTTAAAAATTGTTCAAAAATAGATGATAAAAGTTGAAATTAAAAAGTTTTATATCACATACGTATTGTGTTTTATAGATTTCCAAATCTTATAATGATAAACCGAAGAAGGTGCACGATGCATGTGAACGCAAATTAGAAGGACGGTCCGAAGAAGTTATCAAGGCAGCATATGAGGGGAATCTATACCTATTCATATAAGATGATAGTCTATATCATGGGATGCACATGTCACCTATAAAGCTGTCCCAAATTTACCAACATTCATAAGAAAAAAAAGTGATGTTCTTTTGCTTTGAAGTTTTTCTAGCCCTCATGACAGAACAGCTTTATATACTAACTAAAAGTGTTCAAGTAGCTTAAGCTAACATTATGATTAGTAGCTTTCCTATTAGCCTTTTGTGACCAAGTCTTTTGGTTTTGGGTGTCATGTACGCAAATTGTAGCCTTGGTTTTAGTTTACTAAGATCAGGCCTCTGAAATGTGTGGTTGGTTTTTTTTTCAATTATATTTTAATGTGAAGATGACATTACACTAATAGCCAACTTTATATTAAAAGTTGAAATTTTTTGCAGAGTAATTCTTACATTTGACAAATCAAATTGCTGTAATTTGAATTTTTATAAGTTTAGTTTCTATGTAAGGTTAATTGTGATCACAACTGTGTGAGTGGATCTTTGTTTCTCTTGAACTGTACTGCTTTCGAGTTTTTCTATTTTTGTTGTTTATAGCATTAAATCTATTTAATAAATCTGATTTTAGAACAAACAGTAAATGTTATTTTGGAGAGTGACCGTATGTTGCATTCTACCGCATTCCACAATATATGTACAACAATTGTGATGTATGTCACGCATTTAGCGCATGACATAAATTTATACTATTTATAATTTTCATACTCGTTATTATCACTCATGGTAATAACGAGTACAAAAACTAAAGCAGCCTGCTAAAAATGATCCTATAAGCTCGTTGTGAACAATGTAAAATTTTAAAGATCAGTCTGACTCTAAAAACTGTGTTTAGATTTATGCGTAGTTTTACTTTTAAATATTTGCAAACTTATACACTGTCACAAATGCAGCAGCTGCAACAGACAATATATACTAGAAAAAGTGCAAAAAGTCAGTTTAATCATGTAGAAATGTGAGGATAAATAGCTATTGGCTAAATAGTTTGAGTTCAAATTTAAACTTACCATCAACCCTTTATTTGAATGCTGCTATAAGGGAAAGCTACAAAAAGACACTGCATGGTGGTCAAATAGAGGTTTACAGTATTTGCTGCTACAAAGGAAGATTTACATTTAAAGGCATTTTCTCAGCACTAAATGGTGACAATCTGTGTGCTGTATAGGATTTTATGACAGGAAGGTTCATATATATTGATTTACAATGTGGAGCATGTTAGTAAAGCTCTAAAAGATAATTTCAAAAATCTTGACCCAAAGTTTGATTGTTTTAAAAGGGGTCGCATGACACCTGTTTCTGCAGTTGATTTTTAACACATAATAGAACCACAGGCTATACCAAACACTGCAGTCATATTTAAATAAACCCTAGTAGTCTGGTGGCCACAGGGCATTATCGTGTCAACAGGTGGCAGAAGATGGGGTCTATGGTAACTTGACACTTTTAACATGTTTCTAATTTATTCATTACTAATTTAGTTTCCTACCGCTATTTTAGTTGATAAGCTAAGAGTAATTGGCCATTAAATGGTGAGTAGTTATACAAAAATAAATTTTTTCTTACGCCGTGTGCAGTCAGTCGGACCAGCTAATCAGAGCCATAGACCAACATTTACGTCATGTTGTAGTACGGGGGTATTAAATTACCCCGATATCAATTAGGTTTGTAGTCAGTTTCCTGTCTCGCCGAGCGACCGTCGGCGCTTGTAGTAATGATCGAAAACTTTAATTTACTAACTATACCGATTTCCAAAGCTACCTGTCATAGATTACATAATTCAATATAATCAACTACCACATTCTAATAGATAAAAGGTTGTTCAAGCACTAACACGTTCAACACTGCATCTTTATGGCAAGTCTGATTCTACAAGTGAAGCCGATGCCAGATACAGGTTGTTCTCATCAAGGGCATCTTATGAAAAAAAACCTTCCACCAAGAGGGTTCTCTCCGTCGGCATTTAATGAGGGTCAATTGCTAAGCAGCAATACAGCAGTGGGAAATTCAACTAATAATGGTGCCCCCAGATCCCACAAACCATGTCTGGAGTAAAGACGATGATGAGATTTCTGGGCAATGCTTTCCTGATGAGCAAAGAGCTATTCCTAGGCAGCTTGTCCAATGGACCAGTTGCTCATGCAAAAAGAGTTTGCCTAAGTCTATGCAGCTGTGTAGAGTGCAGTAATGAAATGACTGACGAGATTGAGGATGGTAATCAATTAGACGGTGATGATGAGCTTTAAGATTATAATAATGTAATAGTTTTATTAAATACTTTGCAATATGCTTTCTAGAATCAATTAACAGTTTTTGATGTATCATGATAAACAGATTATGTACTTTGGTAAACATGTTATATAATAATCATACAAAGTACTAAGATACCCATACAAAGACATGATATTAATTAATCATCCAGAAAGTTGGTTGTCATCGAACTTACTGCACCATACATTCCATCATACTGGTTACATTCAACATTTCAACCATACATGGTTTCAAAATACTGCATGGTTTTAACATGCTACCAGTACAATAAATCTAAAGCTAAGCCAAAAATTTCGCATATAAATGTCAGTTAAATAAAAAAGAAATAACATGTACCAACGGAAAGTACTAAGATAAGCATAATAAATACTTTATGCTTGTCACGTGCTGCCCAGCAATATAATAATTTCATTTAAAAGATTAAGTTTACATTAGATTCATTAGTTAGTCTGTGTCACAACCAGTGTACCCAATGAGGTATACAGTATAGCCTGTCAATCAGTAGTTGTACAGGTATCAATGTAACGAGTATGAGGAGGGTTTTTGGCAGATCAGTGGCTAAGGTGATGGCGAGAAATGTTTGTCTGTCGAGTCCCTGGCGGCCGACTACAATGTAAAGAATCGCATCCATTACAGACAATGAGTTCAAAATACAAAATGATCATATAGACATATAAGAGCTGACATACATTTATGGTGCAATATTTATCGATCATAACCTACCCGAAAAACGATCTATCAAAGCATGTAGCAATAAATTTAAAACTTGAAAATAGGAAGAGCTACAAGACTGATTTGAACGTGTACGCAATGTGCATAGCCCTACATAAAAGTAATAGCTGTACCCCCTTTAGCTTTAACCACAACAATACTTAGTTAACTCCTACATCGCAAACTTCTGTAAGGTAATAATTGATATGTGAGCGCTATAACAATACAATATAATACTAGAGATTCCACTGTCATACAGCCCACGACCAAAGAGATGGCCAGAGATACTGGCAAAAAAATAAAGGGTACTGATGGTTGAGAAATGCAATATTAGCAATCAAATGGCTCTGCAGTGCAATAGGATAACTGCAATGGTAGCTGTAATGTACTGGGTGTGGGTGTTATTATATACAACAATAAGCAATAATGAATGGAAAATATGTTTATATTTTCCCCTTGCAATAGGAGAAATGCAATATTGGCCAATATTAGAAGTAAAATGCACTGATATTCTTAGAATAATCAATTTTATTAATATAGTAATAATAGAAAAACAATACACAATTTTGATTACATTTCAAAACGTAATAGGTAACAATATCGAGAAGTGGTATATATATAGGTTTTTAGAAAATTTATTTAAAAAGTGTTTGGTCATGACAAACAACAACAATGAAAGGAAAATATTTCACGTTTATATCTCTCCCTTGCAATAGGAGAAATGCAATGTTGGCCAATATTATAAGTAAAATGCACTGATATTATTAAAATAACCAATATTGTTACTATAGTAATACAGCAATAATAGAAAACCTATGAGCGTTCACGCGTCTCGAAGATTTCTGCAAACTGCAGCAAAATAAAAGCTGTTATTAAAGTGTTATAAAGCTGTAGGCCTAATTTACTGTAATGTATGTAATTCAACAACAATAAAGAAATATGTTTATTATAACTCTGAAATGCAAAATTAGAAGTAAAATGGCAAGCTACTGTGTACTATACATAGTTTGAAAGTTGGTTGCGTTGAATGTAGAATGGTTTTGATAAGCGATCTTTAACAGAAAGCGAATAAGAGTATTCACGCGTATAAAACTGTAGGAAAATAAAAAATGTTCTCGTCATGAAGGGGCGTTGTAGTTCGGCCCTAGCTTGTACATAAGTTGTAAAGAATTTCGGTTAACGTTTCAAATAATGAAACCTTCGGTGATTGGACAAAAAACACAGGCTGATAAACTGTGTACCACAATTTCGTACCTGTAAATCGGTCTACGCCTCAAACGGTCTACGTTTATTACAGAAACCTTCGAATAAATTCGATTACAAGTGAAAAATGCCATAGACTGATGAAATGAGCACAGTTTTATCGTGAAATGCGCACTGCTAAATAGTTCTACAATCGGTAGCACGGCTTTATTGGCGTTTCAATTTTCGGTCTTAACTTTTGTTAAACCGAGCTTTTCAAGCTTTTTGTGGCAATTTTCGTTCAAATTAATCTGTCTATTTGTGTATAATCCGATCAGATGGGTAAGTTTTAAGATATTATCGTTGGTTTACAAAGACTTGGTAACATATTTAAATAGGTTTAAATGTGTTTTGTATCGTTATTATACTTTAACGACTTTAAATTCCGATGCTTAAATTTTTTGATGAAATTTCTTGACGAGGGTTCGTCTCATTGTTGATGAATAATTTTCGTAAGTTGTGTGCGCATGCATTTATCATAAAACTCCCACACTTCCGCTCCGCTCGTGTGGTCGTGGGACAATTGATTAAAATACAACAAAATATGTATTAATATACATAATATCACACAACATAATCCCACGACCACACGAGCGGAGCGGAAGTGTTTTTTGATGAAATTTTTGATGAAATTTTTGATGAAATTTCTTGACGAGGGTTCGTCTCATTGTTGATGAATAATTTTCGTAAGTTGTGTGCGCATGCATTTATCATAAAACTCCCACACTTCCGCTCCGCTCGTGTGGTCGTGGGACAATTGATTAAACTACAACAAAATATGTATTAATATACATAATATCACACAACATAATGCAACATATCAATTCTATAACACAATTCAAATCAGTTCAATACAACATAATACAGCTATAATTATAATACAATACACTATAATATAGTGTAATAACACAATAATACAGTACTGATAAGTTCTGCATGACACAATATAGTAACTTAGAACTAACCAAACCATCAGTTAAATAACAATCATACAGTTGCATGAAGGTACTACACTTTGTGTTGGTATTGGTTTGACGTTTCAAAGAGCAATACAGTCTCCAATTTTGTAAATAGGCGAGCTAAGTCTTAATAAAAATCAGCAGAGGCATGCTATATTACAAATAGTACAGTATTACTGGTTTATTAAAAAAATACCCAATCTAGGTATTCTAATTATGAATCCCAATAATATAAGTAGCTTATAATGTTATGTAGTGCTACCATCTTAGCCTAAAAATTACACAAATTCAATTAAGCTATTGAGTGTATGAAACACTGAGTGTCTAAAGACACAGCAACAATACCTACGGCAGAGAGTAGTTTATTGTATAGTTTGTAACCAATACCCGGTATGTAAAATCTGGACTGAGAAGTTTGACTTGAGAGTTTGATTCATTATAATAATCAACACCTATCACTCATTGATCCAACTGACTACAGTAAACAGTGAAGGAAACGCAAGATTTTCAATAAAGCAATGCATTTAATCTTTGATTAATTAATCATAAATATTAAGTAAATGAGTTTGCTATCATCTCACCTTAGTTTTTTTCAGGGGTTTGAGATTCTTTGCAACTTGAGAAGCTCTTAGTTATTTCGACTAACTAGCAATCTTCCTCAAGCATTCAGTGTGGCATTTACATACGACTAACACTGCGAGTTGCGATCTGACTGTTTGTAGATGGTGCTCTACATCTCATAAAAACTTTAAATTATTGTTTTTTCCATTAGTAAAGCTTTGTTGACTTCTTAGCATGTAAAACTTGATTATAATGAATTATGTAACCGATAATAGCTAGCTGTGGTAATCAATTTAAATAGAAGATACTAATTTGCTACTACTAACCAGCGTGGACGGTGGTTTCTAACAGGGAACAGCTGAAACAGACTAAAAACACAAATGTTATCGGTGAAGGCAAATACGCCCCGTATTAAACAAATGCATAGATTTATGTTTACCTAGCTGATTGGCTGATTTGGCTAATTGCGCGTGGCGCAAGGAAAATCTCATTTATGTATTTCTACCCATCTTTTAATGGCAAATAATCACTGCTTGACAAGAATAATTTTTGTAGGTGTAAGAAAAAAGTTATGAGATGCTTTATTCTATCCATTAAATCTAAGATTCGTTATACCCCATTGTTGTGCCACCTTGGCAAAAAAACGACACAAAATGCCCTGTGGCCACCAGACTATAGGGCACTATTTATAACTTGTCATGAGATCCCATGATTAAAAATATGCTCTGGCTTTACTAATCCTATAATTTCATGATTTCATAAAGCATATAAAAAGTATGAACTCAAACGTAAATATTTAAAATTTAATTTGTCAATTGTAAAAAGTAATCTCTAAAATATTATTCAGACTGCTAAGGTTTAGTGTCTCACAGTTATTATAAATATAATAATATAATTTTGTAGGAAATTATTTTTACATTCAGTCATTTTCCTGACTCTCATTCCTTATTTAAGAAGGTCATAGCAAAACCACATCTCAATAGTTACACTGAGAGGCAGAAAAAAACTTTAGACAGTCCAAACCTAATCAATGAAACTGAGTATATGAGCAAAATCACTTCCCAAAGGTTTCATGAAAAGCAGATCTCAGACAAGCTCCAGTTCAATACGAAGTGTCAACTACACATAAGCTGCAAGGGCACCAAGACTCAATTAGCAAGACAAAGCTTTAAAGGAGAGAGATCAATAAACTATATAAGGAAAAAATAGACAGGTTTCTAAGCTTGCAGGTTGAAAGTTCTATTTTGACTTTAGCTGCATTTACAAAACATCTTTTCAAAAAACAGGACTTGTGTGAACCCTTTTAATTACTTTACAACTTGTTTTCAATAGTTGTATGTTGCCCGACAACTACGAATGTGTTGTAAGAAACCTCGCTACTTACTATGTCATGAATACTTATATTTTCTCAAATGCATAGTTTTTCAATTTCATGCAAAATAATATTAACAGAAGCTGAATAGCATTGTGGGTTGGAAAATCATAAAGGAAACTAATTTCTTGACATGATTGGTTAGCAGAAGTTAACAACTGAGTCATAGTGATGTGCTGACCTCAATTGATCTGGTGATGGCCTGCATCTCTACACGCTTGTTTGGTTAGTTGGTTAGACTAGTTATGGTATCCTAGAGCAACTGATCACTAAACAGATGCTAACCAATTTTAGTTTGTTTAACATAATCACTGGGTTTCCCATACTTCAAATGGCTTCGGAGTTTGTTCTACT
This sequence comes from Watersipora subatra, assembly GCF_963576615.1. Lineage (NCBI taxonomy): Eukaryota > Metazoa > Bryozoa > Gymnolaemata > Cheilostomatida > Watersiporidae > Watersipora > Watersipora subatra. The sequence continues at coordinate 55,436,715 of NC_088715.1, read as the reverse complement.
TTAACCATAGAAACGGTAAATTCCGAACTGATACGACGCCATTTCGTTTTGCTAAATGTGTGGTCAGGCATTTGCACTGAGACTACTATTCGATGTCACAAAAACGCTTACTGCAGATAGCTTTAAATTGATAATACGCTACTAAACTCTGCCCAGCATAACTAAAATAATTTAGTGCATTTCATCACACCACTACTTGGATTTCTTTTAACTACTACTGCAATCAATGAATTGATGATAAGACGATAACGAGATACTGTAAAATCTCTATTTGACTGCTACTATGAGAGAGGTTGAAAAATAAAGCGCCACCTTGTATTTAAACGCCACTACTATTTGACCTCCACTTTGACGATCTTTAATCTTTATGAACCCATGATATCAACTGATCAGTAAAAAAGTGTCCAGAAAATCATATTAACAATGAATAGTTTGCATTAATAATAAACAATTCTCCCGTTGTCCAGCTGCAAAGATTTTGGTTTTTTAAAGCAACACCATGAACATAATTAATAACTGTCTCAGGCTAATAATAGCCTCTTGTTTAACGCGGTCTTGATACTTCGAAGTCCACTTATATAAACATAGTTTACAAGTTTTGGGCCAAAGGTTACATTTAGCGAGCAAAAAAATGCAACGAGTAAATTTTGCTCTGCCAAAAGTTGTTTAAATGCTAATATTGACTAGTTCAGCAGTGCAGAAAAAGATTTGAAGTCAGAAGACTTATAAATTTGCAGATTTATAGCATATTATTTAATAGCAACATTGCGGAATCTGATCTTACAATTGATCGACGCTCGTAACTCCCCCTTCTATTGCACATAAAAAGCTAGTTTGACTGCAACCTGTAGCAACCATATCGATGAGTGCAATGAGCTTTTATGCAACATTGTTAAATAATTATATCTATAAAATAAAAATACATTTTCAAATTTAGAATGAAATAAAAATTGCAAGCTCTAACCAATTGCGAAGCAGGACACAGGCTGTAATATCATCACCGCCCAGTTGCGAGCAATAGATATCAACTGGTAGAGATATTTCTCGGTTTTTCAATGCAACTCTAAACATAAAACTCTAACCTTCATTTGAACACCGCCTTCAATTGACCGCGGCTGCAGAAGAACAGTTGAAAAACAAAGCGCCACGGGCTTCATTTAAAGGTTTTACGGTAATTACCTTTATATCAATTTTACTATTTTATTCATTAGGTAGCTGAACCTAGCAATTGTACAGATTCTTACCGCACTAGTGCCGGCCTCTTCCTAGACCTCCTATAGTTCTTTACTGAGAACAACTGCCGTTCATATGACCTCTGTAGTAATAACTGTATAGAATGTAGTAAATCTTATTGCAGTTTTTTGATATAGAGGGCATCAATAAGCAAAAACAAAAAGAAAATTCTGATCAGGCATCCTGGCTGAGTTAGTGCGAGAAGTGTGCAAAGTGTGATTTAATAAGTGGCCATTACCCCAAAATCTAGTCTACTTTAACAAGTTCTGTTTTGAGTAGTAAATCACTAGTTTTGGAAAGATTGATATCGTGCATCCCATTCCGCTAATTTAAAAATCGCGCACGAGTGTGGGTTTTAAAAATCAGCTAATAAACAGTGAAAGATAATGTGGTTGCTTGCCACTTGCCATTAGCCTGGCACATTGTCAATGGTTAATTTGAGTAAGCTAATAATCTATTGCTAAAGTTACTAATAAGATCTGTGAGAGCAAACATAACATGACGTTGTGCCATACGCAAAGCGGTATGTGTATTTTTACCCACATAGCGACATATTCCTTCCAAAGAATCCATCAATCTTGAGTAGCTTAATTGGTAAGACATTTGTCTGGTGAATAGGAGGTTCTGAGATAAAATTCAGCATGAAATGTATATTTCATTTTTAATTTTTTATAGCTGTAGCTGGACCAACCGAAGTACACACACACGTACACACAAACTTTGAGATTTACATATATAGATGACTAACTCAGGAATGCTTGCGATTTTAATGTGAGACAGTTTTAACTGAATGAATTGCTATTTAATATAGTAACAAAGTACAGTTCGCTTTACATTGAGAAAAAAAATTGTCATTTCCAATGCAGTTTTTGGTCACTATGACTCTCCCAAAAACGCCATTGACAAAAAACTTGTGGAAGAAAAGTACTAAAATGCATTTGAAACCATAGTAGCTCATTAATAGAAAGTTAGATAATTGCAAAAATTATTATAGAGCATGAAACTTCACTTTAATCTGAAATATGTCTTTGCATATCGTTTTATTCTTTTGATGTAGATTAGAGCTGAAAACCATTGTTAGTCTGTTGCTGAACCCACACTGACTGTTGAGAATAATCAAAGCTTCCATGTCTTTCCACCGTGATAAAAACACGGAGATGTGTAAATATTTCAAAAGTCAACAAAGCTGTAAACTGATGAAAACTTAATATAAAACAGGCTTAACTTTACTCAAAAATACCAAAAGTTAAACTCTAAATCTTTACCTGGTCTAACACTGAGAAATAATCAAATAGCTCACTTATTCCTCTATATTGACTTGCAAGAACTATTGCTATTGCATGAAATATTGACAGCATGCTGTAGAAGTGTTAAGAAATGCAGGCTAAGTGTGAGAATGAGGAACTGATAGGCCCAAAAACCAAGTACCAAACTAGATTTTAGCATAAATCCAAATTCTAAAAGAACTGTATCTTTTCTCTAATAGCTATAGTTTCCCGTCTAAAATTTAACTACCGATAGATCGAAAAGGTTGCTTAAATAAAATATATTTCAAACAAGAGCGAATTGTGTCAGTTGCTATACAAAAAAGTTTTTGTTTTATGAAAAATTCAAAAGAAAGATCAATATGCGCATTGCATTTATATTTCTACGATTTTAACAATTGAACGTATTAGTTGTTGTAACGGAATGAATCTTTTTGTAAATAATGTTGACAATATTTAGAAACCACTCTGCATACTGAAGAACCTTTTCCAAGCATTCATGAAATTTTCGCTCATGCTTACACTTCTTCAAACAAATATTGCATTCCGACCTTAAATGAAATGACCAGCGTATCTATCCTAACATAAAGATTTTGTTTCAGCAAACAAACTGATTTAAACTAAATACACAACTTAACTTATTACAAACAGTAGGTTAGGCTAATATTTAACTATTTGCTATAATAACAACCTTGTTCATGTGAAGCCAGCTGAGAGCAGTGAAAAAAGGTTGCACTTCATCAGAATTTGACTTGAACATTCAGATGCATTGATATTAAACCAAGCGCATTACTATTAGGCCAATCAGCCACATTGCCATGCCCTGGAATATTTGTGCACATCATGATCTCTGCAGGTGCATGGTACTGCAAATGTGCTAGCAAGCGCTGCAAGTGTGTATATTTTAATCAATCACTAACTAGACATACGAAAAACACTTGATTTTATATACGTAGATAAATTAGTATACACACAACTTCTATCACACTAAGATTATAAAACTGTGAGACAATGTAATTGTCTCACAATGTAATTGTCTCACAGCAATGTAATTTAGCAATTTACATTGCTAAATTACAATGTTATGGCCAATGTATGGTGTTAAACAAGAAACTACTTTTAGCCTAAGACTGTTATAGATTATTTCTATGGTGTTGCTTTAAAAATTTCAACAAAACATAGGGAGAAGCTTTGGAATTGAACAAAAGAATTAATGGTTATTGTTGTAAAGGACTCATTATTAATATGATTTTATGGACACTTTTCCACTGATCACTTGATATTATGGGTTTATAAGGATCAAAGATTGTCAAAGTGGCAGTCAAAGGGAGGTGGCATTCAGTTAAAGAGTGGCGCTCTATTTTTTAACGTTTCTCACATAGTGGCTGTCAAATAGAAGTGACATTCAAATAGAGATAGCATTCACTTAGAGGTTTTATGGCAGTCTACATACATTATCCATCACACGATTGTTATAGAACTGTAGGCCATATATTTAACAATATAATTTATAACATAATATTCATACATCATTCATTACATTAAGGTTATAAAGCTACAATAAATATATTCAACAATGTAATTTATTTGTAACACTAAGGTTATAAAACTGTCAGACATAATATGTCTGACATTCAGAAATATTATTTCTGAATGTTGATACTGAATACTTTGCAAGATTCAGAAGCTTGTCAATGAATACCTTTGATTTGTATGTATGTATGTATGTATGTATGTATGTATGTATGTATGTATGTATGTATGTATGTATGTATGTACGTACGTATGTACGTACATACATACGTACGTACTTACGTACGTATGTATGTATGTATGTATAGCTTTCTAATGGCAATGGTAATATCAACAGAATAATGTTTTTATTACATGCCAAAAAAATTGAAAAGACCAAAGTTAAGAATTACTATGTGAGTCGAACAGACGTGTTTTAAAAGTTTGTAATCTAAGAGTATTGCGAAGGAGTCGGAATATTCAATTAAAGGTTGTAGTAACCGAAAGTTAAAGTACAAAAAACAATACAGTAACTGGTATTGCAGAGATGACTCATTAAAATATTGAAAGGGCAGCCATCACACAGCCACCCTTAACTCACAAAAATGTTGTATCAAAAAATTTTCTATTGATTAGTGGACAAGGTGGCCGAGTGGTTAAGGTGATGAACTGCTAATCCATTTCCCTCTGGGAGCATGGGTTCAAATCCCATCCTTGTTGCCTCTGTTTTTATATTATATCTAACATTATTTAACCAGTTGGGAACTTTTTTGCTAACATATTTTGTGCAATTGCTGATGTCTCAGCAAAAAATGTACTTGTAGCTAGCTAGAAGGAATCTTTGTTTCCCTATTTTTGGCAGGCATCCTAAGCATTTGTGTTTTAAAGGTTAACTGGCAGCATTTCAAAGATAAATCTATTTATAACAATATAGTCATTATACATGTATATTACTTTTCAACAAAGATTTTGCTGTAAAAATTCCAAAAAAATGTTTTATCGGCAAAAAAACTCCCAAAGCAAAGTGTGATCTGTAACAGGAGGTCAATTTGTAGGCAAAATTTGTTGGCACTTTGACGTATGAATGTCAATGTTAACTTTTACGATTATTCAATGTGGTAACATGAGGCAACGGCATTCCTATTTGTTACCATTCTTACACATTTTTCCGTTCTAGTCACAATGCTATGTCGCTATGGTTACCCAGCTTAGCAGATGATTATAATGCAAGATCAAAGCAGATTGCACAAATACAGAAAAAGTCTACACGGCATTTATATGTCCCGAATTAATTTTTAAGCGGTGATAATATTTATATAATATAATAAATAAGATAAATTATAATTATATAGTTATAAATAAAATATTATATAAACTTCAATACAATTGCAGAAATTGTCTTGTGCGTATCATCATGCACAGTGCACTAGCAACAAAAGTCTTCCTTTTGAAAAAAACAAAGTCTAAAAAGATTTCCGTAAACTTTAGCTATTCTTGGAAATCAAACATTTAAAAAATTTTAATGCATTTTCTGTATTTATTTTAATATAACCATATCACATAAAAACTGATTCTGATCAATATTTCTAAAAAGTCGCCAATTTTGCTGTCCATTTTCAAGGCTTGAAAATCTTAATAAAACCCCATGAATTTTTGGTGATCTTACATAAAAATATTACTCGACCCATAATCTGTAATTTTATCTGATACTTTTAATACAATAAAATCTTGAAAACCAACTCCTTCAAAGCCATTTTGCTAACTTTGTATCAAAATCTAAAATTCTTGCTACATTAATTGCTACAGCAGAATATACAAGCAGTGTCTACAATGCATGTTATGTGTGTGAGTATTAGATCGAGTATTATGTCAGTTAAACCTTCTGCAAACAGAGGTTGTGCGTCTTTTTAAGAGCATTGTAGTACAAACAATGCCTCTGTTATTTAGGCTAGATATGTCTGAGTCTAGTAGAAAAGGGACCTGCATGACTAAATACATGCCCAGTTACAGAAAGCAATTTAAGGTTGAATGTTATTCTTGTCACCATTAGTGGCTTTTTGAAAAGTGAACCCCAACTTGTTGGTTGCAGATCAGGCAATCTAGACTAGCATGCTTCGCCTATGCGTATATAGCCACACAGTAAAGCATGCACGCAAGAACTTGGTTTGCTAATAAAATACATGATTTCAATTGTTCGTCTTCTGATTAATCATTAGTAAAATTGTTAAGTACAGAATAGTTTTTAGATCCAAATTTAATTTTTTTAAATCTGTTTTTAAATTAAAGTTTGTTACTCACTCATTACGAAAAACTAAAGTTCCTCACTGCAGGAATAAATATTTGTCATGAATCCTTCCACTGCTGAACTCACACGACAAAATTTGTGTGCAGTAGAACCTTGGTTCTCAAACGATTCTGAACTCAAACAATTTGGAGCTCGAATGAAAAGCGCTTGAATATTTTGCTTCAGCACTAAGATTTGCTGAAGTGAAATAATTTGATCAAATAATTTGGAATTCTAATTGACAAGTTCGTGGTAATCAGGCAGCATTAGTGTGAGTCAGATTGCAAAAATAATTGATTTACGCTTTGTGCAAGCTTTTTGAAGGCTTGCAAAATTTTTGTTTCACATTTTTTGATAGATTTTTATTAGTCATTGGCTCCAACAAAGTTAGTCATGATGAGAAACTAAAAAATAAAACCATGAAAACCAACATTGAGTTGAAAATCTTTGAGATATTGGCAAAGTTTGAAAACGAAATGCCTCCCCATCTATATTGTTCTAATTTGCTGTGAGTAGTTTATCTTATGTTTTAATTCATTAATTATTAATTTTTTCAAAAATACAAAAATTTTGTTATGTCTGAGAAAATCATTTGATATTATTTTTTGAAAAAGTTGATTTGGAATTCAATCAATTTGGTTTTCGAACAAAGTTCTTGGAGCGAATTATATTTGAAAATCAAGGTACCACTGTATTTACACGTACATACCTGGTTACCAAGAAGTCATAATCTTTTGCTATTCTTTGTATATGACTAAGTCAGATGCATAGGCTGGGTAACCAATCAAAGGTTAAACAGCCCTTCATTGCAAAACAGGAAATAGTCTCTGACTTCGCATGAGTTGCGTGGTTTGCTTAGCTTTCACGACTCCTTTTGTACACTCTCTGTTATACCAGTTGACGAACAAACTTTTTACACTTCCTGTTCCACTTGGCAGAGCATTTTTATATGCAGTAGTCATTATTCCTTGTTGTTAGTTGTTACTTAACACGCATATGAAACAATAATATTTTTTGAAGCTCGACTTGAAGAGTTGACACCGAAGTAACAACCTCTAGCTATTTCGTCAAGTCGTGGCAACTCAATAGCCATTGTACTTTTACATAATTGGCTACACTGTTATAGCCATTAGCAACTGCCCTGCATCACTGTCAATGTATGCTTAGACTTTTACAGCAAAAAATTGTTAAAAAATGTACCTGAAATGTCAAGTCTAAGTTGGTTTTGCAGATATAAAAGACATGTGTGAAAACTTTTAGTAGGATTCAAAACATGAACAATGGAAAAAAATAACACAAGACAAGTTTTACGATCATAAGTTGTAGCGTTCATGCTTGGATTAGTTAAAACTATATATCTATATAATATGCACCAAAGCTATTAAAATAATAGATGTGTTTAAACGAATTAGCTGAATTACTCTATGCTGCTAGGAATACACGGCTGTGTAAAGACTCAAACTAGTGTACTTAGAGGAATGATTGAGTAGCTGATACCTGCAGAAAAAACAGAAAAATAATGAATTAAGCCTATAAACGGTGTGTTTGCTTGTTTACCTTTGGCTTTGGCCGTCTAGATGAGGCTAAGCAAAGATTGCACAGAGTTGGTGGATGGTGGTCAGAGGGTGTGGATGTTGTATCATTGTTTTGGTTTTGTTTTGCAAAGAATAAATGCTTTATGAACATGAATAGAGATACTTGCTTATATCAATACAAAATGAAAAGCAGTCTGTCAACATACAGAAGACACAGAATTGAGTTGATAAAAACTGAAAGTGCCCTATATGCTCTGTGAGATATATTGATAACTTTAAATGATATGACATTAAAAGGAGGTGAGAAATAGCTGACAGCCAAGAGAGAATGTACAAAAATGAACAAATGCACATACGCATACATATACATGTACAGGCTAAATGCAAACCATACGCAGAAAATTTCAAATAAACACGGGCAGGACAGTTGAAATCTCCTTATTTTTGCTGTCTTTCACATTTATTTTTGTTTTGCTTTTCAAAAAAATGAAATCAGTGGGTCACGATACAAACTGCTTTTTGGCCTCTCTGTATATAGAAAAATCTATCGCAAGTGAAAGTAATATTTTTTCCAAAGCTGCATTCGAAAATTTTGGTTTTGTCTTTCAAAAGAAAATGTCTTACTGTATTTTATAATTTTCATATTATAATCATCTTACTAAATTATTCATTGTCATACAAGTGGTAACCAGGATGAAATAATCTCTATTCCCCTATAAAATTTACCACTATCGTCAACATTGTATGTAGGTACAAACTTTTAGTTGTAATGACTTTGACCATATTATATACACTTCTATTGAAACTAAACTTGATTGGTACGTTTTTAATAAGATAATAAAAAAAACAAGTTGATATGACTGTGTTTGTTTCTAAGAATAAAAGTATTTAGTTTTTCTAGGCATGCATATACATACAGACATACAGTGGACACCCAAATTACGATACCCCTGTTTTATGTTTTTGCCTACTTACGATTTGGAACACAAAGTTTTTTGGCCCTTCCTTAAGGCATTTTCCTCACTATACAACATCAACAAAAATGCTTCTCAAAATTCAAATTTGTCACTCGGTGTGTTGCATACATCGAAGTTACATAGCTTTCAACATGCTATTTGCCGAAATCTCTCCCAAAGCGCCTAAAGAAATCCGATTCTCTCTATCTCAGCTCAGCATTTTTCGTATTTTGTTAAGGTTTAATCTTGGGTGAGTACAATGAGCAATATTATATTTATTGTGCATTTTAGTATTTAATATAATATTTACTATATACTTCAAGTTACTAAGGTTAATATACTTTTTTTGTTACTAATTCCTAATATATAAAAATTACAATATATATAATGTAAAAAAATGTAATACATAATGTATATAAAATTTTGATGTTTTTTCCTGAGGTTAGTTGTATTAGATAACTATTATGAATTTCTATACTTCTTTATACAATATTTTCTAATGTCTTTTTGGTAATGATATGAAGACTTCTACAAAATCTTTTGTTAATAATGACTATGCATTTGTACATGTGTATGTGATCTCCAATTACACATTTTGTAACGCTAATCTTAAAAAGAAATTTTCAGATAAAGTTTATTAAATGAGAATTTTTTGGCCGTCATATACAACACAATTGAACATACTAAACTTAAAAGGTGCTTTTTAAATAGCAAAAAAATCGAAAAACTTACATGTCAGGAATTAAAAGTGGAGTTGTTTGCACACAGATGGAATAAAAACTGAATGAGGAGTTATCTGCACATAGATAAAGAAGGAATTAAAAATGATGTTGCCAGCTGCTAGATCAAGCAAATTCAATTTAATATTCCATCTTTTGTTTTTGGATTACTGTGAGTGAAATTGATAAGATGAAACTAGCTTTTCATCACTACATAGTTTGAACAAATTTATAGAACAATGCAAGCACTAGTGAAAAGCTAAAATTAGTTTGTAGAAAATTGTGCCACTTTTAATGAAGCAAAAAAATCAACTTATGCTGTAGTTTTTGTCTAGCAGAACTTTTGTTTGCTGTTAGCAAAGCCTTGGCTACCAAACTTGTAGAATAAATGTTGTTAAGATTCTGCTTCAATCAGTCTATACCATCAGTTACAAAATTCTTAACTTTAACATAAATTTGCTGTATTTGCATTGTCTGTGTACATACTGGTCATTCTTTAAATATATCTTTGCACCAATCTGCATTTATTTAATTAAAAAATATGTACAATGACTAACTGTAAAATCATATTGTCTATTGGCCCATAATAAAGTTGAAAGAATATGAGTGATAAAATAATGCTGGATAATAATGCAGTTGTCTCCCACATCATAATTGACTGCATGTGGCCTAAAAGCTCTTTAAGTTATATAGCAATACAATTACTGCCAAAACTCAACAGCGGTATTAAAAACATAACAACCCTTTTTTAAAAGAACCATTTAAAAAAAGAAATAAATTGTTAGAATATTATAATCTTAAAAAAAGTTTACATTGAAGCCAATTTGAAAAAGTTCTCCTAGGATAAAATGATGACACAAATGACCATGGCCAAAATTTGATGGCGTGCTGAAACCATAATCAATAAATACTCAGCCATTATTCAGGCTTTAAGCAAACTCTCAATAAGAATATACATGTATGTATAGCAGACGCTCCTACAACATTATAAGAACACCTACTATACTTCCAACTCTCAATCTGCTATGTTGGCAGCCAGAACTTCAGTACAAATCATGAATACAGTTTAAACTAGCCCATTGTTCTACTTACTAAATAACTTAGTGATAATTCGACAAAACCAATAATCATTGTATCATCATTATCTATAAACATGTATATATTTATCAAAGTCCGTCTATTGGAAATCCGGCTATAGCTATTATTAGAACAGCTGAGCAGGAAAACAATACAGACTCAAAGTCATGGCTTACCGTCATCAGAAGCCTAACCTTATTAACTAGTTTAGTGGAGTTTTCCATTGACAATATGCCAGGTTACTAGCTTGAAAGGCACAGTTGTTTGACAAAGTTTTAAAACCTTTACAGTTGTTTTTATTTTTCTCTCAATTTATTTCAACTACACGACACACTTCTCTCATGATATGTACTTTGAAAGTTATAATGGCAAATGTTGTTATATGTTAAATACAAATCAATTTTCTGTCCAAAGACTCTTCTATTACACGGGCAATGCCGGGTGGCACATTTAGTAATTCTATGTATATAACTTCTTTGTTCTGTTATATAGAGCAATATAAATAGGTTATGCATATCTGATAGTAGCTGAAAACAGGTGGTTAGATAATGTACTTTTAATCTGCTAAAGGCAACACTGTTGTTTGTCAAATATAATGTTCAATTAATGTTGGTTACTTTAAATACAACGCTCACATTTTCTCTCATTATCACATAAATAAGCGTCTTTCCTGGCTCTTCTCTGTCTCTTATTGATAAACTCTGCGATGTTTTGTCTCGTCAAAAATAGAAGCAACTAGTAGATTTGTAATACCTCACGTCTTTTGAAAGTTGATTGTTTTAGTTGTGTACCACTGTTTAAGATTGTTTTTATAAATCTAAATTAGAATGAGTTTTAAAATTTCAGTAACACATTGTTACTATCTGTGCTAGCTAATGTTTTTTTTTCAGAGGAAAGCTTGCTTAACTAGAATCATCCCTTTGTTAACTGAAACACAAAAAGGTGCTATTATAAATGTCCTTGCGTTATACTCTGTCAGTTCTAAATATCCTGTTCTAGGTTAGATCAGGCTATAGAAACCTGCTACTTGTACTACATGTAATCTGCATGGGTGTGGCCGATAGTAACTAAACCCTCGATATACAAACAGGGAGGGTGCGCTGGACACCCTTACGAAACCAAAACTATATCTGTAAAAGCGCGGCATAATATCTAGCCTAAGAACCAAGCAGCATTTAAATGACGAGCTTAAAAACCTATCTATAGGCCAGCCACTACAACATGATGGCCATGCTAGCGTGTTTTGCCTTGTTCCTCCTTGCTGGATACCATATCATTTTGTCGAGCAAGTGAGTCTGGTCTAACAAAAGCTAGAAATCTCTTCTATATTGACATTCTGCTCTATTGAACACAGCAATAGACATTCTTAGTTGCCTTGACTGACTGTGTGAGGAAGAGACAATTTCTTGTATTGAGGTTGTACTGTGTTGTTTAAAATATTGTAACCCATATCCATAGACATTTGATTGCAAGTAAAATGGTACTCACCTACAATTGCTCGTGTTTATACCGCAAGTCTTGAGACCAATCATTACAACATATTATTTATGGCTGATGGGAGCTTATAAGTAAAGCAAATTATAAAAAATTTCTTTATGTGTAATTACTAATTAATAATTACTAATTTGTAATAGCCAATCATAAGTAAAGAGTAGTATTTAAAACTTTGCTTTAATAAATATATACCACAAATTACAGAACTTTCAACTTGGCTAATTAATTGCGAATTTGGCATTGCTCTACTACTGTGACAATTTTTTGTTTATTTACAAAAAATTGTTACATTTACTTTGTCTGTTCACATACTGGCCATTTTTAAAAATATATCCATGCACCAATCTGCATTTATTTACTATGATAAGCTGTAGAATAGCTAACTGTAATACTAGATTGTCTATTGGCCCATTATGAAATTGAAAGAGTTTGAGCGATGAGAGATGACAATGATTTAAATTGGAGTTGTCTGCTGTACATCTACATGTAGTATTGCAAACAACTCCAGTTTACTGATAGCATGTTTGCTCGCAGTCAAAGTTTTTTACACTGAAAATGTTAAATGTATAAAATAGTATAGCATAAAATATTGCTACTACAACAAAACAGAACATATAAAGCAAAATATTTTCAAAGACTGTTTAACCAAATCAAGTGCTCAATAACATTTCAACAAGAGTCATTTTTCTGCTGCCGAAAGGTTAATGGATAAGTTGTCAAATACAGTTTCCTTAGAGGTAGCAGTTGATGAACAAGGATTTGATGAAATACCGCTGGTCTTGTTTGTTGAAGATGAATTGCGCGGGGGCAAAAGAGTCTCGTTACAAAGTAATGATTTGACTTGCTGCAGATATGCGGGATGTTGATAAACATAAAGAAACACATTTAATATTCCGTAAGAGCTTTCACACAACGCTGCCACAAACACCATGATATACTTGTACAATATTGGAAACTCAAGTGATGAGACACCAAGAAATATGAGTCCAGGAGTAAAAGTCACATAAAAGAGTAGGCTGGTACAAGCGATGTATTTAGATGACCTTTTCATTTCTTCTCCGATAGCTGACCCACGTCTCCGACTTAATCCTCTTAGCTTCTTTTGAATGAGAATGATCAGGGTAGCAATCGTGATAAACAGAACAACTGGAAATACAACTGCAAGAGCGCTAAAGTACACTAAACTAGGAGAGGTTGTATAAAAGACTGCTCTTGTGTTGTCCAAGCAAAGGTAGGGATGCAAAACAAGAGCCTTTGGTAGAATGGCAAGAATTCCGCATATCCAAAGTACAGCAGCAACAATCCACCCTCTTTTCATCCAATCCAACCTTTGATACAAAATTGGTCGGCAGACCGCAAAATATCGCTCGATATTGAAGTATGTCAGCATCAAATCTCTTGTTGCAATAGTCCCTTCAATGAGGATAAACACTCCAAGTCCGACAACGGATGAAGATTTAGAGCGATACAGCCAATCGTGAAACTGACAGCTAACAGCAATCGCGTAAACAGTTCCAATTGCCATGTCCGTTATATATAAATTAATTAACAAAGAAAAATGATTCTTTGAACGAACTTCTGGAGATTTGTACAGGATTATAATGTGAACAAAATTCAAACAAACCGAAAATATGTCGATAGTCATGATAAGTGAGGCGAATGTGGTATCGAAACAAGTTCCAGTTGCGTTGAAGTCACACAAAGGAAGTCGTAGATTCGTAGAATTGCCATGGTGGTAAAACTCCATATTGGCAGCACAGATGTAAATACTAAGAGGTATACGGTATCTAGTTGTTAAACATCTGTGGTAGAGCATTGATTTTTTGAATCTAAAATACATTTACATGCACACAATCAGCGTATGCGCATACTTTGCATATTATAAGTTTTAAATTACTTTGCTAGACCCTAGAGATATAGCAAATATATTTGCTAGACCCTAGAGATATAGCAAATATATTTGTTATTAATATTATTATCATCAGGCTAGCTAATAAAAAAAGTAACAAAGTTGGACTTAAGGGATTACTGCAGGTTAATTATTTGACCATTTGATTAGTCAGCAAGGGTCCCTCAACTCTCAGACTTTCAACAATTATTTGAATGTTCAACAAGTTTTTCTCAGTAAGTTTGACCACAGGACCTTGTAATTCATCAGAAGGTTGCATCATTTGATAATCTTGATAGACTTTCCTTAAACAGTTTAGCTTGATGATGTAGAAAAGCATGTATTCCTGAGCAAATTAAAAGATTTAAAAACAAAATTTTAGCTTAAAAATGCAAATTAATCCAACAATTCCTATACATGTAATTTATTTACAGTATGCCATAAGCCCTTTGATGCCTTGAATTTTTTTAATTTTCAATTAGATAACCTGCAGACGGACATTTGAAAGCTCTCAGAAACCAGGTGAAGTATTTAAATAAAATATTTTAGCGGCCTATTATGCCTCTAAGGTGTAGAGGCATAATAAATTGCACACAATCAGCCTCGTGCTTCTATAAATGCCAGGCGAATGGCACCAAGCATATGCATGTGAAGTTTGAATGAAATTAAAAAAACTGTAAATGTGTAGCAGTTACGCAGAATAATTGACAGACAAAAAGACAAACAGACTGACAATGACAAAGTAAGATTTATTTAGATAGAATTGCACTTTATGTCAAAATAAGTTGATTTTCTAGCTCATTTAAAAATTGAGTTTAGTCTGCATAAATTATATTAACTATTCAAGTGTTTTAACAATTTAAGATTTTAAAGGAAAACCACAAGTGCATGCGAGAGGCAGTTAAAATACTTTTTTCCAGTATGTTATTATTGGCAAAATAGCATAATTTGCATTACATGAAACTAATTTCATCACATTGTTTACTTCACTTGTTGTTTCACCACATTTGTACATGTACATTTATTTGCGCAAATGTGCCAAAATGTCAAAAAAGGTGTATAAGCTTTATAAAATTAAAAACAGGAATAAATTTTTTCCTCTTTGTCGACTTTTTGTTTCCGGTCTTAAACAATAATAGTCTTATTCATTAAAATTATTTTTGAATATAAAATTATCGGTACTTTGTACAACACCAGATTTTTGTTTGTTCATGATTAGTATCTAGCTGTTTTTTTATTAAAACTACAGAAAACCAAAAACTGGTTAAATCATATTATTCCCTTGCATCTGATCACTTTGTTAATTGCTGTATTTTTTAGATTTATAGTGAACCTCATAAACTTTGTAAGCTTTATGTATATTACGCCACTATATAACAATTACTCTGAAAACCTATAGATTGACAAATTTTTAAAATACAAATTTATCTTTAAAATATTTTTATCTTTTAATAGCTAATTTTTGTAAATCCATTTAAGCTATCTCACCAAATAAGTGTGACTTAATGAGGTTCACCACAAAAAACTACGTTATAATTACTCTAAAGGTATTTATTGCTTTTTAGTGAAGTCGGCTTATTCATGGTTTTTAAACATGTTAAAGATAAACTTACACAAATTCTAGTAGATTTTATCAGAAAGTATCGCTATTTTTTTATCATTTGAGACTGTTTTTAATGTGTAAGGTAATCTGACTACTAGAATATTTTTAGATTAAAATCGACAAAACTTGATCTCGATTGAAATGCTAAAAAAATAAATGCAAAATAATGTCCCTCCTTGATATAGGCAATTTCTGATCAAGTTGCAGGGTCATGCATCTTTATTCTGTCAGTCTCTTTGCGACTCAAGACATCATAATCACACCTTTGCTTGATCTGAGCATTTTAACTATTTTAATATTAAAACATTGTGACAATTGGATAACCTCAAACCTAAAGAATGATCGCAAGTGTTGTGAAGATTTTCTGAAAAATTTTTCTAACACTTTTTGATAAAATGTACCAAAACTTTGTTGTAGGTTCATCTTTAAGTTGAAGTTTGAACTCATGGCATTTAGAATCCATAACAGTTATTCTATTAGTTTGCTTAAAATTCTGCATCCTAAAGGCCGATTTACGCTTTTTCACCGTATGTCAGAGTTATCTTCTCGTTGATACTTGTTGATAATGCGCATCACAAACCAAAAGCAATGTCAAGATAATTGGAAGACTTTAAGAAATTTTGGAGTTTTCAAACTTTCCTCAGAGTTCATCGAGCATCCACGACAGCCTGCGCAATGGGTATCATTTCAGCGTTGGTGATTGACTCTCACAGGTTTCTCGATACATATTTTCCTTACCGGCAGTTGCTGTGGGACTAGTATTTTATTGTTTTCACTCCGTATGATATGAAAAAATGTTATGTCTTGAAGGTTTTGCTGATGTAAAGCTGAACAGGTTTGTGATATCGGCAACTTTGAAGCCATTGACTTCAATTTTTATGCTAGTAAAATAACAAGTAATTAATGAACCACTAAGTGGCAGCACTATCAAGCAGCCATGACCTCTTTTTTGTTTCAATATTTATTTAGAAATCGCTTTCTTTTGATTTTTTCAGTCATCAAAAGACATTCAGTTATACAACTACATGTAGGTGTAGTGCTTTCAGAAATGTTGCTTTGACACAAAGTTTATCAGCACCACCGTCTATTGAAGTCTCCCATGTTAGCTTCATATTACCAAAAATAAATGTGCAGCCTAGCCCTGCTTCTTCAGATTTTACTACCTGTGTTCATCCAAAGAATCAAAACTGAATAATAGGTGGTTTTTGCGAAAAATGATGCGGGCGGTGCATACGTTTTCTGCTAGATTGTTAAATTACAATTTTCATTTGTTATTGTTACTGTTTTTAATATGATAATGCAACCAATTTCAGATATAACTATATTTGTCTCTCTCATGTATACTTTATATGAGTACTGTACAATATTCTGGTCTGGACATAGATGTATGCGAAACAATCTAGGCTGTTTAATATACAGTACTGTACAGTACTTTACAGTGCAGTACAATACTGTACAGTATTGTACAGCGCTGAACATTAATGTAAATTTCTGTACAGTATTGTACAGTACTGTACAGTATTGTACAGTACTGTACAGTATTGTACAGTACTGTACAGTATTGTACAGTACTGTGCAGGACCGTACATGGTAGTACTGTAACGTAAAGGACTGTACAGTACTATTATGTACAGTCCTGTACAGTACTGTACTGCACATGATTGTACAATACTGTACAGCCCTCAATTATTAATGTAAGAGCTCTTTCAATATCTGGATAATGTCATTAGTCCAGGCAAATAGAAGCTGTCTGTAATTAAACCATTTTTATCTTTTGGGTTGTGACCAATTGAATGTTATCCTTTTGAAAACATTTGGTTTCTATGTGTATATGTACTAAAACATTACACTTATTTTTGGAAAACTTGAAACAGATATGGTAAGAAAAGCACTGTGCTAATTCTGAATGAGTAAATGCTTGATCCTTGACCTTTTGACCTTTAGGTCTTTAGACTCAATTCTCCGCAAGTAAGTGAGTGCTGCTAGAGATCAGAAGAAAGGGAGTATCAGTTAGAGCCGACAGAATTATAAGGCTTAGTTCAGGCTAATATAGCTAATGGTCTTAGTTATATTACAATTACTGTTGCCATTCCTATCACACTCAAGGTTTCAGAGCAGTCGCAGTCTACATCTAGAACAATCAGTTTGATCTGCTGTTGAGGTAAACATTTTGGCTGATGTAGACAACCCTGATGTCTGGGCAAATCAGCTGCAGGTATAAGAATGATTGAATCTATGTTTGGATGATTATAGAGTAGTTTGTTAGCAGACCCTACTATAACTGTTTCTTTGACTGTTATTTTTTTTGGAATTTCAGTTTTCTTGCAGCCATTCAAATGTCCAATGTGATTGATAACTTTCCAAAGTACATAGGCATGTCATTATTATTACACAACAATAGCAAACACTGAAGTGATTGGCTAATCTATCTGGGATAAAACTCTGAGTACAAAAGTTTTGCCAAAATGTGGCAAGGCAAGTGCTCTAAATGGCATGTGAATAAACATTCTTTCCAATAATTTCTTTCAATAAAACAAAGCGCGATTCAGTAAATAAGTGCTAAATAACTAAGTATCCATAAGCTATCGTGGGCTTACTTCCGGACAATCATAGTCGTTTTTCTATGGCAACAGCCCTCAATACAGGAAAATGGGTAAAAAGGTCGCACTGTTGGCTGCCGCTTATCATGACCAGATAGAATGAATGTTAAATAAATAGTAGCTAAGAAGCTGACCAACGAAAGGTTGAGAGATTTCTACACCAGCTTTCTTCATTTCTTCTTTATTAAAATCTACTCTAGTTCATGTCTAACGTAAGTCTTGTGAAAAAGAAAGCCTCCTCGACCGACTTGCTCGAAAAAGAAGTTGATTCATAATTGAATAACCCTAGTGAAGTCTTGCTCAATACTTTCACTGCAATGGTGATTATAGTGTCAATATATAGTGACTATGGAATATGAAGACTGATGAGGTTTAACAAATGTCCGATAGTTTAGTGCGTAAGCACATTGTTTTAATTTGCAGTTAACAAGAAATTAGCAAATTTCATAACAGCTATATCTTGACACTATACTCACAATTGCAATAAAAGCATTAACCAAGTTTTCAAACTGATTTTGGTTGTGATAGATATTGAAAAAGATGTATATCATTGTGTCTATAGAAGCTTTGAAAGAACTGGGTAATAGGTTTCTATGGAAGACTCGGTGCATCGCAGTAGGCCGGAAATATCTGGCATTATGAAGGTCAACACGAGGCCATACCTGATAAAGCCGTCACCACTGAAGCTTTGTATAAACCATATGACAGACAAATATGGGCCATCAAGTCGGGTTGGAATGAGCCCCCTGTTTATAAATACTAAAGCACTATAGATTCAAGGTTTTGGCAACATGTTCCAACTCTTGTTGATCAGTTTTGAAAAAACGCCAACACTTGATGCCAACATAAACTCATCCCGGATTCTGATATCGAATGGAAGTGATTTGGCATAAGATTGTTAGCCTACAGTTCGTGACAACACAAAAAGAGTTTTCACCGGCGCCATTTCATTCCTGCCAAATGTCAAATATTATCCCCGAACTGTCAACACCAAAAATGAAACCTGATTAAAAGGTTTTATTGTAGAGAGGTTGCCAAGTGGCTGATAAAGAGCATAAACAAGAATTTGGTGATGTTTTACATATGGCAGCGTGAGACAATTCAGCCATCATGAAAAATACTCCACAAGATTTTAGCTATGTATATACGTTTAAGCATAGGCAATACAAAGTTTTAATGAAAATGGCCTGAAAAATTGCCCTTCATTCTAGGCTCAAAAAACTTAAAATTAGGTCACTCGTACTAAAGACATAAAATATGAGTCTATGTTTGAATGACTGCTTAAGAAAGGTTTCTTGACTCGGGCTATCAGTAAATAAAGCATGAGGTCTTACAAGGAGCATAAAGTTTTCTTACGGCATAA
The DNA here is from genome assembly GCF_963576615.1 of Watersipora subatra. NCBI lineage: Eukaryota > Metazoa > Bryozoa > Gymnolaemata > Cheilostomatida > Watersiporidae > Watersipora > Watersipora subatra. The sequence continues at coordinate 55,417,186 of NC_088715.1, read as the reverse complement.
GAAAACTTTCCTCTGATGAAGACTTAGTAAAAAAACAGTCAGAATCCTTATGGCTCATGTATGCACTGAGAGGTAGATGATCTTGTCAATTAAAGCTTGGTTTCCATATTGATTGCGAGACCACGGCGGTAATCTTGCGCTGCAAAACACTCGGACGTTAGGCTTGGCGGCTTCTGTTCTCATGAAGCTGCATTGCTAATAATTGCATAAGAATGTTGACTCGCCATGTGGTTTAATAATGCTGACTTTCATCTGTACAGTGCATTTTAGGAAAGTTTTGTCTGCGGCTCATTGCAAAAGTTGAACAGCGCTGAACTCTTGTGGTACTTGGCGGATATGTTCATATTTCACTGCTGATTGCCCTGCTGTGCTGTCACCGGTGCTTGCGGCGTATGTGAGAACCAGGCTTTAGGAAGGTATAGTTTTACCAACAGAGTGGTCAAGGCGGTGACATAGATGCAAAAGCAGACAGGGTTGCTGGGCAGGAAAAACACAGCCTCACAAACAAGGCTAAAGCAACTCAACATATTTTATGTGTACAGATTAGTATTGGGCCGGTATTGGGTTATCCGCTCTTACCGATACCGAGGGATTATCGGTATCCGAGGAAACCAATCATTGTCGGTGTCAGCTAGGTATCTGCGGCCGGTTCGATGTGATCGGTTTTTATCCGTAAAAGCCTATCGGTAAATGGTTATACGGATATCCGGAGAGATTTTTAAAACGCTTCATGACGAACATACTAATGTCAGCACACATTGGCTAACAAATTCAACAAAAATTTCCACGCTTACTGTATCTACTATTATATTACGTTACATTGATAATGCCACCAGCCTCGATGGTTTGGGAGTTCTACGCAGATGGGAGGATGTATAAAGACTCTAACAGGACTCTAATTGGACTGCGTATAATTATGTGATTACATTACCTGATTACAATATGTGATAGTAAGATTTTTTTAAACTGTTTCAGTATATTTAACAAAGAGAGCCTCTTGCCATTATCTATCTGCTCTTTATTATACATAAAGTTTGTATCAATAACTATTTTTTTTCTAAATAGAATAAACAATAAAAACATCTATCATGAAAATTATATTTCCATCTTTCTTTTTTGGCTTTTTAAAACAAGGAGTTTCTTTGCCGTAACAATATACTGCTGACTAAAGAATGGTTTTTTGCACAGGCTACTTTTTGCACAACGATAAAAATTGTTTGAGACAGTTATGATTTAAAGTTTAAACCATTTAAAGACACACTGAGAACCAGACACCGAACAATAGTACTGACAATACCGAACTTTCTTAGTTGGCAAAGAATACTGAAGATGGTAAATACCAAGGATACCGATACCGGGCAAACCGATAAAAATGTGCAAGGTTATCCGATCCGGCACTAAATTAGATACCGGCCCAACACTAGTACAGATGCTGATCAAATCGTGTAACTGTAATATCAATTACAAGAAACAGCTGCAGATAAATAACGCAGCTAAGAGATCCATAGTTGCTATCACATCTGTATGCGGGAATATAGTTTGTTATGGGATTGCGATGCCTCATTATCGCTATTCTCATGAGAGAGTGGGCTAAGCTGTACAGTAGTTGGGACTGCATATTTCCATAAATCATTTTTGGTACTGCTTGATGTGAGTGACATTATGATAGCTGCATAACTTTATTGCTTACCTTTAAGGAATATTGAATTACTAATGTATCTAACAGCTGTTAGCAAAATCTGAGATCTGACATAATAAACAACGCCAATTAACCATCTTGAAAACTTAAACATGTTCATACTAAACCTGGTGAGCCTTGAGGTTTTCTTAAATGTTGAGCAGTTTTGATTCAAATATTAAAAAGGCAAGTTAAGAGGTAAAACAGTTTTCATTGAAAAATGTATTATTTCCAATCTAAGCAAAAATATCAATAGTTTGCATAGTTTCACATCATGCTGTGACTATAACTTATTAGTAGATAAAATTACCAAAAACAAACCAGTATACTGATAGCTGGTGTCCTCTTTCATTTTGAAAGATGCCATCTGAAAGGTTTGCTGATACTTCTAATTCAGAAGAAACTTTATGTAGAAATTCAAGTAGTTGCAATACCTAAAGTGAACTCAATAAAAAAATAAGCGTGATTAAGTAAAGAAAACTTTATGTTATCAATCCTTTTAAATCTGAAAAAAAGAGAAAGACAGTAATATATTTGAAACTCATGATTTTAGTACTGAGCTAAAAAATCAAAAAGAGTTAACTTATATAAAATGAAGTTTATGGCAAAAAGCTCATAGAACAATGTACTCATTGATCTAGATTCTCGAATAACTCGTGAAAGTTTATTTGAAAAATTTGAAGTTATCCCACTTTCAAAAAAAGGATAGACAATCCCTGCTTGGCTGCTGTGCTGACTATCCTGATTTATCCACCAAGTAGCTGATTACCTAAAAAACCAAAGCTGCTTTGGTTAAATATGATTAACACATACAACAGCTGTGGGCACTAACTGATTGTTTTTTAGAATTAACTATGGAACATAATCTTAGTTAATATCAAGACTAAGGTTATGTCCCATAGCTAATTTATGCAGACATAGACTTTAATATGCAGGACTTATAGAACATAGTCCTGCAAACGACAATTGAGAGACTATACGATCTTGGCTAGATTCTAGCATACTTTCTCTTCTGCTGCCTCTAGCAGCTAGTAGGAGCAAGAAATGAGGCTTTTGTGTTTGCAGGCACTAAGTAGCTCATATACACAATGAAGTAGACTCTGTTTAAAATAATATTTCATATTAAAAAAAGGGGACTTGCACCTGTCATATTCGTGGACCAATCATGCCTACTACTATGCACATATAACTGTATAATGATGAGTTGATGAGGTTATAAACTACATGTATGTTGAGGAGCCTGTAAATGTTTGCTCACACAATGTTATAATAACTAAGGTTTCTAAGTTTGCCTACTTATCAAAAGTTAATGTCACAGTAACTATACATTGACACTCATGCTCACACAATATAATAGCTAAGGTATTAAAATTTTACCGAGTATTAGTGCTCAGACTTACAGTAACTATAGATTGACCCTATAAACTGACGCAATACCATGATAATTACCCTACTGCACATTGGTTGCATATCAGTGGTTTATATAATAATAACTGAATTTTAAGAATACATCATAAGTGCAATAAAAGTATTAACAAAGCTTTTAATGCTAATTCTGTTATAAAGTATTAACTTCGTTGACTTCTAAAAAGTTTGACACTGTTTTTAAAAATATGGTACCATCAAAAATGATTAAAAAATTGGCTGCAACAGATTTTCTGGTAGAAACATTGGTGTTATACCAACTTCATGAATTCAGCAGAAACCGTTTGTATGCCAAACCAGGACTGTGAAGATTGTACAACTTTTGTTCGCTGATTTAAATAAATGTTTTGTTAGTCACTTTTGTTTTTTTCTTGGTATACATGTGAGTTTGAAAATTCATTTATTGCAGGTTAGGAGTTATCGCTCCAATACAACAAACAGTTGATAATTCTAAACTAATGTATACTTTAAAGATGGACTTACACAATTTTTGTTGTAGATTTTATCAGAAAAGTTGATAGTTTTCTATTGTTTGAGATTTTTTAATGTTTGATGGGATCTGCACGCCAAGATGTTTCTTGATCAAAATTGATAGCCTAACACTTGATCGAATCTCAGAAGAACAATATGTGCAAAATGATGTCACTCGTTGTTATCATTCCAATAGTTGATTTTAGCTATTGCGTTCAAGTTCAAGTGTTGCTCTCTTGCATTTTTTCGGTCTCTTTGCAAATATTAAGCTTAAAGCCCTTTTAATTGCGATCTAATTTTATCGGTTTTAATCTTGAAACATCTTAACAATCAGATTTTGTCAAACATCAAACGTGACAGCAAACGATAAAACAATACCAAGAGGAGAGAGAGGAAAAGAGAGGAGGGAGAGAGAGAAGAATAGAGAGTGAGAGGGAAAGATAGAGAATAAGAGAGGAGAAAAGAGGGAGAGAAAGAGGGAAAGGGAGGAAAAGAGAGGAGGGAGAGGTAGGGAAAGAGAGAGGAAGAGAGAGGAAAGAGAAGAAAGGTATGTGAGAGCGAGTGAGAGAGAAAGAAAGTAGAAAGATAGAAAAGTGGAGAGAGAGGTGCCAGTGGAGAGATAAAGAGCAGAAAGCAAAATAGAAAAGAGATATAGAGAGAGGCAAGAGGACAAAGAGATATGAGAGATACGAGAGAGAGAGAGAGAGAGAGAGAGAGAGAGAGAGAGATACGAGAGAGAGAGAGAGATGCGAGAGAGAGAGGGAGAGAGAGAGAGAGAGAGAGAGAGAGAGAGAGAAGAGAGAGAGAAAGAGAGATATACAGAAAGAGAAAAGAGAGGAGAGAGCAAGAGTGAGGAGAGAAAGAGAGAAGGAGAGAAATACAGAAAGAAGAGAGAGATACAGAGAGAGAAAAGAGAAAAAATAAAAAGAGAGCAAAAGAGAGAACAATTGAGGCAAAAAAGAAAGAGCAGAGAAACGAGTTGGAAAAATAAAAGAAAGGAAAAAGAAAGAGAAGAGGAAGATGAGAAGAAAGAGTGACCAGGATGGAAAATAGAAAAGGGGAAATAGGAGAGATGAGAGAAAGAGTGAGCAAAAAGAGAAGAAAAGAGAAGGAAGAGAGAAAAAGGAAGAGAGAGAAAAGATTGCAGTTATTCTAAACCTCTGATCTCATTTTAAACCTCTTAAATCTTTACTATCAAGGTTTTATAAATATTTAGCTCATTGTCAGGTTTACTTAGAATATATAGGTGTAGTATTCTTATAAGATTTTTCTTTTCGGCAAGCATAAAAATGCTGTGTTTTAATGGCAAGGTTATTAAGAAGCTTATGGAATATAAGTAACAGTTTGAAAACATTGTGCATGATCACAACTATATTAATATGATAAGAAAAAAGAGATGGAAAAAAACAGCCCTTTAGCTTTGAAAGTTTGATCAAAACAAACAGACCACTGCGAGTAAACATTTTGCTCATTTTTCTACCAATTTTCTATCACATTTATTTTTTGTTTGAAGCCTTTTGCATGCATGTGTGATACGCAAGGAAGTTTGTTGACTCACTCAAAGACCTTTCAAACAGGTGTTTCTAAATTTTGTTTTCCTAAGGAAAATAATGAATAATTGTGTTTTTTCAACATTGAAAAACGCACTTTCATGGCTTTTACAATTGTTTTTTTGCAATGTTTGCAAGCTTAGTTTTTAATTTTTCCATGATTTTAAGATTTACAAAGCATAAAAAAACAGTTTTATTTATTTTTCCACCGACTGAAAAAGTCTCTCGTAAACCTAAATATGCAAAAACAAGACTTGAAATTATTTTGAATAAAATTTGTAAACCTGTTATTAGATTTACTTATCCTTGATTGGATCAGAAAGTGAATTGAATAAAAAGATAAATTGAATTGAATTGGAAAAAAAATTGAATTGCTCTGATCAGAATTTAAACAGGAAGCTATTCAACCATTTTCTCATTTGCTTGCACACTTCCTGTTAACTACTTCATTATCAACCACCTTTCATCATTAAATGATTTATGTTTCTACAAATCAGTGCATGAAAGTAACAGTGTCTAGTTTGACGTTTTGTCACACTTTCTATTTACTAAGCTTGAATTAGCCATCTAGAATCGATTTATAGTTTGGTACAAATAACCATGTTTTAATTGATGTCTTGTTGCATCTGTTTGCATAGTTTAATATTAATTGCATTTCACATTGCATTTGTTTATTTTGAAGGTTCTTTTCCTAGACTTACATTTGTCTGTCGTTGTTTTCTTAGTTTCACATTAAGATGCATAAAGCATATGAGTTTGATATAGAACTTACAATACCTATAACCATGGATATTGATAATTAATTAAATATAGTTTGAGGCTGTTTTTGAGCATTGCTTCTGTTTTTAATGTTGACTGACAATCAAGCCATCTCCAGATTTTTGTAACTCCTGGCAACTAATTTATATTTTGTTATGTGAATGTCATACAACAAGATAATCATTATTACAAGTAAAATTTCAAAAGCTAAATTGGTTTGTTTGTACAATTTGCAGTAATAATTAAAGCACTGCAACAGCTTCCTTTTTATAGTATGTGCTTCAATTTGTAGATACTTATGCAAAAGCTGTAAAAAATGGATATTTATCAGAATTCAAAAATTTTCACCTGATAGTTACACATCCTAGAACCTTAGCCAAGAAAACCTGAAATGTCTTAATCCGAGATCTTGCCTCTAGTGATTGGAGCGCCTATACATTCCATACAGCTATCCAACTTGGCATACTCTAAAATAGCTGCATGAATCTTTCAACAGATGCTAGAAGATTCATGCAGGTCATTGTGCAGTGACAATAACACAGATTAATACAGACATCATTGTAAGTACGTCTTTAAATAAAGCTTATGTCAGTAAGTCTCTATTATTTTGTTTTGTTCCACCTCCGGTTGAACCGAAGATTGTATAAGCTCACCCTTTCTTTTTCATCCAGTCAGCTGAAAATACTGGGTAACAGTCTATATTAATAAAAGCAAGTTTGCCCTTGTTTGTTTCTGTCTGTTAGTCCGCGTGAACACAGGTTGCTTTCATTCATGTGTTTTAAATGAATATTTAAAACACATGAATTTATGTTTTGCGCACATAATTAGCGAATTTGGAAAGTTTAGATTCCATCTAAACTTTCCACATATGCTAACATATGCTAATGGCCTACATGTAATTTGAAAAACATTTTTATTTTTGAAATGAAATTATTGCCAATAAACCACTATATATATACATGTATATATACAGTGAAACTCGGATAACTCACCCTCGGATATTTCGAACACATGGTTAACTCGGACGGATTTGTTCGGTCTGTTCCCACGAAATGATAAATTGCTTTAGATAACTCGACCATAACTTGGTTAACTCGAACAGTTTTTTTGCCCAACGGCTACCGAGACGGTTGTTATCGCTTTAGAATATCACTTTAGTCCAAGCCATAGAGATAAACAATAACTTTTAGTAGTTCTTAGGCGTCATTATTACCACTATCGGCAAAATGTTTTCGTTAACGACTTTTCTAAAGGTTTGCAAAAAATTTTTACCTAACATCCGCTTGGGGATAGCCCTCCGCAAGCCAGGAAAAGTGAGGTAACCTTCAGATAAACTTTAAGAAAAATCGGCAAAACTGGTTTTTGTTAAAACGCTCAAAAGAAAAATGTCTTTTTTTCTGAGAGTTTCAACCGCGATCAGGTTTTGCCTATTTTAATCTGAAAACGTCCTGGCAGTCACATCACCTAAAACCAAACATCACCAAACAAACAAATCTCAAGTAATAAAAGGAAAATATTTATACTTTCTGATAAAATTTGTTAAAACATTACATGAGAGGTCCCTTAACTTGCAACAAGCAATCAATGCTTTTGATTTATATATAGTTTGTATATGTACTGATAAATGCAATAATACATGCACTTGTGACAGTGTTCTTACAACTTGAACGCTCTGATAACTCGAAAACTTTCTCTGGGTCCCGTGAAGGTCGAGTTAGCCGAGTTTCATATATGTTAGCCGAGTGTACATATATATACGTATATATATATATATATAAATATATATATATATATATATATATAGTTAGCCGAGTGTACATATATATACGTATATATATATATATATATATATATATATATATATATATATATATATATATATATATATATATATATATATATATATATATATATAAATATATATATATACATATATACAGTACTAGCATAGCCTACATAACATAGCCTTTTGCCTTCTAGGCATTGGAAATATTTGGTTTCAAAACTGTCTTGTTCCTGAAAACCAGCCTCTTAAACAACCACCTGCTGGCTATATCAATAGATGATACAGATAGCTGTAATGTAAAAGCTCTATGAGAAATCCAGCCACTACTGGGCTTAGACCTTAAAAAGGTTAACTGCGGATGATGCAACTTTTAGGAATGAATCAACAACTGTGATTGCTTCTACCATTGTTTCAAAAGATTGTTTAAATTACAAATTCAGACAATTTTACAAAGTTGTTTAAAAAGAGCATTAAAAATCTTTTTAGAAATTAAAAACTAAAATCTAAAGAATGAAAAAAATTACGGCCTTCTTCATTTGCGTATGAAGATGTACACTAGCAATCTTTCAATCATTGTGTTTGGCTTTGTGAAGGTGTCGACTTTACCTTTTTCACAAGTACAGCAGCTGATGGTTTGACTGCTGTTGGCACCCTATATACAGCTAGTACTGAATTACATGTATCACTGGTAACAGGTGATACATGTAGATACGCTAGAAATATTTAAAAAGCCCCAGTTACTTGCAGTCTAAACATTAGCGAACTATCGCTTAATCAGCCAAGGGTGTATAGTAAAAAACAAAATGGTGCCAAACTAGAAATACAGCTGTCAACCAAAACTGTGTTGGTACCTAAAACCAACATTTTTTGTTTGTTTTTGTGGTTTTTATTCAAAATTTAATCTCACAAGCAACACTTTGTAGTTTTCGCAAAGTTGTTTTTAAAAAACATTTTTTTTGCCGAAAACATTTCATTCCCACCCATCAAATGCTGCAATGTTTGAAATGCAATTCAATTCTGCGGTCCCAATCTGATTTTTATACGGAGTTTCCAAGAACAAGCTTATTATTTATTTAGGCTGACAGACGCAGTAGAGCACAACGAGCTGTAAGAAACAATTGTAACAATGAAAATTCTGTTTTGTTGGCTCTTTTTTGGCATTTAACTCTTGAAGCATTGTTAGTGCTGAACCAGATAAATAACGTAGCTCTTAATTCTATTGTAGTATACTAACGTTGATTTTCTAGAAAAACATTTATGTGACTGCCAAAACCAAAAGGTTGGAGTGGAAATAAAACGCTCCCTCACGCGCTCGCCAGTGTGCGCTTGTGCGTGTTTGTGTGAACATACAGACATACCAAATTAGACAATTTTTGACTGCAATTTTTGGCGGCAGCTGCAACATTGTCTGGCTAGAACTGATGGTTTTGACAAGATGGTGTAGTGTAGGGGAAGGACCTATAAAATTTCTTAAAAGATCCCACGTATGCCTATTTGATGATGTAAATTCATTCATTTTGTTTGGTTTTGCTAGTTCTGGTTTGAATATTATGTCTTATTTTTCTAATTGGCATAGGTTGCAGCATTTTGTTTCGTTATTGTAGGGTTTGAACATGTGCTTATATTTTCCAGGTTATCTCAAAGTTTTTGTTGTTGTTATTCAATTTCTCTTGTGTTTACTAACTTCTCTCTGAGTTTGTTTACATTTCTGAATGAACGAAACAGAAAATGTATTTGCAGACAAAAAGACAAATGCCTACAAGAAAGCAAGTTCATCACCAAAAACATAATCTCCCAAGCCGAAGTAACAAACACAACTGAAATGAAAACAGTATCATATATATTAGAATATGCACAATAGAATTCAAATACAGATACAATAGCTGCAACGCTTCATTTATTCAGAAAAGTAAACAAAATCAGACAGTAAGTGAAACCTCAGCAACCGGTTTCTTGTCAGCTTATGATTAACATGTTAAACGTTCCTCCCTCCTTTCTCAAAGAATTATTGAGGTTTTGGTCTAAAAATCAACTCTACGTATTACCATCTACAGACAAAGGCTATTGCATCTTGTAGTCATTTCATTGACAAAATCAAGTAAGGCCAAACCTTCAGCAAGGTCAGTTTTTAGCTGGTAGCACGAACCCAAGCTTCTAAGATTGATGCTGCGGTTATTGAAGACACCAAAGCTTACAATAACAAATCATTTGAGACAAGCACGGGATTAAGTTGCACCATTTATTTTAACCATTCAGATATGAGATTTGAGCCGTAGATCCACAATCCGCTATCCATTATGTCGCATTTCCTGTAATGTAATTTTTTGCTAAATTACCCTTTTAATCTTCTTCAAATGAAACATATGTCTCTGAATCTGAAAACACTACCTTTTCCATAAAGCTTCAACAACCCAAATACTAGCACAAATATTTTATCATCTGATCTTTCCTGATCACAGCCAACTTGCTTGTTAGAAAAGGAAACTTTTTAGTACATTTTAATAGCATAAATGTGTGCTAGCTTGCACATCTTATTTACTGTGAGAACTCGTTTTACTTGCCTGAACCTAGTTCTATCAGGCCAGGTACAAGGATTTTTTTCTAAAAAGAAAGGCACATATAAGCTCATATGTGAAAATGCACCAAGGTTGCATTGCTGATAGTACTAGCGATGCAACCTTAGGTAATAAAATCAGTGATGCGTCGTGGCAGCACTCAAAGGGCAAAGATGAACAAACCTATCTATTGGCCAGCTGCTGCAACCGGATCGAAATGCTCACGCGTTTCAACCTATTCTTGCAACTGGTTACCTCCTTCTTGTTAAAAAAGTAAACTGGGTCCAGATAAAGCAAAAAAAAATTACTTAAACATGTGCACATGGCTTTATAGAATTAAAATAAAATAAATTAATATAACACAATATAGCAAAATATAAATAATTATGAAACAAATAATTAATTTAGATTACCATATCAAAGGCAAATAAAATAACTAATATTGACTACTATATCAAAGTAATAGCAAAGCTAATCATATTTACAATTGGGTGTATTGATTAATAACGCTTAAGTAATTGAGTGATTGTTGTTAAATGTGTGATGATACATATCAACTGTATAGAATAAAATATCAATGTATCAACAATATGCTCCAAAAATGAGCCAAAGTTTTCTATATTTGTGGCAAAGTGCAAGCATTTTCTTCTTTTTAATTTTTCCAGTTCTTTGTAAAAAATGAAATCTACCATGGTTGAAACGTTTCATTACAAATATGACTGATTACACATTATGTATTGTAAGAAATGCAACTAATGAGCTGAATAGAATTAACACAATCCTAAACTGTGGTAGCTCTAATTATCTACCAAATACTGAAAGTGACCTTTCAGTATGTTTATTCAATAGAACAGTGGTTTTAAAAAGTCTAACAGATCTAGCTTTTATTCAGCCAAGATAAAACAACTCTCAATACTTAAATATATAATTATTTACCAGTAAACAAATTATCTCTATGTAAACATAAAGTCATTAAAATCAACAGATTCAATGCTTGAGATAAAAATTTGTATATAAACATGAGCACATAAACCATTATAGGCATAGCTTCGCTTCAAGAAACTGGTGACTTGAGAGAAAAATCTCTATAGGAACATGTAAAAACGAATGATTCCAAAAATAACTCACCAATTGATAGAGTTAACTTAAACAATAACACAAACAATTGGTGGTGGAGTTAATTCAAACAATAATACAAACAATTGGTAGAGTTAACTTAAACAATAACACAAACAATTGGTGGTGGAGTTAATTCAAACAATAATACAAACAATTGGTGACATGAAAACAAAATCTCTCTTAAAACAGGTAAACATAAACCAACCTAGCCTAGTTATGCATCAAGAAATTTTGTGACTTGATGGAAAAATCTCTATAGGAACATGTAAACCATTCCAGGAATGAGTCAGTGTCAATACATTGGTGGCTTGAGATAAAGAGCCTATCTTGCAAGTGATTGCTTAAAGAGCTGTTGTAGGGTGCAAGATAGGTTAAACTGTATTTGCTAAGTTGAAACTGCATTAAAAAAAGATTTTGAAGGTCATGAGAGAAGTTTGTCATTTAATAACAATGATAGTTGAACTAAAATTGCAAATAATTATTGCAGCTGTAATGTTGTAGGTTATTATTAAAAGGAACTACATAACTTGAAACTATTTATGTTTAGTTTGAATTAACAAGCGTTCCATCCTTTAAGGAGACAACGGGGATGTGACATTTAGAGCCATAAGTCATATTAGCATAAAAATCCATTTTCATCCCATTAATTAACCTAACGTATTTTACATATGACACTATCGCATTTTGTTTGGATATATGGCTAAATGACAAGACCATAAAGTCAAGCAACCATAAATATTCAAGCAATCCATACCCTGGTTAAAAAACTCTGAAGACTGGAAGGTTTGCATAAAATTTTAATATTGATCTTACCAATAGATTTTTCCGGAATGAACAAAACATCAAGCATATTTTTTTGAAGCGATCATCTTGATGCTGTTATTTGGCTATATATATGCCACTGTATTTTTGACGCTGTTTCGTAGGCTTTCATAAAAGTGCTGTAGGGCAATGTTTAGGAATAGCAATATGTTAGCAAAATGCTGCTACAACAGAGACTGGGCAAGTAAAATAAACAAAATTCAGGTCATTTGAGAAACACCGTTTTTGTGTTACTGGCTAAAGTGTACATACTTGGTCATGTCTTAGAAGCAATAAAAGGTTTGACCAATAAGTTGATGCCATGCGAAATGAACTACATGATATTTTCTAGGACAACTGGCTAATTAATTACAATTTATTGAAGCCTACATACAAAAGGACCGCCAATGCCTAATAGCCGAATTTCCCATTTATTCTATTGAATGAAGTTATATAATTGTTGAATTGGAAATGACTATCATCCCTGGAAACTCATCCGGTTGCTTTTAATAATACCTCCCTTTTAATGAGCTTGCAAGTTTTCTAACTGGTTTGGTATTGTGTGGGTGGAATTTGCCACTTGAACTTAAATCCCGCCTTAGTTCCACTATACGTTATCGGTGCTTGCGCGAACGTACCACTAAAATGTTATGCATGTACTGCAAGCGAAAGATCGCTGCTATGCGCATGAACCGTGGTTGGTCCAACTAAATAGTAACTTGACTAGCGCTTTGGAAGCGCTAGAGCATAATTCTTTCTATGCATCATCAGGTGACAAGCTGAGACCGTGGTTGTTTTTCGAAGCTCAGCCAAGTATGCGCGTACCTTTTAGTCAGTTACTAGAAAGCTAATAATTCAAATGGCCTGAAATTCACTGATTCTGCACAAAACACCAGGCTTAACTAAATAAGGTCAACAAATTTGTTTTACTAACGTAGGATGCAACACGACCTTAAAAGTTAAAAAAAGTTCTGTCCCTAAAAGTCTAGTCTTGATGTTTGATTCTTGTGTTCACTTACCATTTCTGTCACTATTAACAAAGTTTAATAAGCATATATAGTCTCAGACCCATTCTTGTTTATATGAAATGTCATCCAATTTAAATTTGCTAATTATTCAAGGGTTATAAATATAATGCTATGTTATTTTTCGTTTTTTTGTGTGACATCATTCTATCGTTGTCTGCCATCTTTATGGACAAATTTTATCATTAAAAACACGAAGCTTCTGCAGTTAATTATTGCAAACAATGCTTTTGTTTGCAAATCTTTTTTTAGTATCAAAACAACAACAAAAAATACTATTAGTCACGAGAATGACAACCATTTTCTACAAAGATGGCGGCTTTTTGTGGACGAGCGCATGTGCAAACAGGGTGATGAAGTTAAAAAAATGATGGATAGACAACTTGTTTAAATAAATACGAGTCCGAAACCTGTACTCTGCAATCTTTTTCCCATCCTCCAAAAAAGGATTTGATCAGTTGGACGGATGGGCACGACTCTAATGATGGTAAAGATCAAGAAAAATAATTGCCTACAGGTGTAAAATTGATTCATAATAACACGATAAGGAGCAAGCAGCTGTTTAATACTTTTGACTGCAAGTTTCACATTTCTTTTTAAGTCAAACAATGATGCCACCATAGGATAAAAAGTTGTTCTAAACATTCAGCTGTTTGCCAAACAAATTGCAGCTGTATGTCCGAGTCATCACGACAATGCTTTAAACTTAACTAAACTTGCAAAGTTCAGTTAAAACAGATTTTACCTTTACCTAAACAACTCTCTGAGTGGTAGACAAAAGTAAATGCAAGCAACTCTAGACCATCGAGGGTACAGTTTTAAAAATTTCAAGCTGCAATCAAAATTCTTTGTTGAGCTAAAGCGTATGATTAATTCTGTTAAGATGATTTTTCAGCAACACTTGATTTTATAGGGAAGCATTGAATTAAGAAACCTAGAGCGGTATGAGACAGTTGAATTTATACTGAACAAGTACACTTAAACAGACAGAAAAATTACTTTATTCTGATTGGTAATTTAATAACAACAATTGAGAGGCAAATACCACAAAATTGAAACAATACTAATAAAGTTAACACAGATAAGAAACTTTTTAAGTATAATTCACAACAATAGAACGTTTATAAAGCTGATCTTTAATCGTAATAATTTGATATGTAAGTCATAATTAATAGAAGGCTTTTAATAGAAGGCTTTTATATAAAAAACTGCAAAAGCAAGCAATGATAAAAGTGGGAACTAACTGAGATGTACATATAGAAGCAGTTGATCATCCATGTTTAATGAGAGGTAAATATTTATTTTTCAATGATTGAAATTCGTACCTTTGTGCAATAAATGAGCAACCAAAAGTAGGTCAAGGTAGATAAGTTGTTGATGCAGGGCAAGCAAGCTTATTTAAATTTAGATTAAGCCACTCCAAGTATCTGACACAAAACGCATTTAACAAAACTTCTTTTTAAAGAATTTGAAATCATTAAAGTTCATTCAAATTTAGCAGAATAATCTTTTTAGTAGTTAAATGAAAAACTTTTTGAAAATGTATAAAAAAGATGGGATGTGAAATTTTAAGATAGCTTACTAGATGCATGTTAAAGTAATTACAACTTTGGCTTAAAGATATACTTGTACAAAATCTTAGCAGATTTTGATATAAAGTATCGATATTTCCTGTTACTTGCGATTAATCTAGAAAGTTGAGGTGATCTGATTGCCACGATGTTTTAAGATTAAAATTGACTAAACTTGATCTTTGTTGAAATTCTCAGGTTCAAAACAAGTGCAATTATTACATTTATAGTTGCAAAAAAGACAATCAGAATAGAAACGCGTAATGCTGTAGCTTGAACGCCGATGTCAATTATAGCGACGATAGCAACAAGTGATGTTATTCATACTTTTCTTTTAGGCATTTTGACTGCAATAAAGTTTAGCCAATATTAATCTTGAAACATTCTGGCTGTCAGATCACTTCAAACCTTAAAAACAATCGTGAGTGATGGAAAACTTCTGATATTTTCTAAAAAATATATATTAAAATTTTGTATAAGTACATATGTAAATGTTGCATTATATCAGCATATCATATCAACTATTGGTTTTAAGTAATGTTTCAACAGCCAATAAACATTTTTGTCCTCAAAAATAACAGAAAATATATTAGTATTTGTTAAGGGAAAGATTCATGTTGTTTCTAACCTACTCTGACCCGGTTAGCTTCAGTTTTGTTCTCTTTTTTCTAATCAGCTTTTAATACAGCAGACTACTGTACTAATGTAGACTACTGCCCGTCACTACTAAAAAAACATAGCAAGTAAAGCACAAACTTTACGAGATTAGTTCGAAAAGTTGTCTGCAGAATTCTAGGTAAAGGTTTCCAACCAAAAAGGAATTTTACCTAAAGAAGAATTTTGAATATACAAGGGGGAGCAGAGAGGTGTCTGATTTGCTAAATTTTTAATTTATGTTCTGCAATGCCCTGTGAGTTTTGGTTTCATCATTCTGCATTTTGGTTTTAGCTATAACACTAGTTGCTAATAATGAGCTACTAGCCAGAATCCAGATATGTGTGAACACATCCATTCAGATTTTGATTGGATAATAAGTTAACCTAGTCGTAAACCAATTTGCCGCCATACCAAAGGTCATGTATTGTTGTGTGCTGTATGTGTGCTGCATAAAAGCTAAAAATATGTTGTTTATGCTTAGATATGTACACTAAAATGGAATTATAACTTGTATCGCTTGTTTTAATCATGTGAGTTAAAGGTGTGGGAGAAATTAAATTTATGAAAAAGGCATAAGTGTAGAACTGAGTGAAAAAGGTTGGAAACCACTGTTCTAGGTGATCGTGTGAATAATGAAATAGCAAATTCTTTGTTATTTCTGCAGGCAACCAAAGCAAAATAACTTTGTATGTAAGGCAATCAAACTTTATGTGATTCAAAGTTGACATTGTAAATTTGAATTAAAGCAAAATTTCTTTAAAAAAACCATTATTTATGTCATGGCAGTGGAATGAACTGAGTGTGCAAAGATCTGTGTAAGAGTACAGCAAGTAGGAAAGGGGGGATTAGTTTACTGTAACAATAATCATCTTGTGCATGGCGCTACCATGCTACCTTGACTACAAGGACATTGTACTTTGAGGTCACTAGACGCTAGGCAGACAGGGGGCAGACGATCCCTCTCGTTTGCCGGATGAATTAGAAAAGATCAGACTTAATCGCAAAACCTCAGCAGATTATCATGAGCCAGAACTCAACTTAATTCTACCGAAAATCAAATTCAGCAAGAGGTGCTCAAACATTTTACACAGATATAATATTTTATGTTTATTTTCGGCTTCTTATTTTTTAATTTAAAATTCAAGATAGAAAATAAGTTAGAATTGATGACCACTACTTATTTTTGCAAACAAATATGCTACATGTAGAGCAGACAATGGCTGTTTAGTTTACCATCAATAAAAATTGAGGTCATTTTATTGTTTTTCATATAAAGGAATGAGCTAAAGAGATTCTAAATAATACTTCACGCTATCTCAAATATTCCTAGACATCAGTAACAATATGTCACAATAACAATAATTTAGTTTTATCATAGCAAACGTTTGTTCGTTGGTTGGTAGTGATTGTACATACAATACTTAAAGTAAATGAAAATCTGTCTAGTATATACGAGTTATCAAGTTTAGTTCATTCAAGCAAGGATAAGTATTTGTGTCATTTTGTAAAAGGCTTTACATAATATAACTTTTTGTGAAAATTATATTAATTTAAAAAAATATTAATCTTATTTTTTGAATCATTCTTTGGAAAAGCTATATTGATTTTTTTAATATAATTAGAATTCAAAACCAGCAAACAGTTATAATTCTTTTCCAGACAATCTATTACACTGCCAGTAACAAACTCAGCAACAAGTAAAACCTTTCTTTCCTTGACCAAAAGTGTACAATTTGTTTTTGCTGCCACAAAAATTGTCGGTTCAATCCAGCACCACAGGTGACAAATAACAAGTAATTAACTTATTATTATTACTATTGTTTTGCACTCGAGATTCAACTGTTGTATCTTGAGCGCAAAAATTGCCAACTTGAAAAAGGAAGTATTTCAAAATTACATTTTGACGTATCATTAAATCAGTTGTCACTGACATTGGTGTCATTTGGCTAAATCACTGCGACTGACAACAAATGTATCTTGGGTGCAAATAACTCAAAAGGTTTTGTTTTATAATAAGAACGGTTTTAACGATTGAGTGTTTCCTTAAGAAATACATGTTTAGCGCAAATAGCGGCAGCGTTTTGTGAATACCAATAGGGGTGGTTAACCAAGCAAAATATACCATGGTGGTTACAAAAAACTACTTAATTTAAAAAAATTCTACAAAAAAGATAGCAAAAAATCAGTTTGCAAATTCGTCTCAATCAAACTAAGATTTTAGATGTCAACTTAGTTCCACAGCTCTGCCAATGAAGGTAATTTAATATCTAGCATTCTAGAGACACTTAGCCACAAATCAAATACATTGACAATTGTGGTCATAAGACATAGTTTTGCGACGCTTAGTTTTGAACTAATATTAAGGTATGTTTATAAAAAATTAAAATGAATTAGAATAGAATTGGCGAGCTACTTTGGGTGGTTGGCATTATTTATGAGTGAACAAACATGGCTACAGAGGCAGATGACTGTTTATTTTACAATCAATAAATATTGAGAATCTTTCAATGCTTTCTGTCTTAATGAATCAGTTAGACTGATTCAAATATTACCAGTTAGTTATCAGTCGAATTATGACATAATAATAATAATAATAATAATAATAATAATACTTCCAGATTCCAAATCATTCTACACTTCTCCTTGACTCTATTGCAAAACAATACTTATTAGTAAAAGCTGCACGTTCAGAGTTACAAAATTTGATGTTTTTTTGTGCGCCGAGTTTAATGATAAGCTGTTGGCATAGCGCCAGCCAGTTAGGCGCCGATCTCTACAAAATCACAATATAATTGAATGCAGCTTGCAAAGAATCTAGCTTAAAAATATATTTTAAACAAAAGAATTGTGATCAAGTATTTACTAAATACCTGAAGGACAGTTTGGTGGTATTAATTAAATGCTTGACATGATATGTACATGTAGGTGAAGCCTTAGGTCCTTGAAAGGTTTTAATTTTTATTCAGTCGGTAAAGTCTCTGCTCTGTCAGAAGCTGACTTGTAGGTCATATAGCACAGCAAACCCAAGTTTAACTAGTTTGCATTAGGAAGCATATTTATTAGCCAATTTTATTTTTTAAATGGATTAAATGTAATTGTTAAAAATTCTACAAACTTTACAGTCTTTTAACCAACTACTACATATAATAATGATAATA
Organism: Watersipora subatra; assembly: GCF_963576615.1. Taxonomy (NCBI): domain Eukaryota; kingdom Metazoa; phylum Bryozoa; class Gymnolaemata; order Cheilostomatida; family Watersiporidae; genus Watersipora; species Watersipora subatra. The sequence continues at coordinate 55,398,631 of NC_088715.1, read as the reverse complement.
ATATATATTTACTCAAAAGCATGATTTTGAAAACTACCATGTTTTAACAAAAACAATCATGCCGACCCGCCGGTTCCTCTCAGATATTTAAATAGGTAAAACTATGGCCCTTTGAACAACAATTTGTAATATAATAAGTGCTGTTAATGATGTACTGCCTTTAAGTAAATAGTTTTTGTTTAATTTATTACTTTTTGATCATGAAGTTGCGCACTGTTGTCTGCAATATTGTGATACTACAGCGTTGTTACAATAAACTCATTGAAAAAGTCATAGCGAAGGCATGGTTATTGGTTGGTGGTAACTAACACAAGTTGGAAAAGCTCATCGATTTTATTTCATAATATTTTTAAACTTATCTCTGATAGGAAACTGTTGAGGCGTTCAGGTTTTTGTACCTAAATATTTTCCTTGTTGTTTTTCCTAGTGACTTCAAAATGTATGAGGTATTCTAATAGGCTTGGTTTGCCGCAGAAAAACGGAAAAACATAGCCGAGGTAATAAAAATGGGTAAATGCTTTCGATTGGTCAATGTTCAAATTGGTCGAAAGGCTGATTGGCTAACAAGAAGTAAGCCTTCCCATCTTCTTTCTGACAATGAGAGGGATTTCGCTTGACTACAGTGTTGCAAGTAGTAGTCTGGGCTAGTAGCTTAGCGCCATGTTATGCATTTTTTGACTATTTTCACGTGTTTCTGAAGTTTGAAACTTGAAAACAATTTTTTTGCCAGTATCTCATGCAGTACATGTATATATATACACCAAAATTGTTTTAGATTTGCAAAATAATTGCCTCAAAGAGCACAGAAATAATTCAGTTCTGTGAACTAGTTGAATATATAACATTCCGGTGTGTTTCTTTTAGCGCTCTAGTCGCTTTTAAAGGTCATTTGAAACTAATAAAATTGTGATACAATCTTTCCCTTGAGATTTTCTAGCAAAGGTCAATGATCTATATGTATGAGTAGTGTGGTTAGACTCCATTAAGTATTGGTGGAATCACTGATATGACTGCAGACATATCCACAAATAAGCCTGGCTTAGCCAGATGTGGAGCCATAATATTTCATATTAGCCACAGACAGCTGACATTAGCTATGTGTCAATCAATCCGCATTGTCTGGAATTTATAATTCTTACCGATCTCTTCAACACCGCAACTCAGCAACTTTCTTTCTGCGCATATCAACCATGTCACTAATAATAATATCTAACATGGAAACAGCTTTGCGAGATCTATTGGAGAATATTCAGAATATTAATGCAGACTGGTAGCAAAGAACTTTAACGTTTATGGTAGTTTTATTTGTGAAAACTTAGACAGCAAAATCAGTTTGTGTCAAATTCATCACATCTCATAGCTTTCTAACAGTTTTTAATTTTCCATATGAAGCTCCTTGAATGCAATTAATTCAACAATTATAACCAATAAACTTTGATAAGACACTTCCATGTATTTGAATGTTTTAAATTTATTTGCAAAGTTTAAAAATAAAATAGCCAATAGATAATGGAATTTTAAAAGATTAAAAACTTGGCAAAAATTAATGTTTTTATATGAAAATTGAAAAAAGCTCATCAGCCAAAAATGAATTCCCTTTTCAAAACTTCATATTGTGACAATCAATTTGGTATTTTGGAATAACAAGTCATGCACTTTGGCAACATTGTTAGGTTGAAAATAAATAAAAAATTGGAAACACTGGGACATGCAGTTCACTTCTGTCTTTTCATTGAAAGTGGATTAAGTAGAATAATGTAAACCTACTGAAACTAAACTTTCTGTCCATCTTCACCATAAAACTGGCTTCAGAGTTTTTTTAACACAAAACAGAGTTGTTTACTGAGCTGCTCAATCAAAGAGCGACCTTGCGTGACCTTTTGATCTCACTTTCTTTACAGCCAATGAAGCTATTTTTAGACTTTATGCTAATCAAGCGTACTAAATCTAAAGCATGAGTTTGACGAAGCCAACTTAATAGCAAAACAGCAGCTTATATCAGAGTAACAATACATGAGATAATTAAATATATTTTAAATTATGCAAACAATCAAGCGTACTAAACCTTAAACTTAAATTCGAAATAGTAAAAAAGCCAACTTAATAATAAAACAGCAGCTTATATGAGAGTAACAATACACAAAATAGTTTAACATATTTTAAATTATGCAAATTTAGGATATATTCCTCAAAATTCTGAGATGAAAACAAATTCTTAAAAACTTTTTACACTGTTAGTGAGTATAAAAATTTAGTTGCTCAGTTCTATTTAGAAAATTCAAGAGATCATTAGCACAGGCAATCTGGCTGGACAATCTTTGAAATGATGACACCTTGAACAGGATATGCACTTTGTTTTGTATAAAACTTCAATTATTTTGCGCTTATAGGGCGGTGACACTGGCTATTATTGTGTGGGTAATATCTCCATCAGGCGTGTCATAAATGCACAAACGTATTACCATGCAGCCATTTATAGAACCACAAAAGCACCCTGTTGTCTGAAAATTTTGAATTGCCTCTAAAAGGTTTCCTACGCCCACTTGTATTGCATAATTGACATGGAAATCCTTTTTTTTGTGAAAAATATGTATTTATGATGGTGAGTCATTTACAGCATCTATGGTTTCCAAAGGAACCATATAATTCAATGTCATCCTTCTGCTGCTATGTGTGAAACAAAATTGAGATACCATGCAAAATCGACTTGCTCATAACAGATGAGACTGTTCAAAACATGTAATAATACAACTTGTCAAAGCTGTACTACACTCAAACACAGTTGTATTACTTTCTCTCTACCAGCTGCTACGTTTGACTTAATCCCATACTGACAGCTTCTGATTGGTTAGCTAATTATCCAGTCAATTCATCGCTGGCACCGGTTCAAAGAAAATTTTGAACGCCTAAATTTTTTTCATTCTCCTTATGTTTTAAAAGCTGTAACAATTTAATTTAGCGACCAAAAAGACCAAGCATTTGCTAAAACAGAACTGTAATAAGATTTTTAGCAAAAACTTAAGCCTATCATTTTAAAACATGTTAAAAGCAGGCTTTTCGCTAGATCTTATATTGTTTTAGTTAGTTTCTGTTTGCCTGTGATTTCTATCACGATTGCAATACTAATAATATAGTGCACTGTAATACACAATATATTTTAAAGCATAATAATCACTGTCACACAAATGAATAAGCAATACTAAGATATGCTAAGTCTAGTCTAGTATAATAGATATGTTTTATGTAGTTAAGCGTGACACAGCTTCTATTAGTTATAATTCTTACAGGTAATTTTTGCTAAAAAGGATACACCAATATTGATAATTGACCCATAATGCTACATGTGATAGCAAATATAATCAGTTATACTTGCAGACCTTTTTGATCAATACCAAATATAATTTTTGTGCAAGCAAACTATGAACTCACCTACTTTGATAGAGAAATATATTATTTGTTTTGAAGTCATACTAAGTATTATGTGATAAGTAATTTATATTATCTAAACAGTATTTCATTCGTTTTTAAGCCAAATTTTACCAATACAGAAATTATAATTGATTATACAATTGTTATTGATTTGCAACAAAAATTTGTTTAATGGATCGTATGACACATTCTCGCTCCAAAAGTGATAAAACTTTTTCTCTATAAAACTGATTTTCAATATTTGGTTTTTTATTTTTAAGCAAACATCTATCAATGCAAACAATTGTTGTTAGTGTTTTGCAAAAATATCAGTATAACAGATCAACCCGCATTCTTGCTCAAAAAGTAATAAAAACTTTTTCTCCATAAAACTGATTCTCATTACATTGGTTCTCATAAATCTAAGGTATCATCCTAATTATGCCGGATTAGAAACCATTGAAAGCCTATATTGCTCCGTACCATAAACAAAGGCTGCAGAAAATCAGAAAGATCTCACACTTAATCAGTCTGTTCCTATTTGCATGCACCAGGATGTGGTTTTCAGGTTTCATCCTGACATTATCCCCGTGTCACCAATTACATTCCGGGAGCCGCAAATCATAATAATGCAAATATAAAGATTTATTAACAAAGGTCTTGCAACTAGACAGTCTCGCAACTAGCTCAAGCTCTGTTTTCTACTGCTGCTTGTCACAGAAAATTCAAAAGTTTAATTTAGCTGAAAAAACGTTTTTTCAAAGCGAATGATCATTTTGAAAAAAGAAAATGTGGTAGGAAAATACTAGCAGATGAGAAACCTGGTGTACTTATATTAAGATGAAATAAATGTGTCCGCAGGATTTGTATTTGACTGTTTTAGGTCAAGTCTGAAAACCTTAAAACTATTGAGCTAACTTGATGTTGTGTTTAAAGAATACTCGTTCAAAGGCGCTAATGAAAAATTCAGAACTAAAAGACGAATCGAAACTCAAAGTTTTACAGAATATATATGATATACAGCTGTTTATCAACTGCTTTGACAGCCGTAACTAAAGCCTGGTTTCCATATGACAGCTCAATGATCGTGCACGGCCCAGTGATCGTGCGCAATGCATTTCTTGGGCTGCGATGAAGTGTTTCCATAGCGCTCGTAGGCGCCATGCGTGAATTGGACAGAGTGAATAATTTCCTTACTTTTTCATACGGGAGACCGATTTCTTCGGAAAACAGCCCTCCGTTGCTACCTTGTGCTGTCATATGAAAACCAGGCTTACTCTTTTGTACGGGAGACTGATTGAATTGTGGGATAGGTTGTAAAGGTCGAGCGGTGTATTGTGGGATACATCATGGCGCGCATTCGTTGCATGGATCCATTCTGTTGGATTCTTGCAATCAGTGTATGCACATCACGCGATTGCCATGCGTCGACATTTCCACATCACAGCCAGCCTATGCACGATGTCGCGCGCCTTGTTGCGCTCCTTGCGCTGTCATATGGAAACCAGGCTTTAGTTTTAAAGTTTCGCAGCTCTCTTAAAAAATACCTTTGAAGAAATTCACAGTTTTAAAATACCCTTTCAAAGTTTAGCTAAAACTCAAAATCATTAAAAAGCAAACAGCAAGTTGTTTTGTTAGGGTTTTCAAAGCAGCTGAACTAAATTAGCTGAAATTACTAATTTGATTGCACATCTGTTAACGCTCTTCTCTTAATGATTTAGCTAGACTATCTTTTATGATGTATCGTGATAAAATAGTATTGGCTGAACTGGTGTAGATCACACCTAAAAATTGGAGGAGCATGAATAATAACAATTTACCTCATTTATTTATTAAAGCCAACGCTTTGAACAAACTGGAGCCAACGATATAAAACCCCTCACAAAGATTGGTCACGGCCATTATATGGGCGGGGTTTGTTGATTGAGTTATTTTAGGATTATGCTAGTCTGGGATTCAGGGCTAACGCAATGCTCGCGGGAAGGTCGCGTTGCCTTGTTAGGTTTTTGATCCAGGTTTTTAATGCATGTATGCGTCGATTGCTGATAACAAACCATGAATCAGCAAACCTCCAATTTATACAGTGTACGGGTAGTACCTAACCAGAAAAATGGATCAATAGAAGATAAAAAAAATTAACTCATCTATTTTTACCAATATTAAGATTGGTTGGGTTCTTAGTATATGCCTTACGTTAAATATAATTCACTCGAAATCTGAACTTTTTCTTTAGTTTTTGATTAATATCTTGCCACCCCTACCATAAAATTATAAAGTCTTTCATCGATGCCACATTGTTTGATCTGACCAACAGGATGGGGCAGCAGGCAAAGCTTTGCAGTGTAGTTTTTATACTCAAAATCTAAATGTAAAACCAAATTTGGGCCATTTCACAATGGCGACTATTAATATCACGAATGCTTGTGAATGGCAATGGCTGTTCATAACGGTGACAATATCGTGCAGCTATATTTATTTGATAACAAAATGAAACCAACAAATCAGTAAAATAACCACCATTATTCATAATATTTGTAAATTTATGTGCTTTATTCAACATATTTCTTTGTTCTGGTGTCATGTTCGGTTTCATCCCAACAGAACTCGATCAACCAACCCTGTCACATAATGGTCGGGACCATTCTTGTGGGGGGAGGGGGTGGGGGGGGGTTGGTTGTTTATACCATTGCTGCAACCAAGATTTACTTATCATACTTTTAACTTCAATAATGACTGAAGGTATATGAAAATTAGGTAAGTTATGCTCTTATTCTCTAAGTTTGCTTTATGATTGTACTAGCGGAATGCACGGGTATCTAAAATCGGCTTATAAACAGTGACAGGTAATGTAGCTGCCTGCCACTTGCTATTAGCCTGGCAAATTGTCAATGACTAGTTTGAGTAAGCAAGTGTTGCGAAACTTACTAACAAGTGCGGTAAGAGCAAGCTTTAGTGCTGTTGTGCTGTAACCTAATGCAATGCGTATTTTCACCTACATAGTAACATAAATCATCTAATGAATCCACCAATCCCTTGTAGCCTGAAGTCCCGTGGTAAGAAATCTAGTTGGAGGTTCCGAGAACAAATCCGGCCTGAAAGAGATATTTCATTCCTAAATTTTTATATTTGTAGCTGGGCAAACCACAAACACAAACTTTGGGATTTATATATATACACATTTATCAACTTTTTTATTGAAGTACAATAAAATCATACTCAATGATTTTAAATACTTAATAGTATTAAGACTTTAAAGTCAAAGATGCATTACAGAGTCACCTTTATTGCTGAACAACAAAAAATTTAAAGACCCATCTACCATTTTATACAGTGTGGTTGTAATCTTGTCTGTCCTAGTGTTTTCTGACACTCTGAAACAACATCACTAGTACACAGTGTAATAATTCTACATTATTTGACTTTGTGACCTCTGTGACTAATTCCTATCTACATGTATTAAAAAGCAAGTTTTTAACATGCAATACTTATCTCACAAAAACATAAACATTGGCACATTTTGTGCTAGCTTTCCTGAGCACACAGTTTCAATTTAATGGACATGCTTAGTTGTATATATATCAATCTTGCTCTCCCTTACATGCTATTTCTATAAGAACAACGGCAGCTCACAAGTTTATGAAAATGAGGGAACAGTCCTTGGTAAAGTTGAAGTTACGTGCAGGCGGGATTTGTAAAGCTAAGTGGCACAACATTCAACTCTACGAATAAAAAGATATCATACAATAACAAGTCACCAATTATATACATATATAAATACCACATGGGATAATAAATAAATGCAACCATGGCAAAAGAAAATAAAATGTGTACTCGTTATTGGCAAATGCAGATGGCTCATTTGGGTTTAGCAGAAAATATGGATTAATTTTCCTGTCGTTGGGAATTGCAATTTTTTGCTTTGAAGGATTTAATTCCTGGATAATTGTTTAGAAAGAAGGGTAGGAATGACTATTATTTTAGTTTCAAAATGGGTTACTGACACTACTGCAATGGCTTTAGGCTTTGCTTCAATTCAAAACATTCTAGGTCATGCCTGCCATTTTGCAAACTGAATCATGCTGCCACCCTGTGATACATAAGAATACTAGCTGGATCCCAGCTTTGCCTGGGTATTAAAAATCAGCTTATAAACAATGAGAGGTAATAAGAGTTGCCTGCCACTTGCTATTTGCCTGGCCTTTACTAATGGAAATTTGAGTAAGCTTGCTAATAAGAGCTACCCCGTCTCATGACGTTACGCCATCACTTTGCGTTGTAACAGAAAGCGGTAGTACATTTGCTCCAATATAGCGACATATATGCCTAGCAAACATTTCTCACTTCCATGCTGCAAATTCGCCTAAAATTAACATTAGCTTATAAATAGCTAATGTGTAATTGTCGCTAGATAAGTTTTGAGCCAATGAGTTGAAGTAACTCAAACTAGTAACTTGTGCTAGTATTTCAATCTTTACTATAGTAAAAGATGTGCTTGACCGAAGCCAGCTAAAAAGATTAGGAAAAAGGAATGCAGCTCACAATAAGCAAACCCGCAAATTCGAAAACAAGAATGTAAAACCAAGTGCACTGCATCTAAGCCATGTAGTCGCTTTGCCACAGCTTGGAATAATTGTGCGTATTATCGTTACATACTATGATATCTCACGATGCAATAGACTGCAAGCGTGTAAGCTTGCGTATTTTAACCAATTGTTATTATGTGGACATATGAATGATAACAGACAAATATTTGATTATAAATATATATATATATATATATTTATATATATATATATATTAAATAATATATATATAAAAATAATTTACACATCTTGAACATATTAGTGTGGTTTCAAGTTAATTTATTTTACCCACTAAATTGTCCTTCTTTGTAAATTAAGAATGTATTTATCTAGTTTATTCAGTACAACAAAAAGCTGGATCACTGTGAAACCGATTTACAAGGGAGAATCATATTATTGATATTAAAGTGGAGGTTTTATTTCTGAGGTCTGTTGAGGTTATTTCAAACGCTAAACCAGAAAAGGGTTATTCAATGGGAGTTCTCCAGGAAAATGCACAATTAATACATGTAAACCAGGCTATAAACTAAAGAAGGGACACATGCTACCTACATGTATACTTAAAGGTAAATTTATCTAATAAATCCATTTTAGACCTTGGATCTACATGTACATAATATGTACATGTAGATCCAAGGTGTTATCTAAGGATCCTGCTGTTATCATTTGGATATATTATATCCAAATGATAACAACAGGTAATAATAATTATAAACTAGTTGGAATGGCTATCAGCAGCGGTTCATTTAATAATGCTACCGACATGCTGCGAACCGAGCTGAAAACTCAGTGATATAAATTAAAACTTGTCTCTTGAGCAACTTTAGAGAAACTGATCTTCTGAACTTGTAAAGATTATGCTCCATGCCTTGTCAAAAAGGCAATAGATTACTATATTTGCACCACAGTCTTCCAAAACTACGATGGGCAAAAATTTTTTTTGCGTCCATATACAGTAGTAAACAAAACATTTTTTATATTTTTTCAAACATAATCTAGATTAAACACACCGTAATTGGTTAAATATTTAGTTTTGTTTTACAGGAATTGAAATTTGGATTTAATCTGATATCATTTGTTTTTTGACCAGACTGCAAGTATATACTAGCATGGATGAACTCTAAAAAACACTTGGAAAATATTGTTTTAAAGCTTTGTACTTTGGCTGTCATATATTTCTCTAACTTTTGTAAGTTGACGTTAAAAGTCTATATTTCGGGTTCCTACATTTTAACTGTAATATATTAACAATACATAATATAATATAATAATAATATGATGTTAACTGTAATTGGCTCAGCATTAAATTGTCCTAAAAAAACTAATTTACACGATACTCAGAAGTTTCAGCAATATGACAAAAAATAGTACATTCGTTACATTTTTATACTATCAGGTTTAGAATTTTAAATATTTTGTTTGTGTTAGCACTTTCCTTAATACAATACAATGCAAATTGCAAAAAGCTATTATGAATTTCCGAATATTTTTGGATGTTTTAAATATTTTGATTGGTAGAGTGAGTGATAGAAATAATCGATTTACATCATTCTGACATACACTAGATAATTTTGCAAATATCTAAATTTATATACATGTACTTTTTAATAACTTTGCATTTTATTTCTAATTAGTCGCAGTTGTTGTTGCTTTTATCTACAAACGGAATCAATTAAAAAGTTATAGACATTGCATGCTGGGAGTTACCTCCTACATTTGGACAAATAATTAGCCAAGTTTTAAATTGTCCCACGTAGTACTATTTAGAACAAAAAATCCTATGTAGGCTAAGAGTTATAGTTATGCAAGGTTTTACTGTACAAAGGTTTAATTTAAATATACAGAAGCTTTTTAGTACATGTAGGTGAGAAAAATATTAAAAATGAAATGCTGGAATGGGTAACTTTCAAATCGGGAGTTGTTTTACCAATGTGACTTGTCTACCCACAATGCTGTTTCTCCATACTCTTTGCGTTATAACTTGATTGACACAGAAACTATTTATGGTATTGCAGTGCTGAGTTTCTTCAGAGGCTCAGTGTGTTACTGGCCAGCGCTAGTAGGTGATTACTAAGCCAGATGCAAGCTGTCAATTTTGGTTGCTTCCAACATGCCTTTCAGACGTCCATCATAAGTCTTGGCGCTGCCTGTTGCCGGTTCTTTAAAATAAATTAAATTGTATAAATATAATCTTATGCTAATAAGCTTAGTGAATTTATTATACTCATGCGATCCTCGCCAGATTTCTGCAACCACATGATCCGCGTGGAATATTCTAGAACTTACGCATTCTGTCGCAGGTGGTGGTGGCAGAAATTATTATTCCTGTTGACTTCATCTCCGCTCGGCGTGTCACAATGCCGCCCACTGATATACAGCAGCGTATTTAAAATAATGCCTTTAGCGGGTGAGAACAGGAAGTCTCTGCTAAAAATACTAAAACATCTATACACCCACATGCTAGTTGGCTGTTCAATGCTTTAACTGGCTATGTCCTTTTTGCTATGCACTTGTCCTCCCTCAGGTGAAATGATATTTATAGCTTTTTATATGTAACCATTTGTTTTCAAGCAACCAGATCTTGGTCTAATGTATATTACTATTTGAAACCAGACATGGTTGAGATTTGATACAATGAAGTGAGCTTGAAATCATGTCTTATTCAAGTTAGTAAGATCATCACCAAAGGATTTACATACCACTTATTTCTTTGTTATTCTTAATCATGTGACACCTATTATCATGTGACACCTATTATCATGTGACACCTATTATCATGTGACACCTATTATCATGTGACACCTATTATCATGTGACAACAGGTGTCGCATAAATAAGAACAATTTTTATAGAGATTTTCTCTTTTTCTGACTTTATTCAGTATTCTGGCTGAATTTATATTTTTCATTATTAATTTGATATTTTTTATATTTTCTAATGTTGTTTTACTTTCCTATTTTTAAACATTTATAAACCGGAACTGCATCTTTAAACTTTTATAAAATGTCTAACAATAAAAGTTAATAGGGTTTTATACTTTTAGTGATATGATATTTGTAAATATGACTAATGAACTAACTGGAATAACTAACTGCAATATATTGAGTTTGACAACAAGTTTTTAGATGTTTAAAAATCAACGTTTAAAACCAATACTTAGTACTAAAATGTGATGAGCATTATTGAAGACAACTTACAACCACAATATTTAGGTGTCAGTTTCACTTAGAGGTTTACAGGTAAATGTTTATGCAAATGAGCTCCATATTTACAGCTGTCAGAAACTAGAACTAGTTATATGCAGACTGGATCAGCTGCACATGTAGTGACCCAAGTCTGCCAGAAGCACCTGCAATACTAGTGAGACCGAAAAAAATTTCCGTAAGACCAAAAGCAAACCTTTTACTTCTGGACAAACACTCAAAGAAAACAACATATTTATTAGATATCATAAGCCTATTCTCATTAAGTAAGCAAACAATAAAAAACTTAACTTTCAATAAAAAAAGTCGATCTGGAATAGCTGCACTTATTGTCAAAGGTAACTTTGTATAAATGAATGGCAGTATCATAGCCCTGTTAATATGTTTTGAAACGTATTCATATATTTATAAGCAAATTATAGTCTTCAAACTAATAGGTAGCGGTAACAAGTTAAGGAATCTTTTGCCACAAAAAGTATTTCCATCAGCTAACCTCATTTAGATGCCTATGAATGCATTAGCTTTGCCTGCCAAATGAGCCCTCTTTTAATTTAAGCGCACAGCCAAACCAATATTTCTTTAAAACTTGCTGTTTAATTTGCAATTTTTACGTTAACTCCTCCCGTTACCTTATTCATTATTTTAGCTTATCTACATATTTAGCCAAGCAAAAATGTTCAACTCGTATTCCTCCTTTTTAATTTGCCATTTTGCCAATGTGTAGTTCCTTCTCAAAACTTGTCTAGCCTGATAAGCGTTATCAGTATTTGGCAATCTTAGACTTTTACTAGAGCCTAAAAAGAACGAGCTACAGTGTGAATGTTCTGAATTGCAGACTGTAGCTCATGAATTTGTATCTTCTATGCAACCTCGTGGTTTACCGGGCTTGACGCAGGAACAGCAAGCGGTTTTTTCATCTAATTCAACAGTACTGACTGGTTTGCACTCTGACTGACAATTGCCTAATTGGAATTTAAAGAGAAAAGGGAAGAAATGTATTGATAAATGTCAAAGACATTTTTATAATAATTATGTTTGTAATACCGCTAAAACTTTCACAAACTGTACTAAATAGAATTTATTTGTAATTTTTAAAATTGAAAGCGCTGCCATTAAAAGGAAAATTCTTCCTCAGTTAAAAGGTTTGCCTTTAAAATTGCATAAAGTTGTCCGCAGTATTTATAAATTCAAACACTATATTTTTAACTTAGGTTTTCAAATAACCAATTTTAAACTATTAACTTTTGTAGTAGTAAGTTTTTGATGAAATGATATTTTGCTGAAGTTTTTTTTCAAATAAACACCTATATTGCATTTTCAAGAAACTATTAGCTTACTATCATACCGGCAATCCTTACTTCTCCAGCGATTCTTTCAAAGTAGCCATCAAACTATATAAGTAATTATCCAAAAATTATTATAGGCCTACTTTTTTTTCCGCTCTTCAATAACCGTTCAAAAATGAACACAATCTACCTTATGAATATATAGATAAATGTACTTACAATTATGTAACATAAATCTAATAATAGATCGTTTGTGCCAAAACCTTCAAATAATTGGAAAGCCTTTTCCTCTTTATTCTTCAATAATTTTTAAATGTTGTCTTGCAACAATATTCACATTACAGTTATTTGGTATCAAAAGATTCACCATGTCTTACTCTATTGTGTTGTAGGTGTCAAACACGTGGAAATGTGATTACCAGCTCTTAAAAGCTCAAAAACGAAAAGCCGCCGTAGATTGGAATCTTTTTATTTATCTGACGTAGTCATTCCAGTTTGGTTATCGTCTTGTCACATATGTTCTCACGTGAATTGAAAAGCCAATAAAAAGCTCAATATAATACTTATCATAGCACTAGCTTATGACAAACACTTCGGATTTTACCGAAGACCCCGTATCAAATATAGATGCTCGCTAATTTACAGTTTTCTTTCGGCATTATTCAATCGTCAAGTCGTAATCTGTTCACGTGACCCAATACTTCACAAATAATTTTTGCAGCTCTTTTCGATTATCACAGGTAACCAACAGGCTTGTCATGATTATCAGACAATGATATATACTCCTTCAAGGTAAAGTTAAAAAGCTTAACGATTTTTTCCGGTAAGTTATAAGATATCAGTGCTAAAAGTGACAGCATTACAATGATGATAAAACAGACACGTAAAAACCAAATACATGGTTTTATTGAATGCGTGAAGTATATATGTGAAAATATTTCGACAAATGAGGTTGCATGAAAGTGTAAACAGAAACTATCCTGTAACAACTATGTCCCATTTGAGCCGTTTTGGAAAGCGCATCCAAACTACAGCGGTCTCATGTAGCTGCGATTAACTGTTCGTTTTTGAGCTTTTAAGAGCTTGTAATCACATTCCCTTATATTTTGCACCTACAACACAACAGAGTAAGACATGGTGAATCTTATGATACCAAATAACTGTAATGTGAATTTTGTTGCAAGTCAACCTTTCAGAAAACTCATCTAACACCTCAATGGTATTAAAATAAACATTTAAATGAGATAACCACCCTCTTCCATCAAATAACTAACACTTTGCTATGTTTCTGTTTTTTGGCATATAGAGGAACGTTTGAGGGCATAAGGAAAAAAATTAGCTGTAACTTTATTGGTTGTTCATTTGCAGTCTCTCAATTTTAGAGAATGATGTTTGTTAGCAGCTTTTGATTTATTTTCAGATGGCTTGAGTCAGAGATTCAGTCACACAGAGGACTCCGGCACGTACCTCCAACTTATAGCACCAAACAAACTCTGGCTATCCTTTCATGCAGTCTTTTTCTGTTACCCCTTTTCATGTTTGTTTTGTCAATGATGTTCATATAAATCCATGTTTGGAGGACATGGAGGACATGTTTTTGTTTGACTTTCCAAATGTGGCTAAACTCTTTAAAGTTTTGACCAGGATAAAGCAATACTTCAAACCACTTGAACCGATCCAATTAGCTTTTGTAAATCAGATCTTAGACAATATAATTTGAACAAATTTTAAACAAATAACCTAAATAATTTATACATACTGTATAGCACCTTTCCATTTTATTTTTTCAGTGCTCATCACAATTTTTGAGTTATCTTTGCAATTACTAAGTAGCAGTAATATATACAATATATATGCACGATGCACGCTAAATGTTTGCACAAAGCTAAGTTATTATTTAATCCAACTATACTTCTATTCAGAATTTTAAATTTATTCAATAATTCTTTTCTATTGCCAAAAATGTCATTTGATGAAAGTTCGTTAGCATATAACATACACGGCATTCATGCATGAATAGATGAACATAAATTTGCTCAAATATGCTATAAAGTGCTGCATATTAAAAAAATTACATTCATACCTCTAGTTGTACTTTTAAATGACTGTCAGGGAGTACATGCTCAGTGTCTATATTTAACCCAGTTTAGAACCCTTTTTCTACTAGAATCAAGTTAGCATCATGAAGAAACATCGGAGACATCTAAAGGAACCTATTATAGTTGTTTACACAGAAAATAGTTTCTAACATCCTGTTTTGACCATAAATTCTGTATATCAGGCATCTGAATACTATAGGTTTTTCTAATAGTTCGTATTGGCCATCGCTTCTGAAAATATTTTTGTTATATATATAAGTATGTGGAGTTGCCTTCACTATGAGGTAGATTTTTTAAAATACATAATTATGGGTGCATAATTTCTAGTGGCCAAACTAGTGTCACTCTTTATTATGTGTAAATATATTGTTGCTGATTGATTTACTTTAATTGTCATGGCTGACAATAAATGAATTTTATTCATCGGCCAATTTTAGTTTTCATATCTTTCAAATTTGAAACACGTATTGTTTATTGAATGTCTAACTCAAGCAAATATATTGTCCCCTTTGTCATCTCCATGAACCACAGCGCCATTATCATAGTTCAGATACGCTTTAGGCAAACTATATACCAAGTTATGATGTTGCGTTGAAAGCTCACTATGTTACAGTAATACCTTTAATGAATGCCATCTTTGCACGAATACCACCTCTATTCTACAATGGAAGGGTTAAAAATAGAGCACAACAACCTTCAAATAGTAGTTTTATGATATATGTTGTCTTGCATGACTCTTAATATTTTAATGAGATTACTCTCTTTTGCTGTATTTGAATTTTTGATTTTATCTTTTGCTTTGCCTGTCTCACAGGTAACTAAATGTTTCCTATGGAAAGAGCTTTAGCTCTCAATATGGATCCAGCTTCTAAACAATCAGCAGCCCTTCCTTTAGCTTTATCTTAAAGTCTTTGCTGAAGTTTTGCTGAAACAAAATTTTCTTTTAACTTTTGGGTAGCTGATAAGCTATTTATGTGACAATCTCCTAAATATTAGTGGCCAAGTTTTATATGGGAACTAGCTGTGCTACCCAGCGTTGCCCGGGTATTAAAAATTAGCTTATAAGCAATGAGAGGTAATGAGAGTTGCTTGCCACTTGCTATTAGCCTGGCATATTGCCAATGGATAATTTGAGTAAGCTTACTAATAAGAGCTAGTGCTTCTTATGGCTTTATGCTATCACTTTGCGTCTGGATGGAGAGCGGTAGCGTATTTGCTGCCATATAGCGCCATATATCATCTAAGGAATCCACCAAGCCTGTGTGGTTAAATTGGTAAGGCATCAGACTAGTGATCCCTAAAGTCCGAGATCAAATCTTCTGTGACATGAATTCTTTATTCCAACATATTAATACTATTGCTGGACATACCAAAGGACAGATAAAAACTTTTGAGAAATATACACATATATAGATTTTAATATATTTGTAATGACTAATGTTTTACAGGCAGCTGTCAACATTTTTCCACTCACATAGAAGTCTATCCTTACTAAATGCTATCCATAAATTTTATTCAGTTCGATTTTAGATTACAAATCAGTAAAAGAGCTAATTCTACAATCATGCATTTAGTTGACAGTTGCCAAAGTCTCACTAGCTTTTTCCTGAGTATTTTATCTAAACCTTTGACGTTACAAATAACCTTTTATCTATGTTAACCAATGCACCAGACATAGTCTTGACCAATTGTATCTCTTAACCTTAAATGCTACATGTATACACAGTAAAACATGTCACAAAAGCAGGTCATGCAATATGCGTCATATCATATTTTGTAATCAACTGACTAGGTTATCATCTGAAAGCAACATTTATCTGGCAAGATACAAGCCTATTCTGTGGTCATGTAGGCTCTTAAGTTAGTTAGCAGTTTGTTAACATTTTGTTAGCAGTTTGTTAACAGTTTGTTAACAGTTTTTAGCAGCTTGTTAGTAGTTTTTCAGCAATTTGTGACCACTGTACAAAGTCAAATGAACTTTGGAACGCAATGGGCATTCACGTTGTCATTCTGACGGGTAATTTAAATATGCTTGATTTACGTTTTGGCAGCGAAGGAGAAAAATGGAATGCCAACGACATTTTGCCAAAATGTCTGTTAATCCTGTCAAAAGCTTTAATCAACGTGCTACAGATTGCTTGGATTTTGTATACTCAAAGAGGGTAAACAAGCTAAGAAGTAAGACAGCATTTAACTAGTACACTCTATGTGATTTGCATTACTAATGACTACAACATGGAATTTGAGATTAAACTGATCGCAAAGTATTTGCAAAATACATGAAAGATGGTGATGACATATTTAATAGGACTTGTTGCATTTTTCATAAAAAGTCAATCAAACGGAAAAATATCTTCAAGTTGACCTTATGAGTTGGTGTAGCACGTATACCTGATGCTCTGAAATCACTTTCCGTTGGTTTTTTAAACACCAATATCTTACACCAGCATTCTGTTTGATTCCCTAGTTCCAACTATTGTTTAAAAACTTATAATGACTAAAATCAAAATAAAGAATAAGTTAACATAGATGTAACGCAAAATTTAATCCGACTGCGGCCTTCCTTTAGAACTTTTAGATGACCTTTATATGGCCTTTCATTCTATTAAAAGAAGCAGCACACAATTATAGCATTTCAGGTTATTACAAGTTTTCCTAAAAAGTATTAATGATAGAATAAACCTATTAAAGTTAAGAATATTTCATTTGTGTACAATAAAGTGTTTTGAGTAATTTGATTTTCTTATATCCTAGTTTCAAAAAACGTCAAGGTTACAATTGAAGTGAAAGGTCTGGCTAAAAACAAGCTGAAGAAACGTTTGATATATTAAGGCTTCATCAAAGGTTTTTTGCCTTTAGGAAAGATGTGACTTGCTATACTTATAATTGAAAACGCTTTTCACTGTCAAAAGCAATGAATAAAATTTTTTGTACCTTTTTTTGCCGGGTAAACTTAAAAAAACTTGACATTTGTGTCCTTGTTTGTCTGTATACTTGACCTTGCTTGTAGCCAATTCTGGTAGAATATAGCCAGAATGATATTGTTATTTGCTACTAGTACAGTTTATATTATAATAGGACGCTGTCATAACATTAAAAGCAATGCAGTTGGTTTTTTTAAGTCATTTATGTTAAGATTCATTTTTATGCATTGTGGTATTATGTCCAAATATGAGACAAAAGAAGCACAGCTATGAGTAAAACTAATCAGCAGTCTGTTACAATCAGCAAATAGTAGAAAGCTTGAACGAATAAATCTCTTTCTCTTCTAAAGTGATGCTTATAGTTAGTGTATTTTACCAAAGCATACTTTTCTATTTGAGAGTGGCATACTGCCCACTCTGAGTAAAATGTATCTCTGATTGAAGGCATAAGTGTTCGCTGTTAAACAAATGCAAAACTTTTGATGCATTTCCTGTATAACTATGCTTATGAAAGTTTACTCTTAAAGGTTGACTTGCAACAAAATTCACATTACCGTTATTTGATATGAAAAGATTCACCGTGTCTTACTCTGTTGTGTTGTAGATGCAAAATATGTGGAAAGGTGATTACAAGCTCTTAAAAGCTCAAAAACGAACAGAAAATCGCAGCCACACGAGACCCCCGTAGTTTGGATTCCCTTTCCAAAACGGCTCAAATGTGATGTAGTTGTGAAAGATGGTTTCTGTTTACACTTTCTTGCAATCTTATTAGTCAAAATGTTTTCACAAATATTCTTCACGCATTCAATAAAACCCTGTCTATTGTTCTTACGCGTCTATTTTATCGTCATTGTAATGCTGTCACTTTTAGCACTGATATCTTATAACTTACTGTAAAAAATCGTTAAACCTTTTAACCTTAGCTCAAAGGAGTACATATCATTGTCTGATAATCATGGCGAGCCAGTTGGTCACCTGTGATAATTGAAAAGTGCTGCAGAAAACATTTGCGAAGTATTGGGTCACGTGATCAGATTACGACTTGACGATTGAATAATGCCGAAACAAAACTGTAAAGTAGCGAGCATCTATATTTGATAAGGGGTCTTTAGTAAAACCCGAAGTGTTTGTCATAAACTAGTACTACGATAAATTTTATATTGAGCTTTGTATTGACCTTTCAACTCACGTGAGAACATACGTGACAAAACGATAACCAAATTTCATGGTTACGTCATCGAAATAAAGAGATTCCAAACTACGGCGGCTTTTCGTTTTTGAGCTTTAAAGAGCTTGTAATCACATTTCCACATATTTGGCACTTACAACACAACAAAGTACGACGTGGTGAATCTTTTGATACCAAATAACTGTAATGTGAATTTTGTTGCAAGTCAACCTTTAAGTTAATTTTAGTTTTGATGTTAAAAGTATAGACAGGCTGCAATTGTTCGCAGAAATTCTCTTAACTGAATCTTTTAATAAGTTTTTGATCTCAAACTCAGCTGTACAACTTCAAATATGAGTTATTTTACATTAATATAAACATAGGTTTACTTTACTTATTATCTTGAAATAATTGTAACTTGTTCCCAGAACAAGTTCCCAGAAATAATTGCTCCCAGAACTTTTTATAGCTGCTTAATCATTAGTTACCATTTTATGTTTAAAAAGACAGTAAACAATTTAAGAGTTCTACTTTTTCTGTTATTGATTTGCTCTTAATATGCTATTTTCAGCTTGTAGAATAAATCTAAATAAGTATAAACAATAAAATCTTGTGAACGCAAATAAAATGATATTATGCAAGCCTGCAAAGTCCAAATTATGTTTTATTATGCATCTAAGTTTAAGCATAGACAGGAGGTTAGCTACCAACACTTAGACTGACAAATGACAGTCTAAGGTTACAGTTCTGCAAAGATTTATATCACAAAAATGTCTGACCTTATATTTCTGATAGCTTGAATAACGTCTAAAGACAGAAAAAACCACCGAAAACGGTAGAATATCTGATAAGTGTTAAAAATATTAGGTTTTTATGGAGTTTACAGCGTATTTTTAATACAGTAATGCATTAAAAGTAAAATATAGAGCTTTTAACAAACTACCACATCAATTGGATATATAAGTCAAAAATGAAGGAGCCTACCCAAAATAAGCATATGAGGACAATAAAAAAAGTTTTACATGTAAATTCTGCATACTTCTCTGTGACTGTATTTAATTGGGTGGTCACAACAGAAATTGAAGTTTTTTAAAAAGAATTTTTCGATTTGTTTAGTGAAAAAAAACAAAATTTATCTTTCGAAAAGCCAGCAGTTTACTTTCAAGTTTTACAAAGTTTTACGAAAGCAGTTGTAAATGGACAATTAAAATGAATATCTGAAAGAATGGTGCAATCATCCAGGAGAAGAACGAATTATGAGAATAACTGGTGGAAGTCGTCAACTCTTGACAATGCGGATGTAACAAGGTGACACCTAAAGCTCATGTGGGCTGAATGCCTAATAGGATATTAATATCTCATTTGAATTATGATGCGATTGTTCACAGTGGAGTAAGTAGGCAGACATAATAGCTCGTACCATTTGGTCATAATAAAAACCAGGATGTTGGTTAGAATCAGGTGACGGATATTTCACTCAATAAGCGATAAAAATCATGACTCCGGTTTCCCTTATATTAAAAGATATTAGTCTCTTTGCTAACCAGAATTACTTTGATGTACCAATAAACTGCTTGAACAACTAGATATTACAGTGGAGCTTTGGTGGTTATATTTTATAAGCTACCTTGGTCTCACAGGCAGCATACGTTTAATAAGCTTTGAGAATGATGGTTCAGTAACATATATGATTATAGCTAAATATGAAACAAAATTTCTAAAATTTTTATCGATTAAATAAGTTGTAATATTTTGATTTAAAATCAATTTAAAGCAATAAAAACCGATTTTGTAATGAATAGATACATTTATTTATTGCAGATGATAAAAAAACTGCGCTCTAATGTGTTGTACTTATTGCAATGTTTGTATATATCATAACTTTCAATTTATGACAAGAATATGCGTTTCTATCATTATTGAACGATTAGGGCTCATAAGCTATTTTTATGCAGTCAGAAAACTTTTTGACAAATATATTTTATAATTTGATAAGATTCGAGTGACAGATATGCACTGCTAAAATATATGTATATACATTTTTACTTGTATTTGACAACAGTTATTCCACTCACTTGATTTTATAACAATATATCTGACTTTCGAATCTTCTTTTGCGGCGGTTGGATATGTTAACTAAGCTGTAAGTACTGCAACTAAACTGAAAGTACAGTAATCCAACTAAACTGAAAGTACTCCAACTAAACTGAAAGTACTCCAACTAAACTGAAAGTACTGCAACTAAACTGAAAGTGCTTTAACTAAAATGAAAGTACTCTAACTTAACTGAAAGTATTCTAACAAAACTGTTTTTTACACTACATTTTAAGTTGTTGGCAACATTTGGCTACGAATTTATTGCAATGTTAATTAGCTAAATAGATTTTAATTTATTCTAAAAAAACAATTTCACACATTTTACTCACATCTCTATGCATGGCACCTTTATATTAAGAAAATTTGACTCAGTGATGAACTTGAGATGTATGGTTACTAGCAAAGTAAATCTAACACGTGAGTGTAAGAGAAGACAAAAATTATTTACTTTTCCAAAGTAAAGCTTAGAAATATCTATAATAAGCTATTAAATGAGTCACTAAAAATGTTGAACGCCTCTATAAAACACTCTGAATTGAAGCTTGCAACTTAAGGAAACCTGTATAGTGGAATTCTGTAAGCTAGCTAGAATTGCAGTTTATTTATATCTAGCAAAAGTTACAAGAAAAATCTATTATATGTAAAACCAAAGACTGACTTACAGATCTTGAGCACTCTCATTAGACTCGTGACATGTATATTATATCGGGAAATCTGTGACAACTACTATATATTTTAGTGAAAGTATCTTTTACAATGAAAGACTATTAGAATAAACAAAGATGAACACGTGTTAGGCGAGAAGTGTTTACAGACAACATAAATGGCTACATATAAAGCTTACTGTAGACAGGTATAAGTTGAGAAAGTTTTGTGAGGCTAGTGAATAAAATATGTTTGAGCAAACTGTTCAAAGTTTGCCAGCAAATGCTTAACTTCCTTTTAATTCAAAAGCCACAAAATTTTGTTTGAAGTTTTGGATTATAAATTTTTAAATCTATGTTCTTTTTTCAAATGTCATATGATCTGATAGATATAATGGTACCATCAGAATATGATGGTTTGTACAAAGTACTGCATTTAGTTTTCTGGTTGTCATGTTGGCTTTGACATCTAAGCCAGAGAAGGAGTGTTATCTATTTTCCTATTCTGCTGAGCTAGGTATTTGATGAGTTATGTAATAGGTTTTGCTTTTGGTGGCCTGCTTATACATGAGCCCAACATTTTGTCAACATTATTACCATTTCGTAAGTTCATCCTTCTAACAAAAAAGCACATTTTCAATCAATATTTTTAAAGAGTCTCTTATGGCAGTTACCGGCTGTAAAGTTCTGCTGTCTCTGTTAAATTTCCTAATTTGATAGTGCACTGCAATACCTTGTCACACTGTATGATTCACTGCTCCTGCCCAGAATGAATGCCTGTTGATCCGTTGATCTTGGGTGGTCTAATGGTCTTGTGTGGTCTGTCTGACTTGCCATAGTGCCATACTTTAATTAGGTGTGCTTAAAGTCATTGTTTTGTCAGCCTCTGAGCCAACAACATGTAGTTTTTCAGCTTTATTTTTTGATGCAGATACTTTCTTTTATCTGTATTAAGTTTCTTCATTACACCAATGTCATATACATATATAATCAAGAATTAACCAGAAGGAGAATCCCATACTATTTAGCAATCTCCTGGATGTGTTATTAAGGTAAATATTATATCTTTAATTTTATGTGTTTTATTTTATATGTTACCAAAGGGCTTTGCAGATGACTACCTGTGTAATTAGCATACTTTCAATAACCTTTATCGACAATCAAGTTATTGTTTTATTGTAGTTTCACGGTGTTGACAAGCATACATAATAAATTTTCAATAGAATATAAACTTTGCCGCATCACTCGTATGTGACAATATAACTACGAGCCAGAGGATTCGCTACACCGGTGTTGTTCAGCTTTGTCACGGATACAAGTAACTATTACTTCATAATAATAAGAATTAATTTCTGCCAACATGCATGAGTCATGAAGCCTCAAAATCGCATGTTATTCAGATTTTGATTTCCTCGGTAACCATCAAGCAATCACTTATAGATATCACTGCTAGAATGCCCTGTATGCTTCAAATCTCGTTCTCATGATTTATTGTTTGAAAACATAGGCATGCATTCTAAGTCTTGACACTTTCTGTATCCTGTTCTGATTTTTTGCCACATTTACTGAACCAATCATTATGTAAAATTTTCAATTTTTTTTCCTCCAACTTATTAAGGAGATAATTTTGCATGACATAAATTCATGAAGACTATTATGCAATGCAATTGTTTATCAGTTGCAGGTCTGAGTAGGCAGACGGTGTTGGTAACTATGCATTAAATGCCAGTTAAACATGAATTTAGTGTAGGTCGCACAAGGTACGACATCAGCTTGGTTGGCTCTGGGTTCTCTGCCAACACCAAATAGTAACTATTGCCAAAAACAATACAGATGGTTGCTTTTGATCAATTGTGTTAGCTGCATCAAAAACTTTTTAGCAATGCGTAAAATTTGAAATACACTAACATTTCAACTGTGTGGAGCTTTTGAATCGAAGCATATTACGTTTTATTAGTCTTGTAGATTTATGTAGCAACATAGAAAAACTTAATTAATTATTTAATCTATTTAATGAATTCAATATCAAACTGACAGTCCCTAAGGTTATTAAAATGATTAAATTGAAGTTAATGCAAGCATTGAAATTTTAGATCTCTTAAAAGTATTAAATTTTTAGTACATTACAGAACAGTTAATGCAAGCAAAAAAGATTTAGACCTGCGATACCATGTTGAATTGTCTACTGTTTCATAAACAACCTTTGTTGCATTTGGTTAGCCTTTTTCACGGTCATCAAATAATGATGACAGAAAGCTATCTTAGATGTGAATAGATTTGAATACGTAAAACAATAAATACTTGCTATATGAAAGGTTTAATAAGTAATATTACCAACAGCCCATTGTTACAGCTGTTGTTGGTTTTTTAGCTTTTTAAGCTTTTATCATGAATTCATACTCATAAAACTATTATATGTTAAAAGCTGCAGTCAGATAGAATGACAGAAACAACAATGTGAGATTCGTACAAGCAGAATGTGAAATTGAAGCACGCAAAAACCGATAGTGTCAAATTTGAATCGTTGCGGTTATATTTACATACTCTCACATATAAATTGGTTTCTAGTCTATACACCTCTCACTGCCTTTCATCTGAGACAAGATGATGTTCTTTATTTTCATCAAGATCAGATGCTCTAGATTAGTAAGATGCATTTAATAGCTGTCCAGTAACTGAAATAATTGACTAGCAACATCTCCGAAGTTTTTAAACTTCTTTTTGAAAAAGTAAAACTAACACTCACCACTTGAAATCTGAGTGCCAGAAACTGTATTACTGAAAATATCCAACAACATTGAAAGTTTTAAGCACGTACAAGCCAAACCAAATTCTCTACAAAAGTGAAGCTGTTGGTGAACTAAAAACCAGCCTATCATACAAGGTTTAAACACAAAATGGCACACAAATGTAACTAGACAAACAAAAAATTATTGGAGTACTACATCAGAAACGCAGAGGGGAGCGCTCCCTAGCCAGGCAGCACCATTTTTGCTCGAGATCTACTGGTGCTTAATTCATGACCGTTAATCATTTTTACTTGGAAATGTTTTTATAAAACTAGTAAAATTATGAAGAATAAAGTTTCATAATTAAATATAAAATTTAATATAATATTTAATATAACATTATTAAACAAAATATTTATGTAAATTTTGAAGCTTAAAAAGCCTATTCGTACATGTCAAAAAAGAATCCCTTACATGTACAAGTAACTACTCAGAAATACAATGCTAACTTAAGCTAATATCTGGCTAATCATTTAATAAAGTTTATTTGTTTTATTTACATTAAATCATAGCTTAACTAAATGATAAAAAATTAAAGTGCAATGAAGTTCCATATGCACAGTAGAATGGCTATTTAAGGCGCAGAACCTGAGTTAACCGATGAGAGTGCTAATGAAGAAAATGTAATTGTTTAGGCAAAAGAAGTCAGAAAAAACCTATTCCAGAGAGCCCAGCAAGTACTGCTTTAAAGCAGCACAAAGTCACACTGGTCTGGTTGCTGAAGATTATACACCTATGATATGCATAATAAAGAAAGTGCAATATAGGGAAGGCAACTCTACATGTTTCGAATAATAGAAACTTTACAGAATTGGTGGCCAAAACAGAATACTAGAAACTATGTTCTGGGTAAATATATATAATAAGTTCATTTAGACATCTGCATTGTTTCTTCATGATATTAACCCATTTTAAGTAGAGAAAGAATCATAATTCTGGCCAGAGTTAAATATAAACACTGAACACATACTCATTGACTGTCATCTAAAAATGCAAAAAAAGATATGAATGTAATTCTTTTCATATCAGTCACTTTATAGAATTTTTGAGCAAATTCATGTTCATCTATGCATGCACGGATGCTGTGCATGTTATATGCTAATCAACTTTCAGCAAATGAAATTTTTGGCAATAGAAACATATGATTGAATAAATTTGAAAGTCTGAGTAGAAATAAAATTATGGTTGAATTAAATAATGACTTAGTATTGCGCAAACATTTAGCATTTTGATAGGGCTATAGTCACTTAGTGATTGCAAAGATAATTTGATAGTCGCAATGTTGGATAGAAAGAATTAAACATAGATACCATACATTATGTTTAGATTCTAGTGCACTTTCGGGTTTTCATGTTCCAACATGTCTCAACATGTTCTGGGAACATGATGTTATGTTGTCCTCGCGATGCAAAAAATTTTTCGTCATGCCACATCAACAAAAATTTCTTTCGAAAATCAATTTTGGCAGTTGGTGTTCTAAATAGGTCAGAAGAATTTAAAATGTTGATATGCTATTTGCTGAAATTTCTTCCACAACACCTGAAAGAGATGAGATGCGTGCTCTCTAAGTTCAGCATTATTCCTTATAAGTTATAGTAAAAACAAAACTAGAAGCAGGTAAGTTATGAAATGTTAGACATTGATAAAGTTGAAGTTTAGTAAAATACACACTAAAAATTAGCTCTATGTGTTTAGTAAGTTAAATTCAACACTTATGTTATACAAGAACGCAAGAAAAGAAAAACTCCGTACGGTAAGTACTGCCCATAGCACATTGCAGCGTTACATTTTGTTGCAGACCTAAATACACTAAATTTACTGCAGCTAACTATAGTTGCTAAGGTTAACATACTACTTTGTTACTAACTTTTAATATGTACAGTAGGTATATAAAACTTTGATGATAATTTTTACCAGGGAGTGTTTGCATTAGATAATTACTATGGGTTTCTATACCCCTCTATACAACATTTTCTCCTTATGATGCCAACACCGAAATGAATTAATGTCGCGTGGCAGGGGTTCACTGTATTTAGACTTCTTGTTAA
Organism: Watersipora subatra; assembly: GCF_963576615.1. NCBI lineage: Eukaryota > Metazoa > Bryozoa > Gymnolaemata > Cheilostomatida > Watersiporidae > Watersipora > Watersipora subatra. The sequence continues at coordinate 55,372,382 of NC_088715.1, read as the reverse complement.
AAGTTTGGTCAAATTGTTTTTTCTAAAATCTGTTTCACAAAAGTTAGATGTAAAAACCTAAAATGTTTAGATTAAAGTTATTGTGTATACTAATTTAAATTATGGCTATACCAAGTATCTTTCCAATTGTGTCATGTTTTAGTTTACTCTTCTGCTTGTTTGAATAGTGCTGGATAGATTCCACTTAAACCAATCTAACCTCAAATAGCAATAATTAAATACAAGTCAGCAATTTATATAACATTCTGCCGTAGCTACTAGCTAGCAAGGGTGGTTAGCAAAATAGAATTTTCGAGAGGGATCAGGTATTCGATGTTTTTCATTTCAGTAAGCAATTAATTACACAGATGTATAGTACATTGACAAAAACACTCAAGTTTAAGCAGTGCAGGAAATGTTTTTGTATAGATGCAGGTGCCATTTTGTTGTTGGCACAAACAACATGCTTAGTTTTTTACCTTTTACCAAAAGATAGGCCTACCTAAACTAGGTCAGTGATTTATTTTCGTGTGACGCAACTTGAAGACAGGCTCACATTGACCAGTTTTTAATAAAAACATTTTAGCTGATTGTAGATAGGTAAGTTGTTTGTCCATTCTTACACACACTTTTCAACAGTCAGCTGTCATAAAATTTGACTACTGAAAATACAAAGACTGATAATGGCTGTACGTTATTGTGCTAAAAGTTGAAAAAAGTTACACATCAAATGTTGCTATAGAACAAAAGAAACCATTTATCCAAGTACATACAAGTACTGTTGCGTCTAGTATGATTGCTTCGAGTACCTTCGTTATATCTAATATAGAAATAACTATTACCAAACAGAAATAACGTATAAATGCTCAGCTATTGCCAAACGAATTAACATTAGGAGAAGAGAAACAACAAAAAGTACTCGTATGCAAAGATTAAAAGTGAGAAAATGATGGTATGCACTTGCGACAAAAACTATTGAGAACCATACAATTTTGGAGCATATAGGTAGGAATAAGATAAACAACATAGCAAAACAACAAAAGGTGGGGTGGCGGAAGCCAGTTGACCTCCATCTCAGCCGGGCCACTGAGACACTGGCTGGCCTTACTCAGATGGAAGAAAATGTCTCAGTTATGCCTGACTGAGAAATAAGTAGTTTGGTCCCCCAAACCGGTAGGAAAGAATCATGGTTCGGACGAAAGAGCAACCGATTGGACAGCGGCGGGGGCATCGAAGTCGGCTTAGGTGAGGTCTACAACATATAATGATACAGCCCAGCTAAGACAAAATGGTTCAATGAGAGCCTTCAAGGCAAGCTATCTTTTCTATCAAATGTTTCATCTGTACCTTACATGTTTATAAATAAATATATTCATGTAGTTCTCAACCAAGTGGCTGGTTCTGGTAGGGAGGCGGAGCATCACGATAGATCCTTCACAACAAGAGAAACATTGAAGAATGCATTCCTAGAGGATGAGGATGATGATAGAAGAGTTTTACTAAATTGCAAAGAGTGTTGTGTACTAAGTGTAAAGAATGTTGTAATCTCTCATCCTTCATGGCTAATTGGAATTTGAATTTGTTACTAGTTTTTACCCAGGTAAGTACTAGAGAAGCAAAAGTTGAACTGCAAAGTAGCAAATGAGTACTGTATATGCCAGTGTACAGAAGTCCTAAAGTGGGTGGTATAATAATTATAACTAACTTCAAAAAGCTACATAATGGGATAGAAATGGGAGTGTGAAGTTTACAACTACAAAAGCTTGACAAGCAGCGACAAGGTCAAATTCGAACAGCCAAACTAAAAAAAATGTTGATAATAGCTTCAGAAAGAGAGCTAAAGACAAGCTCAACAGGAAAATTAAAACTATCACCTGTTTACTGATAAAACCATAGAGACAACAAAGTTAGCTCAAAAATCAAGAGGTAGGACTGCATAAAAAGAGAATTTATTAAAAAGCAACCGGAAAAGACCTTTCTCAGAACCTACATCAAGGATAGGCCTAGTAAAGCAATAACCTTCAAGAAAGCATGGGACTCATTTAAAGGTGTTGGAAAACAAGCAACAGGTCAGAAAAATAGAGTTCTGAGGTGAAAGACACCAACTAGAAAACCGGCTAAAGATCATAAGCAAGTTTTCTAAAAAATATGTGAAAGTTGTGTTGATCAACCTAAAAAACATTAAAACAGAAAAGCAAAAGCCTGAAATCTAAATCAAACCTTGAACGTTATAAGCCTTTTTTCATCAATGTACTACCGCATTTTACATTTTTAATCTTCTAATTAGTTATCCTAAAAATATGTAGACCAAATGGTATAAGCAGCTCGGTGCGTGTTTTATCATAAGCAGCAATTTTAGCACATGAAGTCTACCACATGAAGGAGACACTATAACTAACACATCAAGACGTTTGCCCTCATGCAGTTGGATAAAAAATGGAAAGGTAAAAGAGTAACAGACAAATATCTGGATGAGAAAGCTAAAAAACTACATGTAGGTCAGATAAATAATATTTTCAAGCTGGAATATGTTGAAGAAAAAATATAAGATTATTATGAAAGGTTAGCAAGTGCTTCAGTGAGTCGCGATATTGGCTACTCAAAAGTCAAGAGAAGTTGGAGGCATGCACTTTGGGATTTGGAATTTTAACTTTTTCTGTGCGTACGATGTATTTTATCATGGTACGTGCCCAGTTCTTTGTTGCTTCGTTAGGCTAACTTGGTGCTATTCAGTAGCATAGATCAGACGAAAAGCGATATTTTGTATATTTTGGTTTGTGACAAGATTTAAACAATTTCATATTGTAAAACCTTGTTTAATTGTTTATTATTGATTATTAAATTGATAATAAATAATTAAAAGTTTAAGTATTAAAATCAAGTTAAACCATACTTGAAAGTAAAGTCAGTCAGAAGGTCTACCTGGAATTAAAATATAATGTAATTATAATAACAAAAGTCTTAAGATACTTTAAAATTTTTTAAAACAATTTATCAGAAACATTTTTTGAAGAAACAACTGCAGTATTTTCAAAAATCATCCCAAAATATTGATAAACACAAACAAAGGTAACTTGGAAAATGAATTATAGGAAAACTGTGAGTTTAAGATATCAAAAATATCAACCAATCTAACTGAAAGACAGTCAGCCAAACTTGCACTTTGTTGATTTAGCTTGCAGACACCTGAGACCATGATAAGACAGATTCTGATAATTTTAAAGACCATAAAGTATTGATGCTTACATCACTTCATAAACTCTCTACTGATGGTTGATGTGATGAAGAGTAAGGTTCCACTATCTAAAATGACTAGGGAAACAGGAGTTTTACCATAAGCAGAATACTGTGGATTCACAGCCTAAGATTAAGGATCTTGCAATTAATGATGACCAAACTTTTTCTCAACATTGTACTAGATTAAAATGGTTTAAAAACATACCAGGCTATAATGGTGTCTCATGCATGAACTTGCAAATCTTTGGACATGGATTTAGAAAAATTAGCCTAATTAAAGGCTTCATGAAAAACTGAAAAGTGTTCTAGGAGATCTCATTCTTATATAACTGATGCCGCCTAAATAAAAAGCCAGAGAGACTATTAATAAGAACAAGACACGAGAAAAATCACCCACTTAAGAAAACCCAAAATGAGATTATGAAAAACCCAGACAGAAGTTAGCACGCTTAATGGTGGCATTGGGTGTAGCATACAATACTGAAGATGGTGATTCAATGACAGGCCCAAAAAGACATCCACCAATCAGGATAACAATGCGCTTACACCGATGCCATGTCAACTTTAACTAACAATCTTTTCTTGGGTTTCAGCTAACTTTTGTGATTAACTACTTGCTTATAAGCATCCGGTAAATATCACGCAATCAGATAAATTTGTAATGATTGTTTTTTAACAAACACTTGCTTGTTTTATATGAGAACATAAAACTATATTGAATTGATCTGCTTGATTGGTTGTAGAAACCGTACAACGGTGTGAAAATTGACAAAGTTTAAACTCCTGCTCAACAAATATTTTTAACATTTCTAATTTGCCAAAAGATAAAGTTTGTCAAACTTTGTTGGACAATGAAGATTTATGTAAAGGCTGCCCAATAATTTGGCAATGTGTACACAGGTTGGCATCAGGTGCAAACATTAAATTGTTCACAACTTTAGATTCCACAATATCTTTAAAAATGTTTCACACAGCAATAAATATTAGAAAAGACCGCAGCAACAGATTAATAAAATATGAAGTAAAAGTTGAGCTTAAAAATTTTATGAAGACAAGAAATGTGTAGGTTTTTGTTTTAATTAAGTTTTTGTTGATGTGATATAAAAATGTATACTAAATTAGGCGCTACAACAAGATGCACTGAGAAGAACACCAGTACCACTAAAAGATTGCAGTGCTTTACATCTGGAAGTGCATTCGACTCATCTATATATCTAAAACAAAAAAGGTAAAAGATGACTATACGATAAAGGGACAAAAAGACCAACATTAGTCATATTATGTGCGACAAAACTAAAGGCGAAAAGTGAATTATCGGCAAAAGAGAGTCAAATGGTTGGGCACGTATCAAGTTATTTTTTATAAGCAACTTCAAAACTTTGTGATTCATATTTCAGGTCATCAGTAAAATTACAAGCACGGGTGTAAACAGAAGGTCAAAGATTGATTATAATGTAACCTCATCGTCAAGATAAAATAAGTAGCATAATAGTTTGCAGGTCATTTTGTGACATGTATGTATGGTATGTATGCACGTATGTAGGTGCGTACGTATGTACATACGTACATACATATTTACATACTTATGTACGTACCTAAATATGTACGTACGTATGTACGTATTGTTACTTGTATATTTGAAAGCTAAGCAGCAAATGACTTACTACATAAGTGAGACAAGAGAGTAAAAGGATTATTACATAAGAAATGAGTGAGTCAATATGAACAAAGAGTATGACAACAGCTATATACAAATACAAGATAATGACAGTGGTCAATGTCAACAACTAGTACATATTCAACACGTATGTACAAATGCACATATGTACGTATGTACGTATATACGTATGTTTGTATGTAGAGGTAAATCACTACTAAAAACACAAATATTGTTTCACCGACAAAGTTAAAGAAACCGTTTGGTACTGTTTGGGTGAAACAATCTGTTAACACTGTTCATCTGTTAACACGGTAATGTTAGACAGAGCCTTTTATATAAATTCACGACATTTCAGGTCATTTGAAGCATCAGTTTCCTTGTAACCGAGTAAACTCTACATTAGGCAATGACTTGAAAAACAAATATATTATTGATCAGTCATTTGATGATGTAGTTGATAATTAACCAATATTTTCAGGGCAGTCAATCAGTAAATTAAAAGTAAGAATAAATTTAGAGCAGTTGTTTAAAAGCTGATACCTGAATTTTTCAGTTGTTTTGATGAATGAAGCTAAATAATTGCTATAAAGGCCTACCTTCATATCAAATCTATTCAAAGAAGAACTTACGCTCAATATTTGTAGGTTTTATCAAAAACTATTGGCATTTTTTATCATTTGCAGCTGTTTTGGTGTTTGAGATGATCTGGCTTTAGCGGATTCCCTGGTTCATAGTTATATTGTCACATACGGGTGATGAGGCATAGTGTATATTCTACTCAAATTTATTATTTATGCTTGTCAACACCGCTAAACTACAATAAAACAATAACTTGACGGCTGATAAATGGTTATTGAAAGTGTGTTAATTATACAGTTGGTCATCTGTGAAGCCATCGGTAACATATAAATTGAAACGCATAAAATGAAAGATATAACATTTACCTTAATAGCACATCCAGGAGATTGCTAAATAGTATGTGATTCTCCTTCTGGTTAATTCTTGATTGTATATGTATACGTATATGTATACGTATATGTATACGTATACGTATATGTGTATGTATACGTGTATGTATATGTATATGACATTGGCGTAATGATGAAACGTAATACAAATAAAAGAAAGTACCAGCATTGAAAAACAGAGCTGAAAAACTACATGTTGTTGGCTCAAAGGCTGACAGAAAAATGACTTTAACCACACCTAATCAAATCTATAACATTATGGCAAGTCATACAGACCACACAAGATCCACAGACCACCCAAAATCAACAGATCAACTGGCATTCATTCTGGACAGGAGAAGTGAATCATAGGGGGTGTCTAGATTGTGAAGTGAGCTATTTCAAATTAAGAAATTTAACAGAGACAAGCAGAACCTTACACTGACAGTCAGGATGCTTTAAGATTAAAGGAGACAAAACTTTCTTGCCGTTAAAGCGATCAGATTAAAGTAAAAGTGCAATTATGACAGCTGTATTGCACTTCAACAAAGGAGACCAATAGAATAAGGACGTATAACGCTGTAACTTGAATGCAATAGCCTATATGAAAAACGAGAGAGACGGGTCGTTGAAAAAACTAGTGAAACCATTTTGGCATGTGTTTTCTTCTTTTCGTCATTTCATTTGTAATCAAGTTTTTGCTGATTTTAATCTTAAAGCATCCTGGCTGTCAGATCATCTCAAACATCAAAAACGGTTACAAATGATAGAAAAATACTAATAATTTTTGATAAAATCTACTAAATTTTTTTGTAAGTTTATCTTTGAGCAATTCTATTAATAATGTTCTTTTAAAACATTGTAGACATCTAAAATGTAAAAAACTTGTGATCACTTTTTCCCATTTTTGGGCAGAGATTGTCATTGAAGGTTTAACTTTGTCCGAGTTTCCCTAAAGGTTATCAGTGACTGCCGTCCAAATGTTTCACTGAAATGTTAGGCACATATGACAAGCAATATATCTTTACTCCATAACTGGATCACAACTTGCTGAAGCATCTAGGAAAGCAGACTAGCATTTTGTACGCGATAATGCAGAATTTTTGCTATACTTTATCAAATGACTGATGAAGATTGGTGCTGTCTTCCAAATTTGGGTCCAACTATGCTTGTAAGCTTTAGTTAGCTACAGAAAAACTAGTACACGTACTTTGAATGACCTGGAGTTTGGGGATTCTACATAAAAGACTTTTCTTAACAACATAGTGTTTATTAGATTGTTTCACTTAAGCATGGCCAATGAACAGAATTGAATGGACAGGACATTCAACAAATATATTTCACTGCTGTGGCAAGTTGATTAACATGAATGTAATACAGTGTTTTCAGTAAAAATATAAGTAGAACCATGAGTAACAACTGAGTGCAGCAAAAATCTGAGAATCAGTTTAAATCCAATTACAATGGGCTTTCAGAATACAGAAGTTTTATTAATTTTTACTAATACCGTAGTAAATTGTATGAAATGTCGATAAATATTTATTTAGAATTATAAGGCTGATATAGTCAGCACAATAGTGTTTGTTTTATTCACTTTGTACTGACTGTAGCAAAACTTAAGTTTTTACCTCTTTGGTTAATACTGATAAACCCCTTGTTTGCAAGTTTAATATCACTTTAACCTTACTTCAACAAAATAATTTTAAATACATATTGCGGTATACAACCTAATTTAAAATTATTGAAAAATGCTACAAATTACTTAAATTGTTAATCAACTGAGACCATGCCATTTTGAACTTGTTTTGAAAAGCCAACCACTACAAGATTTTAGAGCCATTGTTTGTAATGAGAATAAGTGGGAATATACTTTCCCCTATATATGATATTAGTAAGACAGTATTCAGAGAATACAAATTGTAGTTTAGTAGAACTATTACCGATTATTTTATTTACCAAGCTAGTAAAAATTGTAATTCCTTATCTATTATTTCATGACTAATGGCTACCAAACATGACCTAGTGGTCTAGAACCCATGATCTGCAAACAAAAAGTTGAGAGTTCAATTCTTAAACAAGGTCACAGCTGGTGACTAAAGTAACATCTAACATCAAATAGCTTTCTAGAACTGGGCATGTCTCCAGTCATCAAGGTTCTCTTGTCTCTGAACTCAAACGTGTACAGCCAAGATCAAATTAGCATTGCTTATGCACTAATGCTCTTAAAAAGACTCGTACAGCCTCTGCTAAGCAGAAATCATACTCAATCTGCTAGAGATTGCTCACTCACAATCACCAGTAATGTGATTTTTAACGTACTACCCATCTTGGTGGTGCATTGCTGTAAACTAACAGTAGCGCTGATGTTTGGTGAGTGTTTTGGAACACTATCTTTTGATAATCTGTTCATTCATTATAATAGTTATATTGTTTTATATATTATGCTGTTGACTATTATATTTATGTATACATGTATGTATTATAATATTATAACATAATATATAATATAATATTTTTAATAATATATAAAAATTTGGTAAATATTATAAAATAATACAATATATAATATTATAATATATATCATATATAAATTTAATATATATTATAATATATAATATTATATTATATTATAATATTATATATAAATATAATATATATTATAATATTATCTTATAATATTGTATATTGTTTTACTGATGAGTAGAACAAGAGATGCCGTAAAGAGAACTTGCGTGAAACAATCTGTAGAAGTAAAGCTTTTCTCATTATAAAATTTTAATAAATACACCAGGATACAGATTAGATGAAAGAGAGCTAGTAATGTGTTTGTGTATTTATGAAGAGCATCCTATCATGTAATAAATATACCACAGCTTTGATTTTTAATAGGAATCGTACACCAAAAAGTTGAAAAAACACGAAAACTGATTGAAATGAAGCAAAAACTATTAATTATGAGTAAGAACCAAGTCTAGCGCCCACGAGTTGATGTACATAGATTAGCTTGCAAAACACCAAGGAGGAAAAGATTTAAACTTGTGGAAGATGACATCATCGCATGACAACTTTCAAGGTACTTCAGAATAGATGAAGAAATATTTTGTAATAAAATAGTCAAGAGTAGCTTACAAACTAACAAACTAATACTTGGAGACTTGTAAATATGTTTAACTGAACATAAGAACTTAAAACAATAGGGAAGATATTTACATTATATATATATATATATATATATAGTACTTTATTGGCAATAATTTCATTTCACAAATAGAAATGTTTTTCAAATTAGGCCATACAGCAATAGTAAAACAAAAAAAAGGGAAAAAAGCAACAGTTAGCCATTAAAATTGAATAAATAGTCTGACAAATAGTGTTTAAAATGCCTTTCTCTGCTACGAGAACGGATATTTGGTGGAAAATTGTTAAAGCAGCTGGCAATGACATTTTCAAAATGATTGTTAGTGATTGTATGCAATTTGTTCATATCACGTAAGTTGAAATGAGTTAAGAACCTGTAATTGTCATGTAAAAAACGAGGACACAAACCATGAAAAATCTTGAAACATTAACTTTTTTGCATTAACTTTTTTTGTTTTAAAAAATGGTTATGCACAACAAAAAACACTGGCGGACAAACTAACTACAACACCACAACAAATAATATCATGAAAGCTAGTTTCAGCTAGATAGCTGTACCTAAAACTTTCGTTGTAATGTAGAAACACAAAATACTTTCTAAACTGATTCTAATAAAAAAAACGTGGTACACAAATGCACTTCTTAGATACGATCACATTTGATTGTTGATTTAAGCAATAAATAAGGCTGCCGGTGTGCTGCAGGCATTCAATATTCAATACAAACAAGCTCATTACAGAACGGACTAAAATAAGGCTATAGGTAAGAAAAGTTAACTAATGACACCTTCTGTTGTGTTTTAGGTTTTACAATCTATTTCACAAAAACAGACCACAAACATTTTGTAGATGAGACCCGAGTATACACAACATGACTAAAAGCTAGTGTGATGCACAACAGATAACACATTTATCTTCAATCTGTACACTGTTCTAAAAAGCTATATCTGGGTCACTCATGTTAGGTGGAAAGTGAGTCATTCCTCAACATTCCTCTGTTGCTCTAATGTATGTAAGAAGGATGAGAACATATAGACATGTCAAATTATTCTAGTAAGCTTTGAGATTAAGGACTGTGAGAACAACGGTAATCTCGATAACTTATAATGCACTCAGTAGCTAATGGAGAGAGGGAAGCTTTTTACACGGTTAAGTGCTGCTCTTTATTTTGAGTCAGTGAAAAAAAGTTGATTTGCTCAAAGTAAAAAAGTATGTAACATTGGTAAAAAGACGATAAAATTTAAAGAGGTTGGTTAACACAGTTTAGAATCTTAAAAGGTTAAAGTTCAACAAATCTACTCAATTTCATGTTAGACTATGGTCATGATAATAAAGATGTTTCTAAAGCAAACTTATATATTTTGACAGAGTAAATCAGTTTTCTGAGTCTTCTTTTAGAATAAACTGAAGAAACATTTGAGGCTTATCAAAAATTCGTTTCTTAACTAATCTCATACGGTATTTTGAGTATTTCATAGTGTTAACACTGTTGACGCTGGATAAAGCTATAAACTCAATTATAGAGACTGGTACTCTAGCAGTCGACTTTGCCATGAAAGATTGTCAATTTTACCAGTAAAGCACAGAACATAAGTATGTGTACAACTTATATACATGTACAACAGTATTCTGAAATGCAGGAAGGCGAATGATTAGCCCTGGTGTTGGAGTGTTCGGCTGTAAAATTGAATATTGCTGGTTGGAGGCTTGTTTGTAGCATTCTTTTAACCCAATCATGGCTCCAAACAGACGGAAGTATGAACAGGGCTTTTATATTGGTGAAGAATATGTTAGAAGATGTATTATAACTTCAACTAAATTCACCTGTCTGATGTGTGAGCAATCGCGACGAAGGTCGAATGTGATCTCTGCTTAGCTTTCTGTTATGCGAAGGCTGTGCATGACATAAAGAGCGTCATTGCACAAACAAGACTCTGTGATCTTAGCCGGTCATGTTTGAGTCCAGTAGCGAGAGAACCTCAATTACTGGAAACATGCTATATTGCAAGAAATAATTTATGGTTGCATGTCATTCCTGTCAACACCAGTAGTTTTTAGGGCTTTAAGCCTAACCTGTTGCTAATCAAGCGTACTAGACTGCTAGGCTACAGCCGCTCTTTAATATACAAATTTATTTCTTGTGTCTAAGTTTCTACTTGGTAAATGATACTTCTATCTACTTTTTTTCCTACAACCCGAAACTTCATCTGTAAAGAGCTTTTTTATACAGTTATTATAGTTATAATGTATAATGAAATTCTTACTATTGAAACATTATATTACTTTCTAGCTACTCATAAAGTATTTATAATAATTACAATCAAGGGTTCTATTTTATTAGGGCTGGTGACTCACACATGTAGTTCTTTTTTTAGAGCAGATTGACGCCATTCATCATCTAAGCAAGAAATGATAACTCTGAAACTACGGTGAGAGCCGTGAGCTAGCCTGTAAGCCTGTAGCTGCTGCTCCAAAGTTTGACTTACATTTTCTTTCTTTCTGATGTTCATGAATAGAATTGTTTCAAGCTTATATTTTCAAGCAAGTACATTAAAAAGGCTCAGAGAGTTCTTAGCAACATTTGAGTTCTTTTAATTATGTTACGTAACAGATTATTTCATATGCATAAAGATAATCTTCTTATGCAAAAAAGCCTAATCTACCGATGTGAAAATGTTTTTAAACCCTTTGTCTCTGTACTGATTTATTATCTAAGACATCACAATACCAATACTTTGTGTTATGGTCGGATTATTGGAAAATCATCTAATCTTCAGACAGATAATTAAATTTCACAATGACCTATTACATCATTATCAAAGGGAGTTCATTAACCGAATTTGATATATTTGCTTTGAACTAGCAGATTTGGTTTTTAAGAATAGCCTTCTGATGAAAAAGTTCTCTTTTCATCAACTCAGCTTGCGGAACAATCATCTCAAAAGTTGTTAACTGAAATCTTTACAAAAGATCAACTAGAGGGTACTCATAATATGTTTTCCTACTTGTTCCAATAAGTATTCAAAGATGTGGCTGAACTAAAACTACTAAATTTGTGTTCAGTGGACTGTCAGCTGCTATAACCCTGTATTTGAATATTTCTCATTAATGCACAAGTAAACAGAAGAGAATTTGAGAATTCTGGTGTCGAAGGGCCTTTTTTCGATGAGCTTGAAAATTTACTACTTACTACTAACAGAAAAATACTGGCCAGCAAACAAAATGGCTAAGAAGTCGCGTCATAGAAGTCACAGGTTGCAGTAAAAAGAATTTAGTGTGTTTTAGTCTGTTCGCTTCCAGTTATTGTAAGTCACATAAACACATTTCAAGTGATTCAAAATGCCTAATTTGATTTTTAGAAACACTAGTTGCAAACTCAATAGTATCTGGTGATCAAATTTTATAATGTACTAGCTGTGCCACCCGGCGTTGCCTGGTTGATAGAAAAGTCTTTGGACAGAAAGTTGATTTGTATTTAACATACAACAACATTTGCCATTCTAGCTTTCAAACTACATATCGTGAGAAAAGTTTTTTGTCTTATAAACAATGAGAAGTAGTGAGAGTTGCTCGCTATTAGCCAGTGTAATAATGTGAGCGAACAGTTTCTCGTGATGTTATGCTATGACCCGCATCATACGCAAAGCAGTTAGGTATTTGCTCTCATATAATGACCTATATTGACACACTAGCAATTTGATTTCTGTAGCCTAGTGGGTAAGGCGTCAGGCTGAGGATCGGGCGTGTCCGAGATCAAATATTTTTGTTACGGAATATTTACTCCAAGATTTTAAGATCTATAGCCGGGCAATCAATCCTACTAACCTACATACGTCAAACTTTGAGAAATATATATATATATATAAATAGAAGTCCTACCACATATGTTGTTTGAAATAATTTAAAAAGGTTTGCTGTTGAAAAGCTAAACTGTTGCAAGCTTCATATTTTAGAACTTTGGTGACAATTGCTTAGTCAATAAATGTAGGGTAAATTCAAATATAAGCATTTTTTTAAAGTGTATAAAAATTCAAAATCTTAACAAATGTAATTAGAAAAAGTTTTGGACAAATTGCTAAAAGCTGTCTAAATTCTGGGAAGAACAAATTAGACATGAGTCATGTAGACAGTTTGCTAGACAGAATAACAGTTGCAAGAAAATCAATTACTTACACCATAGCAAAAAACAGAACAGTTGCAGGCCTGTGTTTTTTTCTGATGTGGTAATAAAGTTAGCAGTTGATGTGCCTAGATTTTTACTAGTTTTAAGTGCAAGAAGAGACATAGGGAAATGCTAACTATTATCAACAAGGTTAGGTTTCATTTTAGTAAAGCGGTAGTCTGTTTATAATGTGATGCTTAAAATTTTTTGAAGAACATTAGTTTTATAACTAAAAAGGTTGATAAAGATCTAATAATAATGAAAATATAATAACATAAAAGTTACAAAACATATAAGGAACGTTAGTTTTAACTTTACCTAGGCTAAGTTAGAGCAAATTATGAAGTACCTTTCTATCACGATATCCACTGCCACACCTATGAACTGCTCAACCAACACATTTGCTCACAATTCTCTAAGGTGAATAAGCACAGACACTCCTGTTTCACTCATTAATGCATTGCTAATTTGTTTTATATAATTTTTTTATATTAGCGTGGTTTTTCTGGCTTTTTAGACTTTGTTTTAATACTGTCTATAACTATCTGCAGTATATGTAAAAGATGTAAAAGCTCTTTAAAAAGTCAAGAGCGTTAATATTTTTTTACTTTGCTGGTTTAATATTTTTAAAATGAAAACTACTTAAACAACTACTAGGTGTTGTTCAGTTAGTTTAGTGGCATGGTTTGCAGTCAAAACACATTTTAAAATACTTTAAACCGGTTATTTTTTTAGCTTTAATCCTCACATTTTAATTAAACAAATCCTCTTTACATTGTTACATAACTATAGATTTCTTCAGACAATACGGGATGATAAAAAAGCTCTTGTCTGTGCATAATTCCATAATTCCTAATTTACCACAGATTCTTGCTACTTTAATGAGGTGAAATATTTTTATGTTTAAATTTTTCTTTCATACAGCATGCATCTGAAAATGTTTATTACAACTAGCAAGCTGTTTTTAAATCAAATGTTTTAGATCGATATGACCAGAAAAAAGAGGAACAATTGTTTAAATATTCAAAAGTGATCATTATCACAGCTCCAGTGGCTTAGTTTGAAAAACTGTTTTTATACGTTTTGTTATTCCAACAGAGCATCCAATAAATTTCTAAATTACTTGACTAAAATTACTCTAACTGGCTGAAAAAAGCAGTGCTGCTTGTGGAAAGAATGTAAATGACTGGTTGCTAATGTAATTCTATCCCATACCAAATTTGGGCAGCATTATTTTTAGAGATGCTCTTTTTGGTATGGTAATTGAAAATTATTTTACAAAAAATCCTTAAGTGATCTGCAGCATCAATAGCTTAATAAATCTATTTTAGAAAAAAATCAAATCTATTTCGCTGGTTATGCATAATCTGATTCAATCACAACTCAACAATGAACAACCATTCCTCAAGGAATCATCAGGTTCAGGGCAGCAAATTAGCTGAAATTCTTTGCCTTAGAATGCTAAATTGGAAATCCAAAGAATTCATATTTAGAATTTTAAGTTATGCCTGTTTAGAATTTATTTACTTGTGATAACCCAATCCATATCTATATGAATCTCAATATTTGTCTGCCTGTTTGTCGTTGGTGTGTCTAGTTTTAGCGATGAGTTTTAAGAACAAGAAAATTGTTTTGCACTAGGTTTTAACTCGGCACCTCTCTTTCTGGAGACAGACGAGCTAACACACTAAGCCACACAAAAAACTTTTGATTTAACAGAACAATTTTACTCATTTCTATTACAGCGGTTAAAATAGGCATAACAAAGTCGTGTGATATTTTGGAACCAAAACCTACAACATCCTTTGATTAATCAAAAGCTCTAGTGTCAAGGAAAATTGGTTCACTTTCGCAGTTTGACAGTCTGCTAATGGCTGAGCTTTGTGTAGTTACTTTGATCACATGGACTATGATCAGTGACTACCTGCCTCATACTTTTCACATGAAGATTAAATATCTGGCACTTTCACTGGATTCAAATCTTAACTTACCCTACGATATTATACACGTGCATCTCCTTTGTTGCTATTCATCTCATAGTCACAGTTTTAAATCCTGCAAGTTTGATCATCGCCATACAACAAACAAGTGAGTCGCCTGATTTTTATTAAGTCATATTGCTACTTATTCTAAGATCATGAGATTCCTTTGCGTATAGTGAATTAGCAATCAACTCAGAATCCGTATTACTTGACCCTGAATGGTTGTTTTACCAAGCTCAGCCTGCTTCACATTTGGTCTTTTTTGGTAATTCAGTGGCATATTGCAACAAACCATGTATGAGTTATATGTATCGACCTTTCCAATGAGGTTTTACCTTAAGTAAATAGAAACAAGTCTCTACAACCGACAACGGTTCAGAGTGAAGTTTAACTGATTAAATAGATAAGTGGTTAACAAAAATGCAAATGTACCAAAATTTGATTGATCGTTTGGTTTTGTGACTTTGTCGTCTGACTATGAACATGCGTTATGTTAGTTGAGAGATTGAAATATTATTATTAGTTCATAGACTGGCAAAACTCAGTGACAGATTTCAGACGGCGCGCAACCAGCATAGCTAGATCAAGATTGTCACGCTCAAAAGTGACAGAGAAACTTAAAAACCCACCAAGTATGGTAGGAATAAAGCAATGTTGACAAAGCTCTATTATATTGACAACTTTCTTGATAGTGCCAATAAAATCTTATAAGTGATACTTAAGATTGGATTGATTTAAATGCTTTGAAAAGAAGGGAAAAGCCCTAAATTCCTGTATTTTACGTAATAAACAAATAATCTGATCATACTTTGAGTAAACTCTCAACGTATAAAGTAAGAATGTTCAATTTCTATTCAGTTTTAATCTTAACAAAGCAATATCACTTTAATTGAAATCTGTTTTTTCACGCAAATGCCCTTTTAGGCTCAATATTCCTGTTTGAAAGTATACTAAATTCTATTTTTATCTAAATTCGGATCAAATCTGTTTTTTGGATGAAAGCCAGCGGAGATACAACTGTTACAGATGGCTCTCAACATTCTGATAATCATTGCAGGTGTTTTAAAAGCATTGAAGCATCTGGATGATTTGTTTCAGTAGATAAAAAATTTATACTTATTTAGAGGGTTACATGTAACATTCAACAACAGGTTTACTATATTTAAAGTTGTCTCTATCTCCTTTTTTGTATAAAAATCTCCGCAGAAATAAAAACAAGCATCACTCTTACTTGCATCACACTAACACCATTTTAGACAAGGAAATATCTAAATATATGTTTTAAAGAACAACCAGTTGTTTAAAATTTCACTTTAATAAAAAGCAAAAAGCTTAATCTAGTTTTCATAAGCTTCAAGTAGCCACACAATGATAGTTTAAACAGAAATATTTTGCAGCCATCGATATCACGACATGGAAAAAGTATTGTTATTCTAATAGCTGCTGAAATGGCTGACTTAACTTTTCTTTCTTTATTTTGACATATAACTGTGCACAGATAAAGAGTCTATTTTACAATTAATATAACAGACTATTATACAAATAATGACAAGACAATTACCTTTCAGGTGTTCGCCTGTTTATTTCTACATTCATCAAATTACTTTTATATTATCCAAAAGAAAATGAATTGAAACATCTGTAGTTTTATTATTTTTCAAAAAGATTTTGTCACAAAAGGAAACAAAATAGCAAATCTATAATTTTTTAGCACATCAGACCAGTGTATATATAGTGTCTCATACTCAATGTAAATATAAAATATGTTTAAGAGGTCACTTATAGCTATTCGGTTATGCAAAACATGAACAACAAAAACATTCCAAGCTGCCAAAACAATTGAAATCAGTTGTAAAACATTGATGATAAATTTTAATAGTTTAATATTAGTATTAAATCTATTTTTGTTAAAATCTATTTTTGTTAAATAATATAACTAATAATAAAAATAAGATTGTTTCTAAAGAATAATCTCATCATATAGTTTAAAGTTGGAAGTTTCTATCTATAATAGAAAACTAAATATTTGACAGCAAAAAATGTGGCCATTTAAAAAAGAAATTTGGTTATAGGATTTTGTGTCAGATATTTATTAATAGTCAAAACAAAATCTATGTCTAAATTAATAAATTCTACTTAGTCATTGCGCGCCTTTCAGTGACTAAAATGGCATTTCATATTTTCTAACCAATTTCATTCAGACTTCATATGCATGTGCACCGGACCTTCCACTTAGTCGCTAAACTATTCGGTTTTAAAACTCGGTTTGTTTTAAACCAGACTCTTAAGCACCCACCTGCAGACTATCTGATTGAAACTTAAAAAAATTTCAAGCATTGCCTGTCTTACTGCTAGTTGCTACAATGACAAAGACTATTAACAAACATTAGTGTGATTCTCTCAACTCTCATAATGGGTCACACCCAGAATTGTCAATGATTGTCGTACGTTAACATTTCTTGACCTTAATTTATGTAAGCATGTGATTGTTTTAAGTTTGTTAGTAATCAGTAAAGAATTATTAGCAAACACCAGATACACATATTTTTGCTATCAGTGTTGCAAATGTCACGCGCTACACCAACAAAAGTAAGTTTTATGCTAAACAAGCCGTAAACTTTATGTAAAAGGCTGAATAGCTTTCAGAAATTGAACTTTAGTAATCAACAAGCAGTAAGACAAGTAGAGAGTGATACAACAGTCAATCATCTTTGTTAAAAGCAAAAGCTGTGCATCAGGAACATTTTAAGTTTCCAACCATCAGAGAGTCAAACTATTCTATAAAATGCATGTTATCATGGTTATGTTTTGCTTTTAGTTTGAATAAAAAGGTACATTGTATTAAACTTGCTTATCTATAAAAAGGACGCTAAAAGCAGATCTTAAACATAACTGCTATTGACGAAAAAATTGAACTTTTTTCAAGATTTTAGTTAATCATTGAGTACTGAGAGATGTACCAAATTCTCACTTTATTTTTGGCCCTGCAAGTTGTCATGCGTAAAGAAACCTTCAATACGTTTGTCTCATGGTGCTGGAATGGTTTCTCAAACATTACATTGTCAAAACTTATGTTTATGTTTCTGTACCACATTTATTAAGCAAATAGGGTGACCAAAGTAAACAATGTATAAGAAACATTGTTTACCTAAAGGAGATTAAAAATAATCACATGCAGGCCCATAGGATTCAAAATAAACCTACACAAACGTTTTTAGGTATTATCAGAAAGTAACACAATTTTTTACTTATTTGCGATTGCTTTTGTGTACGAGTGTTTCAGGATTAAACTCGATGAATTTTGATTGCAATAAAAAAAACGCTTAGATCAGGAAAACGAGCAATTAATAACAAAGAGAGTGACATAATAAAGGTCAAGCTTTAGCTTGGACTCAACAGCCAACATCAACTATTGCTATGATAACAACTAACGACGTCATTTTTCTTTTGATGGTTTTAATCGCGATCAAGTTTTACTGATTTTAATCTTGAAATTTTGTTTTTTGTTTTTTTTTGATAAAGTTTATTTTTATAAATTATAAAAAACTAAATAAATAGTTTTATTAAAAAAGGTATTTTCTGATAAGATATACTAGAATTTGTGTAATTTCATCTTAAGGTAAAAAATTAAAGTAATAGCTCATAAAATAACGCTTTGATAGAGACAAGCAATTAAGTAACATTTGCAGTATTATAAAATGTATATACAGGTATATATATAGATAGGACAGCCCATAATCATTTTTACAAAAAAAGTTTTAAATATAGTACAACAAAAAGTCAATGCATAACTAGGTACTACCTTGCAGTGCCAAAAATGCAAAAAACTTAAATTTAAGGAATTTAGTTTAGGAAACTTTGATATTGCTAAGTTTAAAGGGGATAAGTAATTGGTGATCAACTCTGCTAGAAGCAACAAAAACAAATAATTTTTAGTATAGCTGTTACAAAGTTTCTGCATAATGTTAGTGTTGCAACACATGCGTGCACCAGGTCTTAACAGATGCACTTGTCTGACAAGCAGATAATGTTTTAATACAGCACTATAGTAGGGTGAATGAAATGCGACACCCCGAGTCAAGGTCAAGCAAGGCCTATGCACAAGCAAAAGTACAACATCGCTAGTCACTAATGCCATTTCAATAACACGAACATGTCACATCAAACGAGTGTTTCCCTTTCAAACAGCGAAACTGTTTTCGCTATGGTATTGGTGCCCCACATCGCGGTGTGCCTTTGTGCTATCACTGTGTAGAAACACAATAAATATGCAGTGACTCTTTGATGCCCCACTAATTTTAGAACTATACAGATTTTGGATAAAACATCATGTCTGTGGATATCTTGTGAGTGTAAAAGCCTTCTACTTTTGTCACATTTCAAAGTTTCATTATCTTTTGTACCCATTAAACATGAGTTCTGGTGCTTCTCACATCAGCATAAAACAAATTACAACAACCTGCACACAAGTTTTCTACAACTAATTTCTTTATAACGAAAAGGAAAACATAATGCTTAAATTATTTGAGAATTACTAGTGAAAATATGCTGGTCTACAAAAAACTCCTTTTAAAGAAATGAATTGAAGCAGCTACTAAATAAATTAATTTACAGGAAGTACAGATGAGTTTAAATAAGCAAAACAACCGAATTTATAAAAGCTAATGTTCAACAAACTTTTACATTTACAACTAGAGGTTGTTACACTTACATGAAAATGTGACAACATCTTCATTGACGTTGTCACATTTCCACCTTAGTGATGAACCATGAAAGTAATTTTTTTAAAGCTATTTCAAGCAGCGATTCGTTTCAGGCAAAAAAGACTAGGCATTAGAGATCTGGGTGAGTTATTAAATTTGAATGCTTTTTGGCAAGTGCAGGTTTTATTTGGTAAACAGCCAGCACAAACTTTAGTAAGAAAACTTGCATTTTTGTAGGTTTCTTCATAAAACCTTCGTAAGACGAATCCACTATCCGTTTTTATATACTTTACAACCTTTATTTGAGTGCCGCAGTGTTCTTTTTTTCAAACCTTCTTTTATGGTGGCGTTTAATCAGAGGTGACGTTCAATAAAAGGGTGGCGTTTAATAAAAGGGCAGCGTTTAATTGTTCAACCAGCTGCTCAGGATTTTGGAAAGTTAAATTTTATTTAACGATTAATGAGGGATAAAATAACTATCATACAATTGTAATACAAGAAATATGATACAACATATATAATACAGAATAACGTGGTGATTACTGATAAGTAATAAAATTTTTAATGAAGAAAATAAAATGATGCATTGCTATTGCAACAGTTCTCACAAATCTTTAGAGATTGCTCATCTGCGTCAAATAGTTGAATGGCATTTTTATTGGTAATGCCAACATTAGCCCGTGCTTGCTGGAGACATTCTGGTCCAGTTTTAATCGAGTTGGTTGACCTAAAACAATGAATTTTGTTATTTTCAGAGCCACCTAGAGCATTGGTCAGCCTACATCCCTTAAGCGATTTGACAATTAGCATCTTCGAATTCGTGCCTACTTGACATGCCTACCAAAGTTTATAAGTATTTTCTCGTAGGGCTCTGAGGAAATTTGAAACACAACTTATGCTGGAAGGAGCATTTTAATTGAATGCCAAAGCCTCAATGTAGTAGGCTAAATTTTCAGGCACTATGATCTAAGTGTGTTTATTCAGGTGTTTGATCAATGCAATTAATATTGGCCCACAAAACTCAAAGTCTGTCAAAATCGCACTGGTTGTTTAGTACAATATGCTCAAGTAGGTATCTTTGATTATTAGTTAGCGCCGATGAATGTCAAAGTGTCACTCAAATATAGGTGGCCTTCAAATAAAGGTTGCCTTCCAATGATCGGTGGCACTCTATTGTTCAACCCTTCTCCTATTGTGGTGTTCAAATAGAGGTGATGTTCAAATAGAGGTAGCTTTCAAATAAAGGTGGTGTTCTAATACAAGTTTTCTAGTAACTATGCATTTTTACAGATGGATAGTAATAGAGCGCACATTATCTTTTAAATAATATATGTATCACAAATCTAAGCCTTTACTAGTTGAATAAGATAACATGCTTAAGATGTCAAGGTCTTTTGCTATTGTTCCAAAAACTTTTATCAAGACTGGAATCTCTTTGAGTAAGTATATTTTCATTGAAACAAATATTTTAGATAATAGTATTAACTGAAAATTAACACAAATCAGCCTTTACACTTTTTTTAATGAAATGTTGGCCAAATACAATCTAGCAAGCCAACATATCTTTCACACTTCTTTAGCTTCGCAAGTACATTTATAGTTATTCAACACTGTTAGAAGCACCGGGTTGATGTTATGTACCGTTTGGCCTACTTTCTATGAGATAATGCTTTAATTTATACTTTTAGTAGAATTGCTCCAGATGTTTCATGACAGTTTTGTGGTTATTGTGTTGGGTTTCTGTAGATTTACAAGTGAGAATCATGTCCCAAATTGACTAGCTTGACATTACCGTCACCTAATTTGATTTATATCGAAACTGAGTACATTTAACTTCGCAAGCTAAAGCTTCTACATTAAGCTAATGGAGTTTAGTTAGTTTATAGTCTGTTCTCTAAATGTCAGATTTCTCAGAGTTCAAGGCTATACTTTTAATCTGGCTTTTTGAAGAGTTTTGTAAAATACTTTAATATTAGCCAAATATGTTATGGCTGACTTGTTTTTACAACTCCACATTAGCTAAACTGTACATAGAACAACCTGTTAGTGACTTTAGCTATCCTGCAACATGGCCAACAACTCTATCATCTCACAAAACCAAATTTAACTCTGCACAACAAGCAACAGGTAACAAGCTTTGCTGGTTGGTGCAGAGCTGTAGTGTAGCACAAAAGCTTTTGAAGTAGGTCTTTTGCTCGGTTTTATAAAATTGCAGTCCATTTTTAGTTTCCTGCAATCTCATTTTGCGGAGCAACTAGTCAGGTGTCTATAGCGTGCAATGAATTTGACATAATGAGCAAATCTGTGAAACAGACTTGTAGAGAAGAAAAAACTGGATTTACAGATATATGTAGATATCAACACCGGAGACTTCTTAAAATTGTTATCTGCACAGCAAAAACAATGGCCTTATGATGAAAAGAGCTAGAACTATAAACAAATGCAATCATAGATCATACATTAGTTGTTCTGAAATGGGATAATACAATCCATAAATACTTCTTTGAATATAAATATATGGTATTGTTACATATTTTTTATCTGTTAATGATGTCATGTATAAGTTTTTCAGGTAGAATTGATTTCCTTTGCCCAAAGCTTTAAGTACATCCACCATTCAATGCTGCACTCATTAAATGAAACTAAGATAGGGCTAGCTTCTCAGACGATGCAACACAAAGGACGTTAGTGTCTGAGACATCACAAAATCCTTAGCTTCAAAATATTAGACTATAAATGAGTGACAGTTTATGACCATCAATTATTCGATGAGAAACAAAGGTAAAAGTTTGAAAAGCTGGCAACTCGACAGAATGAAACCAAGTGTCAGTGCTTTCAACTATAGTCTTAGCAAAGTTCTGATAAAGGTGACTGGGTTTGAAACAGAACCTTCCAGATGCGCTTGAACACTTAGTGAAAGAGTAGCATTCTTTAATAATTGATTAGTCTGCAAGCAACGCTTTGGCATAATGACCTTTGCTCCAAGGACATCTCTGGAATGTGATAGTTATCAACAGATGGTTAGCTTTTATGAAAAATTCAAGATAAATTAACTCTTGTTACTTGTTCTTAAAAAGTTATCACTCAACTTAACTTCAAATTTTTGCTGAATGTGATTAATCTTTATATTGGAGAAACGTCTCTCCAATATAAGGATCAGGTCTTGTACAAGGTGATAGCAATAACAAGTATTTTGTGCAGAAGGGGGTCAGAAAACTTTTGTGGTTATTCCGGATTGGCCAACTATAGGTCTAACGTTTTGATAATTAAGTATTTTATATTCTTTGAGACTTATTGAGCATTTAAACTCACGCGAGTAAACCTTTTGTATTTGTATGTTAACAAGTTGCCTAAACCAAGGAACTAACCAGTGTAATAATTGATAATTACTTTTAGGATCAATATATAAACAGCTCGATCCTAATTGGAACATATCAATTTTGTCTAAAGAAAATGCTGGCATCAACGTTGCCTCTCAACGCTATGGACCACTGTAGCCACATGTTGACAACTTTCTAGGGCCTCTATTTAACAAATTTACAGACGCCGTCCCTGTTTTAAACCATTGGCATTTCTAACTGAGTACCTAACCACAGAGCTACCATAAACACATTTTCCTTGTACATAAGGTCAAGTAAGTGCATCAGTCACACTAAAGCAAACTTTTTATCACCCCTTCAGGATTAGCATGTCATTATCAAGAAAAAACCGATAGGCTAAACTTGGTTTAGAAGGTAGCAAAAAATTGAAATTGGTGTCAATTAATAACATGCTTGCAAGGTAAAGCAAAATGCTGATGCATCATTGTTTCTAAACTAATGGTCTTTAGATATCAATACATGACAAATTTTGGTTTGCGTTATCATACAGGAATGAAGCCTTTGTTAACCAAAGTTTTTTGCTCTAATTGAATGTTAATCCACATTTTGAGCACAACACCAATCAAAAGACTGTGTGGGTTAAGAATTGATTCAACTCACAAACCGACAAACAAGTATAGGTATTATGTATGTGAGGTTTTTGCACAATTTGTAAGTACAAGACACTTCAGGTAGCTTGGTTTTTATTTTAATTGCTTCAATCCTAGGTCAGTCCACTGCCCTTGTTTTAGTTTAAATGAAAAATACTGTTATTGTAGAAATTAAACATTAATTTTAATACTATTTAAAAAACTCAAATAATAGTGCTGACAAAATTGTCATTTGAAATAGATGTAATTTGAACATTTTAAAAAGAGTAGCATGATTAAAAAGTCAAACTTTGAAAATTCTTTGAATTTGTTTAACTTCTCAATGCGATCTGTTACTCTTGTACTTCAATGCTTTAGTGAAGCTATTGTTTTTTCTAGCATTAAGGAACAAAAAAGAAAGTTCAATTTAGTAGTAAACCAAATTTTTTTCGTGAAACCAGTAAAAGGTGCTTAACTATAAAGCGCCTCAATAATAATAACATGAAAATAACAAGTTACAATGCAATGTTTATGATAATTATTATAGATAGTAAGCACAATAATATTATTGTCAAATTAGTTATGTTCATTCAGGTTTTATAGCAACCAATTTTATTAATTCAGAATGATGATTTGCCTAATAATATTATTAGTGCCAAAAACCATCACTTTAGCAGTAATAGCACAATTTTTATTAGTCAAAGTACACCATTTTACATAAAATACAAAAAAACAAAAGCATTAAGCTTACAACAGTCTGTTTATGTTCTGAAATGCTGCCAGTTCTAGCTTATTGATGCATTAATTAATAATATATAACAGTTTTGTTAGTACCAATAAGAAGCTTAGACAAATAAATTTTCATCATTCTTACCCACACAGCGTTAAAATTAGAAAAAAAAAGAAGATTGAAGATTTTTAGCCTGGCCGAACATGACACATTTTCATACCAATATTGTAGATCTATTATCTTTGCGTTGAATTTTGGGTTTAATGCTTGAGTGTAGAAATATTCAACTATAATCGGTGTCTTTTTTAACTTTGTATACTGGCATGGAAAAGTACAATTCTGATAATTTTTTCTGCTTTTACTTCTTGAAACATTTTAGTAAATGTTTTCGCACTAGCAAATTTTGTGTACTAAATTTCTTATGCTACGTTTTTAGTAGACTCGATTATAATATATTGTGCACCAATAAAATTCCTAGATAAAAAAGTAATTTTATTTTGTATATTAGTTAAATATTTCAACTAGTTTTAACAGTTGAAGTTATCTGCAAAACATTTAAGTGCTGCGAACATAATAAAAAAAATGTGTGGTTTTTCATATAGAGCATTCTCAGTTCAGTCTTTCTCTCAGACTAGCATTTTCCTCACAAGCTAAACATTTTTATTACAAAAACTCTTAGAAGGCTTTAAAGAAAAGATTAGCTCACCAATTCCAAAACGCTTCTCTTTCTAAGCCTCTGGGCAGTGACTATTATTAATACAAATGAAAGAGACTTAGCGGCACCAAATCTGTTTTTTATGTTTTGCTTGTTATTGATGCTTAGGAAAGGGTCATAAAGACTTGACTGTGACCTTTTAAGTAACTCCTATCTATTACATATGACATGCCTGATTATAGAATTATAGCATGCTTAGTAATAAAGTTGATATAAGATGAGAATTCCTTCCTTCAGTCAAGTATGACCATAAAAATGTTTAGGTACATGTTTGTCTCAAATAAATTACTAGCCACAACTTTTGCTAACAAGTTTATCATTAACAACCATTTACATAATGCAGGCCACTTTTTATAGTAGATGAAATGGAAGCTCAGTGACTACAGACAAGCAGATTTCCCTCTCTTACTAGAGGATTGATCAGTTCAGCACAAACTAGATTAAATATCCACCAAATTAATCTAACCGTCAATAAATCTAAAAGCAAAATATGTACAACAACCAAACATATCACACTACCACAAAAAGTAAGGCAATACTGTTATTATTAGTTTCTGCAGCTGATACATTTACAACTAAGTAGAAACTACTTGAAAGCGTACATGTTAGTTCCTAGTTAAAATTTCTTTTCTGAATAAGATTGCATCATCTATTGCTCATAACAACAAACTTAAAACTGTTTGAATGTTTGAGATGTAATCTGTGAATGCTTAAGAATCAAGGCATGTCAAAATCAAAAATAATAATAATGGTTTGTGAAACATGTAAAAACATCTGTTGAGTTTTATTTAATATTCAGTTTTTCAAATGAACTTGACTCAACGATGTTTAAAAATTCATGATGGAAATAACAGTTATAACATTTCATGCTTTTTGCAAGGTATCTGTACTTGATAGGATATTATTTTCAGCTTGTAGAACATGCCTCTAGGGGTTGCCGCTATGCAGCCTAGTTACACATAACGTGAAGATGTGAGGTCACAGGTTCAATAGGAGGTAAAGTGTGTTGAAGATATGTCTTTTTTACTGATAACATCAGCACTTTCTGGTAACATCAGCACTTTCTGGTAACATCAGCACTTTCTGGTAACATCAGCACTTTCTGGTAACATCAGCACTTTCTGATAACATCAGCACTTTCTGGTAACATAAGCAAAGCTTCTGACATCTCCTAAGAATTATGA
Source organism: Watersipora subatra (assembly GCF_963576615.1). Taxonomy (NCBI): domain Eukaryota; kingdom Metazoa; phylum Bryozoa; class Gymnolaemata; order Cheilostomatida; family Watersiporidae; genus Watersipora; species Watersipora subatra. Next base: position 55,345,997 of record NC_088715.1, on the reverse strand, counting down.
CAGCTAATTACAAAGAATGAACCAATTACTGCGCAGAAACATACAAATTGTTGGCATATGTTTCTGTTTTAAAGGAACCATAAAAACTCTATATTAGTTCTTTAGAAATAAAAATCCTCTCTACTAGCTTCAAAATCTATTGGAAATTTGTCGTCAGTGATCATGTACAGTCATAAAACCAGGTTTTAAAAAGTTTTGTCTCATCGTGTAACGATCTCTTGAAAATCAAGTATGATGTCTGCTAAACTTACTGCAAGCAGAAACTGCGTGTGTTTTTAAAAGCCATATTGCACAAACAAATAGCTAGACACGTCTGACTTCAGTGACAAGCAAACCACAACAACTCAGACATTTCCAGTTTCAGAGAGCAAAATAAGGTTAGATGACATTCTTGTCACCGCGATTGGCCTTGTTTAAGATTTGAGCTTCACCTTGTTGTTTGCGGGTCATGCGGTCTAGACCAATAGGGCACGCTGTCTCATTAGAAATGGCAAGAAAATTTATGATTGCGAATGACCTAATAGCTTATTGAATCAATTTTTGTATTTAATTAGAAACTGACTAGATTCTGTCTAGCCAGAATATCACATTCATCTTGCAAATTGAGATGTGGTGGTCATAGAAATAGCAGAAAATGTATGTGATGAGCTTAAGGAGTATTCTTACCCACTTTTATATTCTAAGAAAATTTAGGTTTTTTACACTATCTTTTTATTTTTAAAAACTAGTATATATTTTGGCAGCCATGTTTCGGGTCTTTTTTTTCTTCAACTTACAGCACTAGCTTGAACACAAATTAAAATGTTCATAATCATTTACACAATATATCTTTTTAAGACAAAAATTGTGACTCTTTTGATCCAACAAAGCTCTATACAGAAAAAAAAGTTCATTTTGCTTCAAAAAAACCAAATTGGCTGATTATCGTGAAGCTTTAAAAATGAGCAAAACTTGGTGTGCACACCACATGCTTCTAAAACTACACCGAGTGCAAATCATCTGGTCAAAACTGAAGACTCAAAAGGCTAAAAATCATGAAATATAGAAATTTTTCATGCTCAGTAATATTAGCTGTGCTAAATATGAAAAGAGCCATTTATTCCACAGTTTGATTAGCAATTAGATTCAACCATTGTCATTGATTATTATGAATAGAATTGACATAAACAGATAAAAGTTGTTTGCTATGTTCTTATAAATTGTACAGTAATATTTATGGTGAAATGTGTTAATTTATATAAAAATAACCACTACTGTAGCAAATAACCAAGATTACTAACCACCTGCCTCAAAGAAACACTTTAAAAAAATAAAATGAACAGAACTTTGCTACATGGCGATATGTATAAAAATATATACAAAGTGGCAAATATTGTGCAAGCAAAAACCGATAAGGATTAGATCAATTTGAGTGTTGCAATACAACTTTAAAAACTTTCTGCCATCTTTTGTAATAAATACTTATTACAAAAGACAGCCTTGAAATATTCATCTGATAAATGCCAAAAGATGGTCTAAGCATCACAAAGCAAAAAATGTACCAATTAGGATCAGGAATAATAAGGTTCAATTTATATAGCTGATAAGTCTAAATGCTATAATTGGAAAACAAAAAAGCACAATTTTGAAGCTTTAAAAGCCATGTTATTGACCTTGACACATGCAGTTATCAATGACCTCCTCTGTTACCAATATATGAGATAAAACACCATGGCCTCATTTAATGGCCTCAATGAAGTTTACCTCCATATACTAAAAAAAATATTGAAAACATATTACATTGTTAAATCGATTTGTGATATTATGCTATTTTGAACATTGAACGTGGAGCCAAAAAATATCATAATTTCCAACATTTTATGTTTTTAATTCTGATCATGAACAGTAGCTAAATGAAAACAATCTTTAAGTCATACTTGGCACGTTGTAAATACGTATGTTCCACGAAAATGTTTTTCACTTGCTTAGACAGTATGTATATATTTAGAAGCAAACACAGAGCAAAATATAAAACATTTTAATAATGCCAACTTGTGATGGGAGACTGAACAAAAATTGAATAGCAGTATTCTTTACTGTCTACCAGGTTTGACTGAACTTCTGGAGGTTACGTTAAGGTCGCTTGACATTCCAGTAATGGGCAAAAGGCTTAAGAAAGCCTGTTACTGAGTGCATAAGTTAAATTGCCTCTCTGTTCTTTAGATATCAAAGGTTTAAGTGTCCCCGTGTTAATCCCTCACCAACCTTAGGAAGATGTGCTCTACTTAAAACAATAAAAGTGACTATCACCTAGTCTTTCAACATTTCCCAATTTTTGCTCCACATTTATTGAACTGAGTGTAGGCAAAAAATACTCTAAATTACAAAAAAACATAGGTTGCAGTGGATTTGTGTTAGAGCATTATCTGTTCTGAGGTAACCACAAAACCATATATTACTTTCATAGAAACTAGGCTATGCCTATCACTCAGCCAATATCCCTAAACAAAACCCCATTAACCGTCATTATATGAGAAAAGTTTATCTCAAACTCGTTCTGTACCACAAATTATGCATTTACTGAAAGCAACTTTTGACACTAAACCGATATGTTTTGGCAAGCAATCACCATCCCTTGTCAGAGTTTTCTTTGACTAGACGGCTAAATGTAAGGTTGCACTTATAAAAAGCCATAATCTTGGGGTGGGACATAAAGTACTAATTTTAATAAGCTAAGCAAAAGGGTGGTAAAGTTCTTTTGGTGACCTGGGTCCGTAGTTCTGACTGGTTTAAGGTCTGGATATTAAGCGGTGTAAAAAAGAGTGCAAATGAGTAGCGCATTAGGTTTATTAAGTGCAAAAGGCTGGCAGGAAATCTTTTAGTAATTACCGTAAAACACCAATTTGAATGACATGGCGCTCTATTTTTCAACCTTTTTTCTATATTGCCGTTTAATTAGAGGTGGGGTTCAAATAAAAGGTGGCACTGCATTTTTTTAATAGCTCAGCGAAACTTTGTGAATATAAATTTAATCTTTTTACTGGTAAAGCGATGCTAATGTAGCCTACATTTTACACTCTCCTTCGAGCGAATCGACTTTTAAGTCATTGGCCTCAACAGTTTTGCTAAATCGTTTTTTATTTATGGCGAGGTATCAGTCTGAGTTAAACAAGGAACTACTTTGATTATAAAATATAAAAGTGGTGCTGTTATTAATTATTTTGTAAGCATCAGTTTCAAAGTTTTAAAAAACAAAATGTAAAGCTTCGGAGTTAGAAGACAGACATTACGTTTTTAACTTTAAAACCCCTTTTTAACGTTCCAAAGTTATAATATGCCATAACGATGGCTGCCATTACGCCATACAGAAGTCTTACAATTATTCTTACCGTTCATCAAAACGCTTTAAAGTTTTGAGGTAAGATTATAAACCACATTATGCACAAATTTTAAAACAATGGATATGATTTAGACCTTGCTAGCTTTAAATCAGAGTGTACTTCTGTTGAGTGTGTCGCTCGATCTTCTAAGGTACACCCTCACTAAACTCATGGCAGTCACCACGGCGACAGCCAAATAATTAATTATTATTCATGTAACCGAGTCTTTATTAGTAATATTTTGTGGACAGTTTTCCCCTGATCAGTTTCTATTGTGAGTTTGTAAGGACCACTAGATAATCAGAGGTGGCATTCAATAAATTTATTGTGTTGTAATTTTCAACTCTTCCCTATGATGCCGTTCTATTAGAGGTAGCGTTCAAATAAAGGTGGAGTTCAAATTGAGGTTTTACAGTATGTTTACTGTATTAGCTAATAATTTATCAATTATAGAGCTGCAGAAGATGAAATATATACTGTTGATTATGAGAGAGGCTTTAGAATCGTTTTGTTATTTTAGTATCGCTCTTGAGGTCCTTACATGAAGTATTAAAGATTAAAGTGCTATAAGACAAATATGTACAAAATGATGTCACTAGTTGTTGTCGCTGCAATAATTGATGACATCGATTACGTTCAACTTGAAGCATTATACGTCTCTATTTAGTCAGTCTTTTTGCAGTTAGAGACGTCATAAGTGGACATCGGATTAATCTTGATTAATCGGGACATCAGATTAATCTGGGCGTTTAAATTATGATCAAGCTATATTAGTTTTAACCTTGAAACATCCTGGCAGTCAGATCTCCTGAAACATCAAAAACATTCGCAAATGATACAAAATACTGATACTTTTGGACAAAATCTACAAAACCTTTGTGTAAGATCATCCTTTCACAAAAGCTTGCTATGCTATACTTCATCAAGTCTAGGAGAGTCAGTTTCTGTATTCATGATGTCACCATCTGTTTCTGTGCGAATATTGTTCTAACGGTTGTTCTGACCTCATGTTTATCAATCAATATCTTGAACTATGGTGTAAGAACAGTTGATGCATTCACATTAAGTTTCAAACGTACATGTAGGTGTATGAACCAGTATATTGTCCAGTTGTAACAATAAACCACCGCATGGCTGTTTTAGTCTAGTTGTTTGTTCTGCATTGTCAAACACAGGCTTTAAAATGTTTTAATTTACTGGAATGACAAGGCATAATAGCAATAATTCTTTTTATGACTAGAACAGAAAAGAGTCTTTGAAAACTGCCTTGAGTATGCCATCAGACAGGCATCTCCAAATACGTTCAAATATAGTCAATCTACAAAAAAGTTGCATGTTAACTCAAACTCAAGACAATTTTACTTACCATACAATACTCCTTTGAAACAACATTCCAAACTCACCTCGCAATTACATCACTACATGAATTTTTGCTTGGTAGCTAATAAAACTAAATGCGTTATTGCCTACTAAACACATCCTTACTTTGCTACCCAAACTCGGTACCATGTTCATTAGCACTGTAAAACAAGTCTTTAAGGACCTATTCAGATGTCATGACTAGTAACCACCTTTATCTGGTAGATGTACACAATCACCTACCCCTGTGTCATAACCTGACTCTGGTAGATGTACACAATCACCTACCCCCTGTGTCATCACCTGACTCTGTTGAAAAGCTAGAGAGTAGTAATGAACAAAGCTTCACCTAAATACTGCCAATAAATCAGCATACCGTAAGTCCTTATGCTCAAGCCACGCGGCCTGTCGTTGGGCGCAACTTCTGGTTCAAGGTCATAAGCCGCGGCTAAAGCCAAGTTTTTAATACTTACATGAGGCTCAGGGCGGCTTCTCGATAAATGCGGTCTCTGCTCAGTTCCGCGCTATAACCATAGAATCGCAGTCATGATACACTTTTATGTACGGGGTTTTGGCGACCTACTCGTTTATTTTCAAGGTCATGTTTATGGAATACTTTAGAATAAAAAAGAGTTTATCGCTCATGTTTAACTCACCACAGTCATAGGTAATTAACACCTTTTCATTCTTGACCGGCATCTTTCCATAAACGTGAAGCCCTCTAACAGTGCAATAAAAATCTAGCTGAGACATGGCAAATAGGTTATTGATGCAAGGGTTTAGGAATTTTAATTCGAACTTGGAAGTAAAAGAAAATTCTTTTCACATGTACTGATGTAGCCTGGTTTCTTATTCAAGAGAACGGGGGTATAGCGAAACCCCTCTTAACACTCTCGCTACCGAAGGGGGTCAAGGATGACAAAACCTCAGTCATTAGCCACGGTCTGTGGGCATACGCGGCTTGTTGGAGGATGATTTTTTCTTTCATGAGATACCTGTTTTTGAGCACAAGCCACGCGGCTTGAGCATGAGGACTTACAGTAATTCATTTTTTAATAAGAAAGCTGGTGGCTGCTGTTCACTAAGAAGTAACAGGTTACGTAAATGAGAGTCACAAGCTATGTACATAGCGCACATTTTACTTACCTATACAAGTTAACATAACATAGTCAGGAAATCTGGAAGGGTCTTACATACACTAGAGTAGATAGAGACAAAAGTGTTAGCTTTTCAAAACAGTAAATAGTCAGATATGATTAATAAGCGGTAAGCGGCAAAGTTAAAAAATCTAACAACTGCGATATGAAAACATTTAAATCTCTTTTAAATAGCAGAAGAATAATCTGAACACTAAACTCACATAAGCAAAAAAATTATTATGTAGTCACTTAATTATGAAGCTGGTATTGGTTTTCAAAAGCCAAAAGTAACACAAATTCTTTCTAAAATCTGTAAACCAGGTCCCTTATTTGACATCTAAAAGAGATGGGATGCATCATAAGGTTATATGAAAGTATTTTGAGACTAGCCTTTTGGTTCTTTATAAACCTTGAAGTTCATATTTAAAGATAATTGTTGTGAAACCAACTCGTATTCTAATACCCAACTATTTTGGTTTGCCTCTCTGAGAATTGTAACACACTGTACTCACCAAAGCAGAGTTTTTGTATTGCTTAATAATGAACGTTTCAAATAATTTGTTACATCATAATATGTATTTTTTAGACATCAATTTCTAAATATATGTGTTATTGAATTAAACCAGGTAATTTATGATGGAAATATGGTTATTGGTTGAGTAACCTGTCATAGTAAGTCTCTTCATCCCCTCATAGGTTATTTATCTTCCCAACCCTGTGCATTTACAATGTATTTCTTAACTTTTTTTATCAACTTCCCAAAGGGAATCATACATAAAGTTTCAGACAACAAAAACTGCGTATACCTCAGAGGATCACGCCAGAGATCAACTCCCTCTTTTGTATTGTTTTTCTCCATTTTTTTAATTATAACGCTGAGCCTGTCTGCCCGTTAGTTACCAACATAGTCATAATACATACCCATTTTTACAACCAAATGGTTATAGCATTGTTTATGACACTCTAATTGTCTTTTTGCAATGTGAGCCAGGGGTGGTTATCGCATACCATATATTAACAGCTGCCGTAACCTTTGAAGGTGGAGACAGTTGCGCTACAAATAGAACTTTTCATCGACACCTGCTCTAGAAGTAGAGCAAAAGGTCTACAAAAACAAATTCTGCTAATTAAGCTCAAGCAAGCAATACCTAAGGAGTGAGTCAATGAGAAAAGCTATTTAAGAGAATTAGCATAAATTTATCTATGTCAAGCAATCCTTGCAAAACTTTTCAAAATTCCGCTACTGCTTGGTTAAGCAAGGTCTTTGTGACAACAACAGAAAGCCAAGGACCAAAGATTAGACTTTGTTATCGTATACGGTATGCTCAAGAGGTGTTATTAGACAGATGATTTGGTTTAAGCTATACACTTGTATAGCAGGGTAAAATGCTTCCTTTCCATGTTTCTATGATCCATCATAGATCATAACTATCATAATCTATCATAACCATAACAGTGTGGGATTTGCACAAAGAATAAAAAGTATCAATAAAGCATAATGAAAGCTTGAGTGCTTTACTAAAGAAGTGGTAATAATCAAGTCAAAACATTGGCAAGTTTTGTGCTGTTATGAATACTTACCTCAAAATCCTGTCTACGATGAATCTAAAAACAGGAAACATCAACAAATTGTCAGGCTCACTTGTATTTTTTGGTCTAATTTTACACGTAGAGATTTTGGTTTTAAACCCTTGTTTTAGCCAAACATGAGACTGGTAACTTGTGATGGTATGGTTGAGGATAGTTGCAGTCATTGTATCCTCTCCGTTCACAGTTCTATCATAAACATTTGTAGCTCACTCAATTTCTGCCATAGCCAGATCTCTTTTATGTTGGAACACCTATTGGTCTGAAATTTTTCAAGTGGCAGGTTGGTATTGTTGATGCATGACAACTCAGTGGCACTAGTTCCAGCAAAAAACACACATTACAATATCAATTCACAACAGGGTAACTAACTATCATTGGATGTCTTTATATTAGGTATATTTTAATTGATCGTCGCATTGGTTTGTTCATTGAATTAACTGATTTTTAGTTTCACATAAAAAATAAGCGAGTCATTGCCTTTCTAATTGCCCAGAATGAATCTCATAACAAACTAAGCACTATATTTTTGCCTTATCTTGATCATTATTTTATATTTGATATCAAAAGATCCACTATGTCTTACTCTGCTGTGTTGAAGGTGCAAAATATGTTGTAATGTGATTACAAGCTCTTAAAAGCTAAAAAACGAACAGTTAATCGCAACCATCATGAAATTGCCATAGACTGGAATCACTTTCCAAAACGGTTCAAATAGGATCCAGCTGAACAAGATGGCTTCTATTTACACTTTCATGCAAGCTCATTCATCAAAATATTTTCGCAAATATACTTCACGCATTCAATAAAACCATGTCTATTGTTCTTATGCGTCTATTTCATTGTTACTGTAAACCTGTCATTTGAGCACTGATATCTCAAAACCTACCGTAAAAAGTTCTTAAATTTTTAACATTAGCTCGAAGGAGTGTGTATCATCTTCTGACAAACATGAGGAGCCTGTTGGTCACTTGCGATAGTCGAAAAATGCTGCAGAAACTGTCCGGGCGATTTGGCAAAAAGTATGGGTCACATGATCAGATTACAAATAGATGATGAGACCAGGCTGAAAAGATACTGTGAAGTAGCGAACATTTATATTTGATACAGGCTTTCTGGTAGAAATCGAAGTATTTGTCATAAACTAGTGCTACGAGACATTTTATATCGAGCCTTTTATTGGCCTTTAATTTCATGGGAAAACATCACATGTCAAAACAATAACCAAACTGTTGAAGTACACCAGCCAAATAAAGTGATTCCCAACTACGGCGTTTTTGTGATGGCTGCGATTAACTGTTCGGTTTTGAGCTTTTAAGAGCTTGCAATCACATTTCCACATATTTTGCACCAACAAAATAGCAGAGTAAGACATAGTGAACCTTTTGATACCAAATACCTGTAATGTGAATTTTGTTGCAAGTAAACCTTTAAAGGGATAACTAAATACCTGTAACTTGCATCTTTTACCAATACTGCTGAGGTATGATATCCTTTCCGTCTTCAAATCTAAAATATTTAATTTATAGCAAAATAGAACTAGCAAGCTAGATGGTGATAAAGCTTGCTGAGTTTCCATTGAGTATGACATACAACAACACTGAATCAATAGTTCAGATGGTTTTAAAATCTGATACGTAACTTATTGGAACCGTTCTTTGGAGATTTAAGCCATATCTGTAGGACAGTTGAAACAATAAACTTGTTTGGTATCTAATCTACAGATAACTTGACAGGTTAACTCTTAATCTCTGCTTAATCTCTGGAAACTGAACTCTTTCATCACATAAAACTAGTAAGGACATGTAGACTTTGTCGTCATTTTATAACAGCCATACCATTGCTTACTTTAGTAGATATCATGTACGTGTATGACCTCTAGGATACTAGTTTCACCATAGAGTACACTTACAGTGAATTATCTTTCCAATCAATGCAAGTCATAATGTGTAGATAAAATGCGCTCTGACATAGAAAGGCATGGTAAACTCATATCCATATTCGTTATATCTGGCCGCTATGATTGAATCCTGAATCTTTTTCACAAAGTATGGTTTTGCTCAAGGAATATGATGAGTTTTCAACTATCTAATTATTTTAAAAAGAGACTGCAATTTATTACAAATCTGCAATGTCATTCTGCAATATTGATATGTAGAGAGAGAGTGGGTCATTTGAGTGCGATATTCTATCTTATTCTTAATAGTCAATGCGTGAGTGCAAAAGCACACTTTCACCTTTAAATAATGCTTTCAAAAACAGTTAAAACTTATTTCACATTGCTGAAGCAGAAAAGTTTACCAATTATAGATTTGGAATAGAGAAAAATTTATTTTCATTAATTTAGCTTCTGGTATAACTTCTAATAAAAAACGATCTTTAGCATTAACACATCCACACACAGGCACGCACACACACCTACACCATGAAATCAATAAGTTCTGAACTCAAAGATATATATATGAATATTGGCTGTAGTGATCGCATTTCTCAAGACCTCATTGCGCTGAAAAGCCATCACCTCAGAAACAGATTACTGAAAATTAGTCATGTTGATATGAGAGAGAAGCTAGCCACATCACTCTGATATTACCGTGACCTCGAGTGCCTAGTGATCCTTGAAATTCACCTTAAACCTGTGTCTGTATCCGGGTTGGCATAATAACCGGTTACCTAGCAACAGAAGAGGCAATTGTTATTAGAAGAGTACAACAAAGAGCCAATAAGACTTGCAGAGAACCAATTTATTTGTCCAATCATTCAAATGCCAGAGTTATGGTTTGAGTTACAAATCTGTGAATATATAAGCAATAGGGGATACGAAATATGTTATTCAAAAGAAAGGAACTTCGTTCATATCACTATGAATTGGGAACAATACAGGAATATCTTATCTAATGCACAGGCCTACCCTACTACTAGAGAAATGATAGGTCACGCGAGACAAGGATATCTACCGAAAATCAAGACCGTGCCTCCTAGTGGCATGCTATACCAACACTCGCCATATATTCCGTATCTAGCCGCACCGACCAAAGAATTTCCACCTGCTGTCGTTCGCACACCTACAGCAAGCTTGAAGAAAGAAATATCACCACTGATACCAACATACAGATGCAGCTCTGTGGAAGGTAGGTGAGCCTGATGGCTGTACCAATTTGGAAACCAGCTTTTAGAAAAAAACTGAAAGCTTGCCTTAGACATCAACTAGTTGCTACATTTCTAATTAAAATGACAGTGTTCTTACATTAGTATATTAGTACATTAGTACAAAAACTAATGTTCCTGATTTTCAATCTAAAGATTTATCTCTACTCAGTGAGCATAGCTATCAGCTATTGATGAGAAACATAAGTCATGCTAGGTAAATATTCAAAAGTTTAAAATTGCATCAAACTTCTCTGTAGATAAATGAAACTGGTAAAGAGAAACCATCATTCATATCCCTGAACAAAAACTTTATGAGTGCCTTCCAGCATATCATATCATGAGCCAATGAATTTACTTTGAGGCTTAAATTCAAAAATTTTTGTTGTATCATACTTTCTTCTACCTTAGACTCTCTGGGAGCACCTCAAGGCTTCTGCCTTGAGTTAAGGCTTCAGTTTTTTTAATTCTTCTATTTAACAATGGCAGTATTAGGTGGAAATAATTTTATTTACAAAATGTCACTTTATACCATAGGATTTTTGAGACTTTCTGCATGCAACTAGTAGTTAATTACACTGCATTTTAATTATAGCACTTTTAATTTAGCTTCAAAGTCAGCATTCAAAATAATCTATACATATACGTAGGTGGAGAGGTGTGGAGGTATATTTATGTAAAATCCAATTTACAATTTGCAACCATTTTTATCATTTTTTGGCAGAGTTTGGTCTTAAGTACTATTAGATTATGCTAGACAATAAACAGTTCTTCCAATACTTGAGTATTTTTAGCTTATCAGTGAAATGTCTATGAATGGATCAGCAACAACTGTTTGCTATGAGGTAAAACATAAATTAGAGGATTATCTTTTTGCATATAGCAGCAGGCATGAAACAAAAATGAAAACTCTTTGTGTCATATTCTGTCATACCTCACCAAACTTGCACTAATGTGTTCCGAGTTAATATTTCAAAAACATTCAGTTTGAGAGTTTCTGAGGCATCTCAGGCATTTTATATTGAAAGCAAATATGGCTGAATTATCTGCAACTATTCAGCTGATTGGCAGTTTCACACTTGCTTAAGTTTTTTATCTCTCACGTTGAAGTGCTGGTGAAAGTATAATGAATCTGATTATTTTTAAATATAAATAAAATAATTCTTTGTGTTTTTGTCAATAACACAAAGCAGTGCTGCATCTAGCAGGACTAAAAAGATATAAAATTACACTGGTATGTAATCGATTAACCAATAAGATGCAAGAACTGTTGCGATTGGTTAATGTCTTGACTTTAAATTCAAATAGTTTGCATCGCTTGCACCTTTTTGGTTAATGCTATAAGTAACTCTCACACTTACCAGGATGTAAAGACCTTTCACACCCAACTTTTTAAAAATAACTTTGGTCAAGCAACAGCATTGGCCAATATTCACCTGCAAGTATTTTTGAAAAATAACCATTTTTACGGCGTTATTCAAAAAAGCAAAATCCAACATGCAGTAAAGTTTGAAAGGAGCAAATATCTTGGCGGGTAAATTCATTTCTTAAAGGAAAGTTAGAGATTGACAAACGTTTTGAACATTACTTTATTCTAATTAGTCATTTTCATAAATAGTTAAAATAATTTCTCCAACAACAATTACGGTATATTTAGAACATAAAAATTCACAACTTTTTAACTACATGCTGCTCAGCTATTCTTTCGTACTACATTTAACAACAAATTCGAAGATTTGGGATGTTCAGATGCTAAAACTAGACATCAAAATTTTTGTTGGGATTTTTCACGACAGCCGGAATACAAAAAAGTCTTTGCATGTCTATAACATGAACATAAACAAAGGTAATAAAAGCATTATCTCCAACAATTTCCTTTAATATATGAGTGGACAACTAAGTAATGAATAAAGTTTTTAATATATGTGAAACACCATATAGGTCATATGATGTCATTACACATTGGTTTGTTTTACTAGTAACTAACAGGACAAGCCTTGATGCAGTGAGTTTCTATAGGCTGGCACTCTGTGAATATAGACAACATTGGACTATGTCTTGAATGTACTGGGTATTCTTCAATAAAAAGTCTTTCATATGTAATTCTTATTGATGGTGTTTAATCTTAAAAAAAGCTTTATTCTAAAGTAAAATTTACAGGAAAATACTTATCTGAAGTCTTTATTGTAAAAATAGATGGCAACAAAACATAGAAGTATTTCCTAATGGTTCATGAATATTAGCTATAATTCACCCAGGTTCAGTTGACACTTGAAGTTTTGTTCAGTAGGGTTTTTGTGAGACACACGCTCAGATAAACAGAGTGAATATGCGCAGTTCTATGGCATAGCAGGTCAGGTTTTTAGAGCTCTTTTGTTTGACTAATAGAATTGTGAGAAACCAGGAGAACATCATTTAAAGATATTATTTACAAAGATTTGTGTGTAAAACTTACTGAAGCTTTGAACTACTTTATGCTATTTATGGCCTACCAGTTCATTGCACCATAAGAGAACATCAGATGTGTTGATAAAGCAAAGAGAATAACAGCGAACTACTATTGCAAGTTGCTTGAAGGTAATTGATTGGTGGAAGTCTCAGAGTGTTGCAGTGCAAAACTATATGGCGTGGTTTTAAACCCCAAACACTGTAACCTTTTCTCAAATCTCTGATCGTCTCTTCAGACAAAAAAGATAGACAAAACTCTTATTTTTCCTTTTTACAATGAGCTCCACCATCAACAACAAGCTTTAACTCAATGAAATAAGGTATGATCAGTAAAGATTATGGCAGAGTGCTGTGAGCAGGCCGTAGCGATCGGCCTTCTGGTCACTACGGTTGTAGGGCCGAGCATTCAAGACACTGAAGAAGGCTCAGCCATCGTTAGGGCACTCGAGCTACTGAGAAGAGACCGAGAGACTGAAAAGGAACCGAGAGACTGAAAAGGAACTGAAAAAACCGTGAAAGAGACACTGAGAATGAAAGTAAGGGAAGGGGGCTTGGCCCAAAACGAAAGTAAAAGTATAAAATGAAGAAGATTCGACTGTTTTGGCATAGCAATTTGCGTACCCTCTGCATACTCTGAATGTGGTTAATTGCTTTTTATGCATGTAAACTTATTTATTTACTAAATATATATTTCACAGGCACTTAATACTTGGTGTTTTTTATCTGACTGCCTTGTGGAGGGTCAAGGGAACCGGCAGTTTCCTTTACAATATTACGTACTAACTGGGTGCCCGGCATTGCACAAGTAATAAAAAAGTTTTTGTACAGAAGATTTACTTCAATTGCAATTTACAATATATTAAAATAATTTATTTTAAGAAAATTTACAATATGTTTAAAAGAATTTGTTTTGACAGGTTCAGACAGATCGACTCAAAATTCCACAAATCGTCATTTCTGTCAGGTTTGTGGTGACTCTGCCTCCGGCGTTCACTACGGAGTCCAAACTTGTGAAGGCTGCAAGTCCTTTTTCAAAAGAAGTCTACAAGGTTAGTACAGATGGAACGTGGATTTTTTTATAAACTGTTTGCTTAAAATTACTATATAATGCAAAGAAGTCCATAATCTTGAATAAGAAGATGAGAGGTGCTTTACCAGCTTGTCAGTATTTGCAGAATCGTCGATGACAACCTTCATTTGTACCAGAACTAGTTCTGGCTGATTAATAACATGCAGAAGCTTCTAGGATGTAGTAGCATCTTGTTTATTTCATGCTTTCTATTGGTTGGTGATATAGGAAAAGGCCAATCATTTGCGTGTGCGGCGGACAATAAGTGTCAGGTTGACAAAAGACTGAGACGGAACTGTGCAGCGTGCAGATTGAGAGTCTGCCATCAAGTTGGAATGAAAAGCAACGGTGGTAAGTTGACAGGTTTGCAAAAAATTGTCAGATTTTAATTTATAGCTTGAAGTCTTACCAGAAACCCTTCATGGCTGAAGACATTCCCAGGTGAATATCATAAAAAATTAGTTTTGATATTTTAATTAGTTTCATTAATATTAGAAAAAATATTTTCACAATGAGTAATAAATAATTAGAGATGTAAAAATACATAAAACCTTCATGTCAATAACAAACTACACCAAGTGGAAAATTTTCATTTTGTAATAAAATGTTCTTTTTATCTAGTCAAAATGTAAATGCATCTTTAGCAATCCCTACCGAGAGCATACATGAACTGAAAAGTAATGCCATATTACTTTTACAAAGAATTTCAGTCAATTCTAAACTTTTTGTTGAGAATTGTAATGGAACTTAATAAAACATGTTAAACGATTGTAAGCAAATATCACTGAAAGAACAATGGCACATTTGAAAAATCTGAAAACAACTAACCAAAAAGTTACTGGCTAATAGAGAGCGTAGAGTGACACTCTGTCTGGGTATGTATCGTTTTAGTTTAAAAACATTGACCTAATGTAAAGTTGAAAGTGCGTAAGGATGACTATAATGGTTTACCTAGATCGGAATGTAGGAAAACAAACATAAATTATAGATAAAAAATTTTACCTCTATCGCATAATAGTAACTGAAGCTAATACAGCTGTACCAAACCTGGATGCTCTTTATACTTATTTTGTTTCAGTGCGTAAAAGGAAATTGGAAAAGAATGACCAGACAACAAGTAAGACAAGCAAGCTAGATTCTGTCACTAAACAGTTGGAGTTGCGAAACTCCTTAGCAAACCATCCTGATCTAGCGCCATGTACTCCAAATCATCAGCACCAACTTCCCTTAAGCCCGGACTCACTCGTTTCACCCCCTTCTAGCCCTGATACCTACGGGCCCTCTCGGAGTCCGGCAGCAGCTCATCACAGAGCTAGCAGTAGTCATGTACTGAGCAGCCTCAGCCAATGGCTCGCGCAGTCAGCTGCCAGAACAGCGACTATTGGTAAGTAAAACGCAAACAGACAATAGTTAGCGAAAAAACCTATACAGAGATAATTTATAAAATAATTTTAAAACAAGATATTCAAAGAGTTCAAGCTAATAATCTATAATACTGTATGGTCATAGGCACATTTCCAAGCTAGTTAATATCAGTCTAAAGTGATAGATTTCTCTCAACCGTTAAACAGGTTTTTTGCGTGAGAATAAGATTGAAGTCAAACATTGCTTCAAACATACAAACTACGAGCACTTCTGTCCACTAATCTGTGATGGTAGGCAGCAAGAAGGATATATTAGTTATTTAACTAATCCACGATTACTAAGAAAAACGTCCAACTAACCAAATATCCTTGTGATGTAGCTTGGATGCGCGGCTTTTACAACCATAGAGCTACACAAGGCAATAGAATGAGTCTAGTACATACGGTGCAGAGGCTTATAGTAAAGAGCATTTGCATGTTTACACGTAAAAGCAGCTCTAAAAATAGCATTACCGCTTGCTCTTTCACATATTATACTCATTTGAAAAAAACTTTTTATTTTGGTATAACTTAAAAAACACAAAGCCATAACAAAAATACATTAAACATATGCTAGTGATTATAAAAATCAAGTGTTCTATTTTGCCTGATACTTACACAAACCAGTATTACATTACCCATAAAGCAATCATCATGTTGTTGTTTTTAAATATTTTATATTTTTACAAAAAGCAAACATTATAAGCCTATTATTTGATAATATTGAAAATTTATATCACGGTAATCTATGCAAAAAAATTACAAAATGTTGATTTCGTATGTCAATGAAACTAGGAAATATTGTTTTGAAGTTAAAATATAAACATAGAAACAAAGATCAGCCCCATGCACCAATCATAATTGGCATGATCATAATCACCAATCATGATTGGTCGGACCAATCGATTAGCTTTAACAACAATAAAACAACCAACACTAAAGTCTGAAATATCTTGCAGATGTATTTTAGATGTAAAATGTTGCCCAAAACAATTAAAATGACTCAAAGAAATACTATTGTAAAAAAAAACAGAATTGCTAGACTTCGAATTACCATTTGACCAGTTTCGTACATAATTGGTGTGTTTTCAGTGGTCAATTTGACATAGTTGGAAACCGGCATCAGAGTAGAAACTAAACTTCCAACTAAAAAAAGTTAGGCATTTTGCTTGATCGCACTTCGCTAACTTCTGAGGATTTTTTCAGCTCTAGACAATGATGACTACGCCGAAGCTGAAAAGAATTTTACGTCTAGTACAGCTCTGAGCCAGATATTCCAACATGAAATACCAAGCGTGGTTCAATGGGCCAAGACCATCCCAGGTAAGCTAAATCATCCCTTTAATTTTCAGCACAATGCCATGCACCTGATATGAACTAACAGACAGAAACAATCCACATTTACAAAGACTATATGTAATGCTTATGTTTCTATGTCCTGAATTTTGTGTAGTTTTATGATTTAACTCTATTGCTAACTTTTGTAATGGGTAGAAGTCGTGCTATCTTAAACACACAAAAAGCAGTTGTTTCCATAGACATCTACAAAATAAAGGTAAATCGACAACTGCTTTTGGTACATGTCTTTTGTTTGATGTCTATGTAAATGGCTTATTAAGTTACTGAGTTATAATTATTTTGATTCTCTTTCAGAGTATAAGTCACTTCCCATCGAAGATCAGATATATTTGACAAGAAGTAGATGCATTGACATCTTAACCATGTCGGTTATCGCTCAGAGCTGTCTAAATAACGTTACAGCAGGTGTCAGCGCTCTCCACTTTTCCCTGACGAGTGAACAGTACAAGGATATGATGAGGGAAAGAGAGAATAAGCAACCACAGACACCAACCAGCATTCTGTAAGGAATCAGAATAGGCCTCTAAACCATGCCTAAGTTATTTCTACTTGCCTAAGGAATGCAGTCCAATAGGAAATATTCGTGGTTAAACTATGCATAAACTGAATAAATCATAGTAGTTCAGTCAAAAAGACGTCATCAACTTTTGCGACCAGACATTCGATGTCAAAAGCCTTTTTAAGCTAAATCCTGTAGGACAGAAAGAAGCGATACTAGCTATTTGCCTATTGCACTATTGTGCAACTTTTTATCGACAAAAAATTCAAATAATTATGATGAATGCTGGTAGAGATTAAGGGATCCGCATTCAAGCTGCAAATTCTGTTGGGTTTGAGTGTGTTTTTGCGAGGAATAGGCAAAACCATATTACTAGCTGTGAATTTTGTAATCACTTTAATGAAAACCTATGCCTATGTTTTAGAAACTGGTATAGCTAATCGCTATATGCTGAATAGCAGCGAGGCTATTAAGATACTAATAGCTTGAAAGTAATGTTCTGTCGGCAGCCATTTTTTATGCATCGGTCATTTGGAAGTTCCCTCGATAATTTGGAAATAGCTCAAGAACTTGAGTCCGATCAACTTGAAATTATACTGAAAATGTATAGGTATACCTTAAACAGCGATCAAAATTTCGAAACCGTACGCAAACCTGAAGTACGGAAATTCGAAAGGAACTAATGCGCTGTCAGTTGTTATTTTTCATTTCTTAGTCAGTTAGACGTGCCCTCTGTATTTCGACATTGTCTCAGCAACTAATGGTCTAATTGACTCAAAACTTCAGAATAAAACTAAAAACGATTACCACACAGACCGGCCAAAAAGTTTTGTTATAGATCTTGCACCGAAAGTACAGTAAAACAAAGCAAAACTACAAAACTGGGTTCACTCAGGGGTTGGATCAGGTCGAAGACATCTCCCAATCATTTCAAGTAAAGGCTTCTGTATTAAACAGTGCTCAATAATATAGGGAGCGGATAACTCCAATTACCAATATACTAATGACAGCCCCTGTTAAATTAGTGTGTGATAAAATCTTTAGAAAGAACATTAACATGACACTTGGATTGTGTAGTCATCACCAGTTGACTCAAGCAGTATATCCAAGTTCTAAATATATATATTTAGAACGTTATATATAGAAATATATTTATTTCTATATATAATGTACGTATATAGAAATAGATATTTGGAAATATATGTAACTTTAATATAGGTCCCAGCTATATCAAAGTTCTAGAGCACTAGTATGTTTCTATGCTATAGGCTCTCCAGCCATCTTACCATGTATGAGTGAGCGACCAAAGGTGTTGCCTCAAAAACTCAAATGGTCTCTTTATAATTAATGCTGAAATTACTTAGAATTCAATGCGCTTGCAACTTGCCTTGGAAAAACTAACAGCAACATTTTATTTGACAGGAAAGAAGCCATTACAAAGGCTACACTAGCCCCTCTCAAGTCACTGGCTGCCGACACATTCAACAGCATGACAAAGATCGCCACACATTACAAGCGCCTTAATGCAACACGATTGGAGCTCGAAATATTGAAACTCATGATGTTCACCAACACAGACTCGATGATGGAAGAAAACATTAAGCATAAAGATTTGCTTCAGGAAATGCGAACAAGTTTCAGAACAAGCCTGAGGCGGTTGTGCATAGATAGTCATGGGCGTGAGGGTGGTGAGACGAGATATGACGACTTGCTGTACTCCATGGCGATGGTAAAAGACCTTAGCACCAGACTCGAGTGTTGTTTGACACAACAATCCGAGGTCGCAAACACTCTGCATTCTATATCAGATGCTTTGATATAGCTAGCTGTTTAAATAACTTTTATTTTTGCTATTTTTATTTATAGCAACCCGGTGAGCACAAATAACCTGGAAATAAAACAATGACAAATTCCAACCAGGATGTATTTCTTTATAATAAATTCACAGGACCATGTGTCATAGCAATTGATACAGGCCATACTACACTGTAGTGCTTAGAAAACAAGCTGGAAAGACTATATTTGACTGGTGAAGACAACGGATAAAATATTAAAATTCACAGAGACATATAATTTCTCAATTTATCAAAAATACTATACCAAAATAATACTCATAAACGTGGAACACATAAACTACTATTACACAGATATAATATGAAAAATGAGCAAATTTAAGTGAAAAATACATGTATATTCCATGACAAAAATTATAAAACTATCTGCTTAGAGCACCATAGCCTACAAGAAGCCCGCTAAACAGAAGCTAACGAAGAAACAAGTATTTTACTGGACCATTCTCATGACCTGGACACAAAATAGAAACACGTTTTGGACTTACTCCAAAAGTAGCAAGCTAACAGCATCCTACTCCATAGAAAACGTGAGAGCATAATAATGGTCAATTACATGGTAAGAAACATCAGAAAATAGATATGTTATGGAATCAGAAATGATATGGCTACGACAGTCTCATGCCAGATCAGGCCATATAGTGAAAATTTGTGATGCTCTGTATAAAGTTATACGTAATGAAGTGGAATCAATGTCAAAAAACATGAATAATACTAACAAACTAGCGGATGGAACGGAGCTGGAACTACCGTTGAGGGTTAGTATTGCGTTCTAGAGAGAAGGGAATGTAGAGGAGACCATTGGACACCTAAATCATATAAGATAATATCACAAAGGCGCAATAATTTAAGGAATAGAAACAAGCACTAAAAAAATAAGTAAAAGTTAAAAAAATTCAAAAAAAAATTAGATTGAAGACTTGGTTGAATTAAGCAAGAAAGCATGTAGTCTATTTTGCTGGAGTCTTGAAACATCAGAGCAAATATAAGATTTCGACTAACTTGTCTTTCATCCCAAAAACTTGTGTTAAAATGAAAACAAAAATTTATTAGACGCCCATTAAAATGTTGGTCTAATACCGACATTACCGGATGCGTACTTACTACGGCCTACGAATAGTAGAATTTGGAAAGGCAAACATGTAGAGTTGGTTGGAAAAACAAAATGATGCGAGAAAACGACAATACATAAAAATGTAGGGATATCTACTACTTTCAATCTAAGCAGCGCAACTCAATTATACTACTGAAAAGATATCTGGTTATCATAATGTTCAACACAAGTTTTACAAAGAAGTTATATCTAGCGTTTTGTAGCATTTAACTGAAATACTGTTGAACATTCACATTTAGTTTAGAACACACATAGGAGTTGTTTGCTCGCCAAATCACAATGACTTAACTGTTCAATATATGTACGATACTAGCAATAAATTAACAAGATTTAAAACATACTATAATAGTATGTAGGACCAAGTAAAACAGATTGCTGTAACCAAACATACTTTTATTACTTCTAAAAGTAAAATATTTCAATCTGCATCAGATTTGCGAAACGCAATGCAATTATTATAGTGTTGATTTATAGATTTTATTGTTGCCTACCTGCTGGACTTGATTCCTACATCACAGCCTACAAAACATGGGTACCCATTCAATGCTGACACAAGACATGCATTTATCCCTGGCTAGAAAAATTCAAATTTTGAGTAAGGAACATCTCAAGCCCATATCTGTTTGCAGCAACGATAAATCATGCAAAAAAAACATGTCAAGTCTAAATCCCACACAGTCTATTTTGAACGTTGCACGTAATGTTCTATGCAAAGCTCAGCTGACGCTTTTAATAAATGTAAGCGCTATTCACCGAGAGACTCGACAACTTCCCTTTTTACCTTCGCTCTGAACAGGTTGGTCACAGCTAAGACTCTGATTAAATTTCTTTAGCACCACCAACCATAATTATTGGTAACACAGTAAAATGTGGGGTAACATGTCAGTGGAATCAGTAAGATATAAATTGGTTGCTTGAGTGAGAGGAAAACCCTCAAGCCTAAGATCAATGAAGATAGCCATGTATTGCCATCGAATGCTCTAGTCACAAGGCATTCACAAAATTTGGGAGCGCCTACGAAGTATGGAGAATCAAGGCTTACTCATTGCCCTCTTAGACTTCACCACAATATATTATAAACATATAAAACATATGTGACCTCTCGCGTGAAAATCGACCAAAAGTCGGCATTCACTATCGTTAGTAATGTAGCTTCGAAGTTTGAATTAGGTTTATTGGGGAGCACATGGCTACTTTGTTTATTATTTTACCCTAGACCAATCAGAGTGTGAGGAATTCATTTCTGAAGTCAAAAAGTGATTTCATTGGCTCCTTATGCCGAAATTTTGCGATCAAAGTCGTTGCTATGCGATCGTGACGTCATCAAAATGGCGACTCGTGAAGATTCTAAAACTTCGAATTTTTTTTAATCTGATGAATCTGAAGAAATTGGCACATTGCTCGATGATATTGATGCTGAATATAAAGAAACAATGTCTAGAGATACGGATTTTCATGTTACTGATGACCTGCAAGCTCGGATGCCCGAATTTATTAATGATGAAGAAGACGATGTTGAACCTACCGAAGGATTAACTGTTATTCACTCGTATAGTACTCCGGTTAATGACTCAGAATCACCTGCTGCCAGCTTACCAACTCATCCTATGGTGCCTGATGAACCTATTAGCTTCAGTTGCAAGTGTGACTGCATCAACAAATTTGATAGAACTCTGATTTTCAGTCAGCTGACTTACAATAAAGGAATTTCAAAGACAGAGTTAGATTTGATTATCGCGGGCCGAATTTCTACTTGTGTGGATGATGGAAACACCATAAAACCTTTCCAGCATAAGGAGAAGATCAGAAAAAAGCCTAGATGCAACTTTAAATAATCATGGTCGGCCTTATTGAATTTTTTCTGATCAACCCTGTTCATTTTTGGTAGTAATAGTATAGGTGTAGTAGCCTACTAGTTGCTGGCCCAGTGTATGCCTCCCTGAGTCACATAAAATTACATCATACAATACATGACTCAGTGATCAGTCGTACTCACTGGCCTGAGTTAGGTGTGTTTTCACTCATAATTGATTGCCAGTTGCCACATGACTTATTCAATGGGTCAATGCCTGTGTGTTCACTTTTTTGCCTGCTGACATTAATCCTATGGCATGAGCAACCAATCCCTCCGTCACACGATCACTAGGCCACTAAGTCTATTACTCGTAGAAGTGTGTCAGAGTCAGAATCCGTTGCCAATCACCTCATTAGCTCATTCTTTAGATTTTTTCTAAATTAATTATGAATTAAAGGAAATTCTAAATTAAAGGAGTTTAATTTTAATTTAAAGGAATTTAAGGATTTAATTCTAAATTAAAGGAATTAAGAGCTTTCACAAGTTTTCTATCAGCCAAGCTTACCCCGGTACGATGACAGGTTATTCTCATAGATTGTTGTGTGTACTGTTTGCTAACCATGATACCAGGGTCACTTTGATGCACAGCCATGTTTTTGTTTTGTTTAGGAAAAGTAAAAGTTCAGACGTATCTAGACTCCCCTGCCATGATGTATGATGTAAGACTCGAAGGTATCAATGGACTGCCGAATGTGATAAAACCAGAAGGTTTAGACTATGACCGCCAAGAATACTTGCATACTAACATTCGAGAATGTTGCCGTCTTGGCACTGAGGGTTTAGTTTGCCTGAAGCCTCATGGTAAAAGACGTAGAACGTGACCATAGCATGAATTTTAGCCTTTTTCTGAGTCAGATATGAGTAGGAATGTAATCGTGGTTTTGGGTCTGATACCCCTTGTGTTTTTTTACACTCAGTGTTTTGGCAAAATAAACCTCAGTATGGATTTCAGATGTGATGTTAAATCCTGAAGCCTATCAGTTAGTGGTGATATACCTAGGAGCTTCTCATCTTATTCCTAATGTGCGGTTAGTGTAACGTACGGATGCGTAAAAATGACAATTTTTTTTCAATTTGAGAGCAGGGTTTACCAGTCTTCTGTTGTCCTGACCTTAAAATGATATACACCAGCTGTTTCAGCATGCTTACTTACCCTATAGACCAAGTTTCACCTCAGTCAGTGAAATACAAATGGCTGTATCCAAGGAGAACCTAACGTAAACAACCTATTTCTGTGCGTCGCGTCTTTATTCGCGATTTTCTCCATTTCAGATTTTGGGAGTTTTGGCTGACGTGCCTGCCAAAAAGTCGCAATATCTCATGAACTACTTAAGCTAACTCACAAATTCAAAATGCTTTAAATGCTCCACAAAATTCTGCATCTGGCTGTGTTACTAACTCAAAATCTGAAAATCCCTCATTTTGGTTGATTTTCACATGAGAGGTCACATATATATTATACATGTAAATACTGTGTATTAAAATATATTACTACAAATGTACGGTAAATTTTCGCTGAGAATTTTTGGTATTGGATTTTTATTAAGTTTTGTTAATAGAGTTAACGGCTCATGTTGAATGATTGATAAGACAAATCTAACAGTTTCTATAAAACGCTCAGTTTTTTTTACAGGTGTTATTATTGCCCACCTGCGGTTCAAACACGTACGCAACTAGGAATGAATTCTAATGCCAACGGACATCCATAAGAGTGAAATATGATGACTCGTCTGGCAGTCTAAATTAAGAACGATGCGGTAGAGCGGGAATTGCATTAGCATAGAGAGCCATTTGGTGGTGGTGGACAATCCAGCATGGCACTGAGCCAAAGATGTGGGAGGAACATGATAAAATATCAGTTGAGAGTTGTCATTACTTACCTAGTAGTTTTCTATTCCTGCGATTGCTAAGCACATAACAACGACAGTATAGATGAGGAAGAGATTGTAAAACAAGATAATGCTGTACTGGGACCATACTTGCAGCTTGGACAGGGGTGCCGGAATGTTCAGGTAGCTATAAATAGAGAGATAAAAGCTATTAACTGCATTGCTGAATGACACAAAGCTTGTCTATTCTTGTTCATTTCACTAATAACAATATGCTAATTACCAGCAAATAAATCGCCAATAAAGGCAACCAACATAAATCAGCGCCTCCTAATTGAGCCTCCTAATAAGGTGACAAGCACTTAAATATAACTGAACATACACCACCTCATAACAACTACCTTAATTTTCATGTTTAAAACGTGCACCCAGGCTTCCCTTGCAGTTGCAGCAGTATCAAATCTGAAGTTACATACTTGGTGAAAAAAGGTGGCATGTCTGTGAAACGGAGGATAGTTTATTGTTCATAGACATCAGAAGCATATAACTTAGAATCACTTTTTGCCAAAACTAAAAAAGTTTAAACGCAAAAAATTTGGAAATCATCATTGTCAACTAGCCTAATTAAGGAGAGGAAAACTGCTAAAGATGTTTTGTTTATTTTCATTTGGAATTATCTTCTTCAAAATAAGAGAACACAATTCCAAATAAGTTCTCAACCTTTAAATAATTAATGCAATTTTAGCTACATGGAAGAAGCTCTGCCAGCATGAAAGAAGCTAGAAACTTCCCTGCTTTAGTTTAAAAATTGTTTCCGGAACAATGACAAAAGCTTAACACAATTTTGCTCAACAGAAACTTAACAGAGACTTAACAGAAACTTAACAGAGACTTAACAGAAACTTAACAGAGACTTAACCGAGACTTCACAGAAACTTAACTTAAATCTTCAATTTATAAAACAGTTAAGTTGGCCAATTGAAAAGTTGTACAGATGGTTAGACATTCCTTATTAATACCCGATCAGTTCAACTAGTTTGACACTCAATTCTTCTTTATAACTCTTAAATAGATGCTTTGACAACTAAAAATCAATTACTAAGTTCATCAGCTTCAACTATGTACACTTAAATTTGTTAAAAATAAAAGTTTTGTAAAAAAACGTTGTAGTTTTTCATTACTCAAGCTCCATAAGGATCACAAATATTTTAAAAATTGTAGATGAAATATCGTAAGCATCACACCAGTTAGCAAAATGTCCATAAAGAAAACCAAGTAACGTTTCAAATTTTATATAGCTACTGGTCCATCTAATTTAAATTTGATTTAATCTAATTTCAACTTATGAAACAGTAAAAATAGATGTAGTGATAAAAATGACCATGGAGGAAATAATGTGGATAAGAGACCAAAACGATGAGGGTTTTGCCATTTCCGTGTTTTTTAAGTCTAATGCTACCTTAGAGATTACGTGTATGAAGTAATATATATATATATATATATATATATATATATATTACTTCATGGGCAATAATTTCATTGCAACCCGAAATTTTTTTTCCAATTATGCCATGCAAAAATTATAAACCGAAAAAGGCAAACAGTTGCCCACTAAAATCAAATAAATGGTTTGACGTATATTGTTTGACGTGTATAACTTCCCAAAGGGAATCATACATAAAGTTTCAGACAACAAAAACTGCGTATACCTCAGAGGATCACGCCAGAGATCACATCCCTCTTTTGTATTGTTTTTCTCCATTTTTTAATTATAACGCTGAACCTGTCTGCCCGTTAGTTACCAACATAGTCATAATACATACCCATTTACACAACCAAATGGTTATAGCATTGTTTATGACACTCTAATTGTCTTTTTGCAATGTGAGCCAGGGGTGGTTATCGCATACCATATATTAACAGCTGCCGTAACCTTTGAAGGTGGCGACAGTTGCGCTACAAATAGAACTTTCCATCGACACCTGCTCTAGAAGTAGAGCAAAATGTCTACAAAAACAAATTCTGCTAATTAAGCTCAAGCTAGCAATAGCTAAGGAGTGAGTCAATGAGAAAAGCTATTCAAGAGAATTAGCATAAATTTATCTATGTCAAGCAATCTTTGCAGAACCTTTCAAAATATATATATATATATATATATATATATATATATATACAAATGAAGGTGATCAGCCGTAACGAAGGGATCTATTCAATGTGTGTTATATTTGTCTGTAGAGATTGATCTACTCAACTTACATGCGGTCCTCTTTGGTTGCATTCCAGAATATGACAGGTAGAAACCACGCACATAGCATACCAGCTGTCAGCGATACAAGATATTCAATAATCACGAGGAATCCCTAAAAAGAAACAAATTCCAGCTATATTGTTAACCTATCTTCGTACTAAAAATATCATATCACTGATATATATATATATATATATCATGATGTTTATTGATATTTATGGTACTTCTGATAAAAATTTGAAACTAGGTTGAACTTGTAAGGTGTTTACGTTGTGATTGATGTATTTTATAGGTTGTACGGGACCAGTCAGCAATGTTTAATACCAAAATACCAAACACTTGATTTATTGTAGGCCTAGTATAATGATAATATTTATAAATATGAAAATGTTCATCAAACATTGGATTGGAAATCATGACATGGATGCAAAGTGCAAACAAAATAGTGCAAATTAGTAAATACACACTATCACTATGTTTCCATGATGCGCAGTGCTTCGGAGTTGCGCCCTCTCCGAATCATGGAAACGGTGTCTTCGCCCTGAAATCACTGCGCACTGGTCAGTGCGAAGCCAGTGCAAATTCGCAGCAAGGAAACGGCAGTTGCGCAGTGGCTGCGCATAGCTCTCATGCCGTGGAAACAGATTCTTCGAGCGCCATAGACTAGTACAAAAGTTATCCTGCTTATCTTTGTTTTTGCTATTCTTCCGATATTTTTTCCCTTAAATTTAATTATGGTCTGCTCCTACGAAGATGATGAAGTGATTACTTTCCTGGACTTTGTTATCGATACCAACACTTTTCGAAAAATAGGTGGCAAGCCCTAAAGTAACATTTCAATAATCTATTACTTATATAAATATTTGTTAAAAATATATTATTTGTAAAAATTGTGTTAAGGTTTGTAAAACATTGTGAATGTGTATTGTAAATAAAAGTATAATGATGACAAAAGCATAAAAAGACCTTTTCTGACGTTCGGTATGCATGATCGATTCCATGTATCCATCCAGCGACTCGACTTATACAATTTCTCTTTTCTGGCTAATTTGCTGAAAACCACTGCGCAGTATGGAAACGTACAATCCCCTCGACTTCGGAGAGGGCTGCTTCGCAGTACTGCGCACCATGGAAACATACCGTATGGTAGTCCAAGTATGTTCTTATGTCCTACTCTTGTCTAGTTTAGGTATTGGTAAACAAACACCAGCTTGCCAGCCTTCACCACACCGAGACAACTTCTCAACTTGCTGTGAACCAGTCCACATGATGAAAACACACACTCAACACTAGCAGTCAGAGTTATATCCTCTTATTTATAGAATTTATACTGAGCCAGAATCCTTTGAAGCTATTCATTGAAAGATTTTTACAGAAAATGATGAGATACTCTCTCATCTCAGTGAGCCAGTGTAATGTGCTTACAATTCTGTTTCTGGGTGTCAGATTGTTCAATTCAAAATCATGGATTATGAAGTTGAAAGGGTTTTCAGTAGGCTGGTCTTCCAATAAGGCAATAAAATATAACAGTTTAACATGAGATGAGATAATCAGGTTAGGGAGATAGTACTAAGATGAAGGAATACGATTTAGATCTGAAAAACTCTTCTGAACTCAAACACTAATTAATTGGTCTAGCCAATGTCACCTCCTTGGTCTGGCTGTCTTTGTTTGTCGGCGTTGGGTAAACCTAATAGGTCCCTATGCAAGTATTTGATGATTTTAGGTGTTATTTAGCATTTTGAGATTGTTAGCAATAGTTGTAAGGTGAAAACGGAATGATAAAATTGACTTTTTCTATCAGCGATATATATCGATGATAGATATCAAGCGATATATATCGATGATAGATATCAAGCGATATATATCGATGATAGATATCAAGCGATATATATCAAACTAACCCTGAAAAAAACCTTCAATACTCTGAAAGTTAGTGGACCAATCTTTATTTTGAGTACAAAATCGGAATCAGCTTGTCTGGTTTATTTGGAAAATACGATAAAAGTTGTACGTGACAGTTATGGTTTAAGTTTCCAGAAAGACCTTCATTGGTCAAGAATACATGCTAGTAGAATACCAAGACAAATGAATATTGATACTAATAGAGAAGAGACTGGCTGGAGCAACAAACACGTTCATGATAGTTCCACCCAGTCAGTTAACAACATATACAGTTCTGTTCGAAATAAACTGGAGTACTTTGTTTTAAAAGTAAAATTTTCATACATGACATTGTTACTCATGGTGAATTTAGTCAATAGCCATAAAGGCTGGTTCACAATATATCGCCGTTAGTCAGCGTTTTTCTTTCGGCGGTCATCGTCGAATATGTGAACCGATGGCATCGACAAAGCATAGCGGACAGTTAGGAAACTTTGCAGCTGTCAAAGTTTCCCGATAGTTCGCCGAGCATCGACGACCGCCCTTTAAATGTGAACCATTTCGGCGATGGTAATTCGCGGTTGCGGATGGTGTGAATTATCCACATCCGTTTACGATAGTCGCTGCGGGACTAGATTTTGATTCCAGCACGCAAAAACAAAGAAGTTTCTTTGTAAAAATTTAAAGAGAGAAATGAGAACACTACGTCAAGGAGTATTTCCTGATGCAAACCCGGATGGGGTTGTGATAGTGTGAACATCGTTATCATTCGATAGCGTGAACCAGCCTTGAATTATAGATTAAATTGATCCTCAATTTGTTACGATTTCAAATATTTAAGCCAAAAAGCAGTAAAATGATGTTTTTGAATGATTATGTAGGCTAAATTCTGAACATTTCATTTTTTTAATGAGTGAAGATAACAATCTGTACAGATATGATCACATCACATGTTTTTATTTGCTTTTTCTAAGCCAAATACATGGATTATTCTGAGCGGATACCCAGTGTGAGAAATGAAAAATAGAACACCTGCTAATCTTTAGTTTATGATGGAGATTTTGTTATCAAATCAGAGCTGAATATTATCTCATTCCTATGACCATTTTATTAATCTACAAATACCAATTGTTGGCAATGCTAAAACTATATTCTGTGAAAGCTTACTACCCTAGGACACTTATATTTCGCTAGTATTTAGTTTCGTGAGTAGCATAGAGTAAAGTTTCGCTGCAACTTAATTTCGCAGCCCTGATGAGTGCGAAAATATAGTGATGTGAAAATAAATGCAGTGGAACAAACATAATTAGATTCCTCAGGTTCAGTTCACCATAAAAAAGAATTTACAATTTGGGACTAGTTTGTAATTGTGAACAGCGGGTAGAATTGTGTGGGCGAGATCGATGATGCAATTTGATCGCTTGCTGCCATTTGTTTCTTGGACTATCAATGAACGAAGCTATTTAATTCCCCGTTTTCGCTCATTCGTTATGATAGTTTAGTTTCGCTCATGAAATCTTCATGAGAGGATGACTCCGCGAAAATTAGATGAGGCGAATACATAAGTGTTCTAGGGTATCAATGATTATTGTGTTTGCAATATGTAACTGCCAATATTTTGTAATGAAAAGCCTAGTCATACAAATTTTAAAATATTGTATCTACTATAAACACTAGAACAGAGGTTGGCATAAACTTTTCTTATTGGATAAGGGCAAAAGATAACACATTTTAATCTGCTTATGACAGAGTACAGGAGATTACACATAGCAATAAAAATTAAATATCTTACTCAATATTCACTCATGTAAATATAAATTAAATATTCTCTCTTCAGAATACCTAATCAACACTTGACATAAGTTTACACGCCAAACTAAATACAAAAAATTACAAATCATGTATTTTGTGATTTTGATCTTGTAAATTTTGTATATTTGATATAAAATAAATATATACTTGTAAATATATAATATATTTGATCTTATAACCTGATCAAATATAAGATCAAATTCGATCTGCAATTCGATCTTCAAATTGCAGATCAAATTTCAATTTAATCTGCAATTTGAACTCTGACTACGAACAATTGTGTGTAGCATAGAAAACTCTGAAAACTAAAAGAAAGAAATTGAATAACTCAGTGCAAACCGGCTCTGATAAATAGAAATACCCGGGCAATCGTCAGATATAAATTTCATGGAGACTCGACATGAATCGCCGATGTTTAAATGAGTTTGCGTGTTCGTGGTTGGGCAGTATTTCAATGTTTCAAAAATGGTAGAATCGGCAACAAGATTTTAATTGTGTATAGATTTCAGTCTCAAGTGTACCAATCTACAACCGAGCTGCAACATATATGATGAGAATAGTTTTATTACTAAATGCATGAAAAGCTAGCATTCATGTTGGGTGACCTATAGAAGATTTTACTAATTTCATGGATCACCAGAGATCTGGTAATTGCTGTGCTCCCAAGCAACACCAACAGTTAACAGCAAGACGCAAGCTTGCTTTCGTTTTTATGATCGCTTGTAAAGATTATTCATTTACATATCATTGGCTGAGAATCATAGCTGACCAATCAATAGTGAGCAATTGTATTTAATTTGCGGATAGTGAGTGCATAGTGCATGAAATTTCAAAAGAACCTGCTAATCATTTCATTGTAAAAGGCATTGGAATAAACATAAGTTAAAATTTTGATGCATCGACTAACATGGTCAAAGCAACGAAACCCATCTTCAACTTTTTTGATGTCTCACACAATTTGCATTGAAAGTTGGAATTGTCTGCTCTTTACTAAAATGCCTAGCAATAGTAGTGTTTTGCTGATTAGGCGCAATTTAATCACTAAAGTGAGCTTTTGTTATCACACGACGTTGTTTTGTATTTGTTGAATCACAGTCTAAGAACTTTATTCTTTCACCTTCACCGTTGACAATTTATTTGTCACATTACAAAAAATTCTAATACAAACTTGCCAGAAAAATAATAACTGATATTGATAATTTGAATGATACTGTTTAAATAAAGGGTAGTGGTAGGAGAGCTCCCCAGGCTGTGGTATAGGACTCAGGGCTGGGGATGCATGTAGATAGGGGTGAGACCTACTTGCGGTTTAGAGGTATTAGCGATTCACATATACAGTCCATAACTAACTAAAGGTAACCAATTACCAAAAGTATAGGGGCGTAAACCCAGTTTTAAATGATTTTTTACTAGCGTATATAGAATTTGGTAAAAACCAAAAATTGAAACCTGGCGATTAAAGGGTTAAAGATGAACGTACATTAAATTTTAATATTTGAATATCAGTATTTTTAAGTTATTTGCGATTGCTTTTGATGTTTGAGGTTTTGTGACTGCCAGGATGTTTCAAGATTAAAATCGACCAAACTTGATCGAGGTGAAAACACTCAAAAGTGTGATTATGACACCTTTAGTTGCAAAGAGATGAACAGAATAGTGTTCCGGAACATTGCTACTTGAATGCAGCAACGGATATCACTTATAGCAACTAGCGATGTCTACCTTTCTTCCGAATGGTTTAATTGCAATCAAGTTTTGCCGATTTTCATTTTGAAGCATCCGGACTGTCAGATTCCTTCAAACATCAAAACAATTGTAAATGATAGAAAAATACCAAATACTTTCTGAAGGAATCTACTAAAATTTCATGTAAGTTCACCTTTAAGAAATGATCCGCCTGTCAATGTCAACATCAACTAACCTTCGGGTTTGAATATGCAACACAGAATATGGTTGTCATGGCAACCAAGCAGATGAGGAGGTAAACAAAGAATTGTAGAGTCAGATGTTCTCCAACGTTCATACAGTTCCATCTCTCCTTTGGCCATTTTGACGCCACGAACCCTTCCACTACATATACACAATAAAACAGATCGTGCGAATCAGATGCTTCAAAGGCATGTTTCCGATAAGCCATCTTGCAATGTCAAATAACATTGTTGAATATATTCACCAAGGCATGAGCCTCCGATAGACGACACCGCAGCAACAGGGTTGTGGACAGTTAAAAACATGACTTTCAATGTTGTCATTAATTTGTAAAAACTATTTGTTACAACTCACGGATAGTTTATTATACAAACCAACCATTTCGATCAGTGTCTACATATGGATGATTGTTATTACTATTGCGAAATAAAACATAGCGAATTACCCTAGGACACTTATGTATTCGCCTCATCTAACTTTCGCGAAGTCATCCTCTCGCGAAAATTTCATGAGCGAAACTAAACTATCATAACGAACGAGCGAAAACGCGAAATTAAATAGTTTTGTTTATTGATAGTCCAAGAAACAAATGGCAGCAAGCGACCAAATTGTATTATCAATCTCGTCCACACAATTCTACCTGCGATTCACAATTACAAACTAGTTCCAAATTGAAAATTATTTTATTACCGGTGAACCAAACCTGAGGAATCTAATTATGCTTGTTCCACTGCATTTATTTTCACATCACTATATTTTCGCACTCATCAAAGATGCGAAATTAAGTTGCAGCGAAATTTTACTCTGTATGCTATTCACGAAACTAAATACTAGCGAAATATAAGTGTCTTAGGGTATGCATAATTACGGTAAGCTGTTTTTTTGCATCGTTTTAAGTTTCTAGACGATATCACTTAGCCTTTCGAAAGTCTTAAAGTACAACCTACAACATTGATATACACCTGATCATATGCAACGATTTGTATTTGTATCTTGTATGATATGCATAGACTGTATTTAATTTACTTACACACATGCCCAGCCAACTTAAAGAACAAAAAAAAGGACAATGCATCGTGGGATACAACCAAACAAAGCACGAGTAGGCAACTCTGAAAGGTAAAGCGCACAGTGCCAAAAACTTAAAGCATGCCATCTATTAATTGCTATTACTGTTGTTTACTAAGTGTTTTTATTAGTTTATCACTAAATCAGATTTATGATTTTACAATTGCTTTTACATATAGCACAAGTCAACGTCTTTGCAATAAATAAGATGATAAAGAACACTAATAACTAATAAAAACTATACTCTTTCCCACAGAATTTGTTAGAATGAAAGCTAGCCATAGGGAATATGTTCATACGTAGGTACATAGCCTGTCTTGACAAACTGTTGTTTTTGCGGAGTTGTTCCCCCGTCGAGCGGGCGAGCAACACAACAGCTTGTCACAAGACGAACTGTACCTGATGCATCAGCTGCACTTATAGGGAGTTGTTCTCTTCCGTCTATGCGGCTTGGTTGCGATGTAACGTCGGTCGATCCATTGGTAATCATAACGAATTTCGCGCAAAAATTTATGTAGAAAAAATAAGATTACAATGTTTAACCAGCGACCAGTCTCTGCAGTAAACTGTGGTAGAACCTGAGAACTTAGGCAACAACAGCGACCAAACATGTCGTTATTTGTGCGCTCAGTCAGTTTTATTTCTATTTTTGTATCAGTCAGTTTTATTTGTTCTTATGGATTTTACTTTCAACTTATTTTATTCTTAAATTCTACTAACGTTTACAACAGAAACTGGTCTTTGGTTAAACGTTGTAATCTTATTTTTTTCTACATAAACTTTTGCGCGAAATCCGTTATGATTGCCAATGGAGCGACGGCCATTAACATCGCAGCCACGCCGCATAGACGGAAGAGAACAACCCCCTTTCAGTGCAGTTGATGCATCAGGTGCAATACGTCTTGTGACAAGCTGTTGTGTTGCTCGCCCGCTTGACGGGGGAACAATTCCGCAAAAACAACAGTTTGTCAAGACAGGCTAGTAGCTACAGTGTGAAGTCTTTTTTTGCAAATATCTAAACTGCTTCAATGTTGCGTGTCACCATTTAAACTCTATTACTAAGGTTCCATACAGCGACAGTGTAACAGCACCTAGGTAAGCCAGTGCTGAATCACTAAGCTGGGACAACCAGCAAATATTGTTTCCACAGGGTACTATCATAGAGCCATGTTGACGTGAAGCGTTGTCAACAAAAATCTCTGCATGTGAAGCGATAGAAAAGGAAGACCTAAGGACGACAAAAAAGGCGAATCACATGCTTGTCTTGCTGCCAAACAAGGACATCGAAGCACAACAGAATGATAGCGACACAGCTGTTTCCTTGATAGAATTGCAGCGCCATATAAGGGTGTTGCGCTCCGCTATCGCTGTATAGAAACTTAATATTTGTTTGTGACCATAGTGATTGCTGCCGATGCGGATAAAAGCGTGCTGCCATTTTGTATAGCAACATGAACAGTTGCCTAAAATCTAGGACCTTTAGATATTCTGCAGAAATGATGCAAATGAGTGAAAACCCACAAGTTAAAGTTTACTGATCTCATGTAAATATTGGTAATTTAACCACAGTCTTTCCATGACAAGAAGTAAAAGATGATATGCGTGACCACTCACCAGTTTGGCATATAGATGTTATAGCAATGGTATAGGAAACTGTTATGCTGACGACAATGAACACAGTTATGAGCCAGGCGACCCAGCTGAATTGTGAATAGTCTTCCTTTATTACCTGCAATCAGGTTAACACTGGGCTACCAATAAACACAGGCAGACATGTCTAGCTGCTAGAGGCTGGTTTACACAATATCGCTGTATGTTGGAGTTGTCCTCTCAGCATTCATCGTCGACTGCACACCGTAAACCGATGGCATTGACGAAGCAACGTGAATATGTCGGAAAAGTTGGTAGCTGTCAAACCTTTCCAATAGTTCGCCGAGCGTCGACAATGTGCACCATCTCGATGATGGTGATTCGCTGTTGCTGAAAGCGTAATCTATTTATTTCTGTTTATGAGAGGTTGCGAGACTAGTACTTGATTTGAGCATGCAAAGACAAAGAGGTTCTTTGCTTTTGTTCCTTCAAGAAACATTAAAAAAATGAGAACACCACATCGGTGATGAATATTCGCTGATGCAAATGCGGATGGGTTTGTGACAGTGTGAACATTGTATTGTTATCATCGCCGATCACCAAAGTACTGTGGTATCAACGACAAGATACGCCGGTATAGTGCGAACCAGCCTCAAGTGAAAAAACATATTTGAACCTCATTTGCTAGCAGAGTTTAATTAAAGACAATATCATCTTTAGACAACTTTCTACGATGAAGACACAAAAAGTTCAGTTATGCAGTAACGTCCTCTACAATTGGAGGCACTTCAGAGATGGTACAAGAGATGTCTATTTACTGAAGCTTAGCTTTGGTTCTAGAATTTTGTTTATCATTAGTTGCAATGTGCAAGCTTGTGAGTGTTCTACCACATATGCCCCAACTCTCTTGGCTTTTATATTTAGCTGATAAATTTGATCAACTTATCAACTGGAGTTTATTGATATTCCAAAGGACTATGACACGTAAATTAACTACTAAACAATGCATACTCGAGAGTTTTCCATTAATAAAGAATGCTGCCTATGATGACCTGACATTATTTCATGACATTGCGAGCAACAGCAAATAACTACAAATCACTGCCAGATGACGTCTAGAGTAGCAGCACAAAAACCAGCAGATTGTATGTAAATAAAAATGTTATGACAAGCATAAAAATGACAAGTCATTCTATGCTCATCATTATGATGTAACTATCAATAAAGGGTGAGCTATGGGAATGCTAGGACATTTGAAGATACTTAAGATACTTGAAAGTGACATATCTGGCTGATTTATAATATTCTGGAGCCGTCTTATAATTTGATGCGCAAAATATATTGCATTCTGGACACTTTCGGCTTCTCTACACACCTTCAAATATATGTTAAGGACTGGAAATGTTGTTAAATGCTTGACGCACCAAATAAAATTGGAGTTGTCTTCTATATGCTGCTTTCAGAAAACAACAGAGCACTCTACTAATTACTCTACTAATTACATCATGCAAATGAGTCCAATAAAAGAGTTCTAGCATACACTGAATTTGTTTGTCATAAACCACGCCTTTGGTTATCATAACCTTAAAACATAATCATATTTATAACTAGAAATTCCACTGTCATACAGCCCACGACCAAGTGATATTGGAAAAAGAAAGGGTACTGATGGTTGACAAATGCAATATTAGCAGTCAAATAGGATAACTGCAATGGTAGCTGTAATGTACTGGGTGTGGGTGTTATTATATACAACAAATAGCAATAATAAAAGGAAAAGATTATATGTTTATATCTCTCCTGCAAAAAGAGAAATGCAATATTGGCCAATATTAGAAGTAAAATGCACTGATATTATTAGAATAAACAATATTATTTATATAGTAATAATATAAAACCAAAGCACAATTTTTTTTACATTTCAAAACGGCATAGCTAACAATATCACGAAGTTGTGATATTTATATAGATTTTTAGAAAATCTGTACTACGTAGTCATTGTTCCGTAGTCATCCAAACTTACAATTAATTATTGTAATAATCTCATAAGAAACATTAAAAAAATATCATCGTCATTTGCTTTACTGACACTGCGTTGGACATCAGTTAGAATGCGAAAGTATTCAAATATGTCGGCAAATGAAATTGAAAATGAAAAAATTGAAATCGGCAAGAATGAAACGATTTCTGTACTCCTATGTTAATTGCCGAAACCTTCGGCAATTCGACAATGCTATAGACTGGTGAAAAGTGCACGTTTTTTTTTCGTGAAACGCGCAAGACTTTATCGTTTTATTCTCTGTCGCCCGGCGTTTCAATTTCCGGTCTTAACTTTTATTAATCCAAGCTTTTCAAGCGTTTTGTGGCGACTTTCGTCCAAAAAAATCTGTCTATTTGTGTAGAATCCGATCAGATGGGTTAGTTTTAGGAATTTGCGGTAACCTTTCAAAGACTTGGTAACATATTTAAATAGGTTTATATGCGTTTTGTATCATTATTATACTTGAACGACTTTACTGAAAAATAGTTAAATTTGTTGATAGGATTTCGTTACAAGGGTTTGGTGACGGCCGTTAACGGATAATTTTTCAGGAGTTGTGTGCACATGTGCATTTATCATAATTCTCCCAATCAATCGTTTCACTCTTGTTCGGTCGTGGGAAGATCTTAGACTATGTATTTTTGATGACGCATCACCGTGGATACGCTTGTCTATGTTAATAGACTTACCTGACTCGGTTATTGAGTACTATTGCGTGCATATCAAGACCAAAAATTTTTAAATTGCAAAAAGTCCACGATTACAATTTGAGTTTCTCAAATGTCCCCAAATTGTATAGCCCTCAAAGTTAAGAATATAAAATCACCCTCTATCGTATAGAAACATCAGTTTGCGTGAAGCTGGTAAGTCACATAAATAAAATCGATTTCCAGAAAGCAGAGCGCCAACCAAGCCAATTTGACTATCAACTTTTGTGAGTCAACAAATTGACTAATAATTGGTAAACTACATTTAGTAAAGCAGTGGTTACCTTTGTGAAAGGAACTGTTGATATCTGTCCATTTTCAGCAGCCCTGAAACAAAACTTAATGCAGAATTTGAACGGAAGCAATGAGAGTGCACAGCCTTAGTACCCAAATAATAGCGTCAATCCGCATGACAATAATGGCAAGAAATTAAGGTGATAGGTGTTTGGGGAAAGCAAAAGATTGTGCATTTGTTTCCCCAAAACGGGCCAACAACATACACAGACTATAAAACGGCTAAGGATTTATCTGCTCCTTTTAAACAATCAAGAAGAAGAAATCAAACCATTAACTACCATTCTAAGGTGAAGTTGGTCTGAGGACATATTTCCTCAGTAGAATCTTCTAGAATATGATGATGACATTCATTAGACTGTGGGACAACGTAGAGCACTCCGAAGGTCCAGAGGATATCAATAAGATAAGTAGTGCAAAGTCCGAGATTGACAGCTAGCCGATAGGAGGCAATCTGAAGCAGGAGTAACGACAGTATCACTCTGCTTCACAGGCCATGTATTGACATCGTAGACTTCAAATAATTCTAACATTTAACATTACTGTTGCTTCTCCTTAACAAGCTGTTGGAAATTCTATACACTTCTTCAACATAGTCATCCAGATTAGGCATGACGGCTTATTTACTAACCAGCTATCTTATTTGTTAATCCAACGAAAAGCAAAGCATTAACAACGGATAAAATGATAGATTGTAACCTGTCCGATAAATGCTTGTCAAAAACACATTATTTAGATTTCAAAGACTAGTAAAGACTCAACATAAAGATTGGATAAACACATTTTGGAAAATTTAAGAATCCAATCGGCAGGCAATTATTATTACTGTTTACAAAATTAAGAGTTGTGTCTCCTTCTGCCTCAACATACAATATGTTTTATATGTCAGAAAAAATAGATAGAACACAAGCACATTAATAGATAGAACACAAGCACATTAATACATTAACATTAATAAAATGTTTTCTAAAAATTATATGAGTGCTTTTCCAGATCAATGTGTCAAAAATAGTTTTTGTTTCAATGTTCCGTTAATGATAAGCTTTGTTAATGTTGCGATCTTGGCAATTTATAGATATTACCTGGTGTAAAACTAATAATCCTAACACAAAAATTGGCCGTGTAATTTTCCTGGTTGAAAACACCTACAGCTGTGGTAAAAGACACCACAACATAAAAATTACCTAAATAGAAAAGAGACACCTAGTTGGTGCTAACAATTTCGCACCAGTTAATACCACGTACAAAAGCTGATTACCTAAAACTCCTTCCTATCCATAGAACACATAATGACCTTTTTAGTTTGGGAGTCATAATCAGAAATACAATGCTAATGTAGAATTATAATAAAATATATGATGACAATAAAAATATTTTACAATGTAATTACAATAAACTAGAAGTAAAATTAAATTTGATTGCTTCTTAATTATCTGATTGTTTAACCTATTAACCAATTATCCAATTAACCTATCTTAATTGTCTAACCAAAAAAAAATTGTTGGTTAAAGCTTGACTTGCAATAAAATTCACATTACAGTTATTTGGTATCAAAAAATTCATCATGTCTTACTCTGTTGTGATTTAGGTTGTATACCAAATAACTGTAATGTGAATTTTATTGCAAGTCAACCTTTAACGATTACAAATGCAGTGTAGATTGCATCAAACAACCAAAAAGTAGTGGGAACTGCTACTATGAGGTCAAGATCTATGTCTCATATTTGAATTCCACATCGTAATTACACTTTTTGGTAGAACTATACGTACGAGTTTTCCACCCATTTTAACTAAAAGTTATAGGAAATATGACAAAATCAGTAGAGATAAGGGTTAAACGGGTCACTGTATATTAACAATACAATAGTCTGGTAGTGAGTGGTGAGGTAAAGACAACAACGAATAAGAGACTGCTTAACTAGCAGTATAAATCATGTGTATTCCAGTTTTAAAATTACCTGCCAAAATAACCTATGTAATTGTCTAGGAAAGTAAATCGGCAAAGTGACCAGAATGCATTGCTTCCTACCTGAGACTTTCCAGGATTTTTTAGCTTTCCAAAGGTTAACGGCATGACGATGATCGCACCGAACAAGGCAGTATTTGAGAGTAGAACAGTTTTTCCTATATATTGGAAGTCAGTCGATACTTCTCTGTGTATTGTCGAGCCCACAATAAATGCCACAACCACCTTCAGAGATCAATAATATATCAATTAAATAGCACAAAGTGAAGAAATCGGAAATTGGCATTAGGCAAAAATCAGTGGTCTCATTCTTATAAAGTGACATGCCAAATGTTAAAACCTCACTGACATGATTATTTCATAAACATTTCAAATAGAAGTGTGTTATCCTTACAATTTGATGGCAAATTGTTCTCACAATAAAATTAACTCATGTACTGTCACTAGCCCGAGTTGACTAAACAAAACCATTGCTTCATGCTGATCCTAAGGCTATTTAGGGCGAAGGAAAAGTAACCAGAGAAAATGCTTGGCCACTCATAACATATTCCAGAAATATACTGTTACACCTACAATGGTTGCGCAATTTTTCCGAAAAGTTTTGTTAAACAAAAGTGTGGGGTGCAAAGGTAATTCCAACAGCGTCGACACAATAACTCTTTTTATTAAAAATACCACAATCCATCGTTTTTTTGACGCCAACACCCTGTTTGCACATGTGATCGCTCACGAAAAAGTCGCCATCTTTGTAGAAAACGATCGTCATTCTCTTGATTAATAGTATTTTTCGGTGTTGCTTTGATACCAAAATAAAAAATTTGCAAACAAAAGCATTGTTTGCAATAATTAATTGCAGAAGCTTCGTGTTTTTAACAATAAAAGTTGTCCATAAAGATGGCAGACAACGATAGAATGACGTCACGAAAAAACGAAGGAATGGTGATGTCTGTAGATATGCTCTTTTAATTGGTTTCTTAACTTGATCAAATCTTTACTATAATAAGAGCCGTGTCCATCCGTCTATCCGAAGTCACGGTTAAAAACTCGAAAAAAAACATTGCATCGCACGGGAATGGAACTCTGATGTTCCACTTTGTTGCCAGGCACACTACTAATTGCACTACTCCACCTCTTTGCCGATTAAAAGAATAATGAAAGATGTGCATGGTTGCGTCAAAAAGGTCTAGTTAATGAAATTAAGACCAATAAAAGTCTAAAACATCAGCTACAACTTGATGTCAATTTTGTCTTTGTAAACCAACCCTGTCCAGAGATATATGCGTTTGAAAGAGACCATCTTTTAAAAAGCTCACATTCCAGCGGGTGCTTCATTCGTGACATAACTAGTGATACACCTGAAAAGAGTCCACGAGCGATAAATATAGGATCACTTCATTAGCCAATCGTCAGCACTAAATTTTTATATAGGTCGTAATAAATGTTATCACTCGTAAAACGCTTTGTCTGTGATCTCAAATTTAGGGATTTTACTCTATTAGTAAATCGCATGGACATCAATATTTACTAAATCAATTAACATCGTTACTTTAATGAATTACTTGATCGACACGTTTTATTGATGAACAGCAAAATTGTAAAAATTGCTGTAAAGTTACTGCGAAGGTGACTCCGAGTTTTCTGAGCATCAGGTGGTTAAAGTGTTACAGAGGAAGATAGGAGAATGAAAGTAAATTTAACTTTTACTTTGAGTCTCCTATAGATATACTGTTGAGTTTACATTTAGATTATATTTCCCTGTTTGAGGTTATAACGTAATTTCCTGCGTGTGCGAGATAGGTATGTACAGTGAGTTCTTGACGGCTTCTTTTTAATCCATAGCATCTAGCAATACAATTGCTTAGATTGATGAGTATACTAAAGGTTATACTTTTATTACTCATTAATACATGTACTAATTAATAACATTATAACTTTTTGCTATCACCAATCATCGTTTTATAATTTTTTATCGTTTCAACTAGCTATAATTGCTTCAAAGTTTCTTTGGCAGTTTTATCTAGTAAATTAGATTTATGATTTGACTTTAAATGTTCACTTCTCACTTGTAGAAAGTGAAGAAAATCGATTGATCAATGTAAATCTTTAACTTCCAGAACCAAAGCTTCGAATTGTTGGCTTGGCGTACTTATGCTTTTGTTAAACATTTATTCATTTTTAAAATTACACTCGCAATTTATCTAACTCCCAATTTGAAAGCTTTCAGTAGGTACGCGTTAGAATGACATATCTATGAATGACATATATTTATTGCATTTGTTTTATTGATTACAGGATGTTTATGTGGTTCCACCAGCCGAAGCAGCTTTGTCAGTGTGGACACTGCCATAAATGGGAAAGAGAGACATGAATGTGTGCTCCATATTTTTGTATGCATATTTACAAATCATGCTGCATGTTTTGTTTGAGTTTGCTGCAGTAAATGATTTTGTCTTATTGTATGAGCTGAAACTATGTGAGTGGCCACGACTTGGATTATGGATAGATATTTTTAAACAAAATCTTTATGCTGAGATGAAATACACCTGTGCTGAAATCTCTTCTGATAGATGGATTTATGAAGTGATATCAGAGCTGCATGGATGGCCCTTTTGCATAGCTCGACCATTTGCATGGTACTTGAATCAACTAACCAAATGTGACCAGTGATTTTTTTCTACACATCGATATTAATAATGTTGACAGTCGACTATACAATTTTACTTACGGTAGTAAGAAACTAGTTTTCGTTGTGGGCAATGATATACAGCCCCACCCCAGGATGGGCGACGGGCATAATGTGGGCGGGGCTTTTGGGAGGCTGTATATCATTAATGTGGGTAGCGACGGAACTGTGCCAATACAAAGACCTTATTCTACATAGTTTGCTTGAAAAAATTACCGTAGACCGGTAGAATTGGTAGTCGGTAGTAAGATGTTTATACAGCATTTAGAAGAAGCTAATATGACAAGTGTTTAATTTTTCTTGTTTGAGACATTGGTAATAATGTATTTGTAGCTGGATTTAAAATTTTATTCTAGCGAAAACGAGCAAATACAAGATAAAATATATGCCAACAGAGCCGCGTAGGACTAGACTTTTATCACAATAGCCGACGTGAATACGAGAGATAGAGACAGGTTGTATCACGCGTTACATCATTTTGGGCAAGTCTGGGCACGTTTTTTGGGCCTGAGCATTTTTACCGCGATCAAATTTTTTCGATTTTAATCTTCAAATATCTTGACGATGAGATCGCCTAACACAACGAACAACATATCAACTGATAGACAAAGAAAAATACTTTCTTTTAAAATCAACTCAAATTTGACGCAACCACATGTTCAAGCAAATATTTATTATATATACCGAGCTCTTAGGACACCTCAAGTTAAACTCGTTAGATTATTAGCAGTATATGGAATAAGAAAATGCCAAAAGTATTAACAATAGTGCCTTAGTTGCCTCGTCTATTTAGTAAAAATTGAACTAACTTTAAATGGACTTTGCTTACTGCATATTCTATTTAAGCCATGCGTATTGCACATCATTAGAATGTTGAGAATCAAATCTTTCTAATAGGATTAACATTTACAACAACAAGACCATTTTCCCTAAGGAATTAGCCTCAGAGATTGACTCCAAATTTTGCTCCAAAAAACTCCAGTTTTACCTGCCTTCAGAGACCGCTGGGATAGTTTTTGTTTTAGATTTATAATGATTTAAAGAATACAAAATGTTCTGAGGAATCATTTGATATGTACATGTATGTATATTATTTGGTCTGGGTAGTGCA
Source organism: Watersipora subatra (assembly GCF_963576615.1). Classification (NCBI taxonomy): domain Eukaryota; kingdom Metazoa; phylum Bryozoa; class Gymnolaemata; order Cheilostomatida; family Watersiporidae; genus Watersipora; species Watersipora subatra. Next base: position 55,302,647 of record NC_088715.1, on the reverse strand, counting down.
GAGTGGTGGTAAATTTAAAAAAAACTGTTTGATCATAAAATGATGAGGGGTGTTAATACTTTAGGCCACGACTGTATTTAGTCTTGCAGATCTATCCGTGAAAACTTGAAAGTTATTCATGAAAAATCTTGAACTGTTCCGAACAATTTTGTCTGGTACTGTTAATCCACAGAACTCTGAGGTTTTCACTTACACTAAAGTAGATATATTTTGACCAGAGTAAAGCGCCGACTGATAAAGCACAACTTTTTCTCCCAGGTGTATTTTCACTCAAATTAGTTAACTATTTAAAAAAATCAAAGCTTTGTTTTGAAAACATGTAGATGATGGCAAAATATAAAAGTAAAATGTTGGCGGTTTTCATCACTTAGGATATTAAAATCTTCAAATATTTGGGCAGTGTAGCAAAGCCAATTTTATCGGACTATCTCCGCTCTAAACAAAGCACCTTGTCTTCAGGAAATAGACAGTATAGATGTATTGATGATAGTATTGAAATAACTCACCGTAATCGTGAGAATAATGGCCTTGAAAAAGGTCGCGATGCTGACAGTGGGGGTTATCAAATTCTTCCCGAAAAGAGCGAAGAGGTTGAGGAGCCAGCAGAATGGGATGATTGTGTAAGCGACACTGTGTGAGACAAAACAGACAGATAGAGTAGGATATGCGTACAATATAACATACCGTAAAACTTGTATTTAAAAGCCACCTTTATTCAAATGTCACTTTTAAGAAACATCACTTCTGAAGGATGAGTTGAAAAAAAGAGCGCCATGGCATTCAAATAAAGGTTTTATGGTAGATGATCTGTTATAGCAACAGCCATCCATGATCTTTACTCCTCTTCACGACTAGCTTATACAGCCAAATCTTTACTAGGGAAGTTAATTCATTTTAATATCTCCAGATTACATAAGTATTTTCCTAACATGCAACGACTTGTTGATTTCATTCAGGACCAAAAAATTAATGATAAAAACTGCAGATAACTACACATAGGATCAAAACTAACTCACAGCAAACATGTGTAAGAAACTTTATCATACGCAAGAAACTGAAGCAATAGAGTTACAATAAATTTTTTTATCCCGTTTCATACTAGAGAAATACAATTGGACGTGCAGACTCAGTAAAATGTAGACTGAGAGGCAGATATATCAGAAAAAAATTTCACAAACAAGTTGCCTAGCATAGTATTTAAGATATTTGTTGAGTTAGAATTTTTAATTTTTGCTTCGACTTATAAAACAACAACGTTTTATGAAAGTTCAAAGGCCATATCAGTTATTTGGGAAATGATTTCGGGTGCAGAACCTGATAATCATTAGAATTTAATTAAAAGCTGAAATATTTGTATTTCGAGCAAACCACTGGTAGAGGCTTGGCTGTACTGTGCTTATAACTGCCGGCCTTAAAAGGCATTTATGCAGCATGCACAATATTTGATGGAACAGACAACTTCATTAGCAGAAAAGTTTGAGCATATAACTTTGAGAAAACCACCAACATACATCATATATTACAACCTTGAGAAAGGGATCTTTAATAGATGACAAATCCAAGAAAATTCACTAACAAAGCTAATCCTTGCATGAATTGCAGTTGATCAGCACAAAAGTGGCAAACAAAAGTGAAGCAACGAGTGCAGTAAGATCAGCTCATGACATTATCTTCCAGGCCAAAAGAGAAGGCAAAGCACTCACATCAGAAAGTATAACACTTTTGTAAAGCAAACATCATAAGACTCAAACACAAGACCTTGATGAAACTACATTACCATTGGGTAGATTTATGGCTAACACAGCAACTAGCGGTGGATATGAGGCACCTTACAATATTACCCAACCTGCTGTCAACCTCTTCAAATAAACTTAGAAACCTCTGAAAGGCGAGAAAAAGAATAACTCATCTGAGAACTAGTTTGGATTTTGAAAAATCATACACAGAAACCACTTTAGTAAAGTGCCAACATTGACTCAAAACCAAAGATTTTCCCGGAAAACTCTAAAACCATTAAACAGGAAAGCTTCAATTTTCATCAAATTTTTGCTGAAATACTTCGAACTTAGTTTTATGCATTCTTGACATCTATGCTGGTGGCCCATGTTCAATGCATCTAACAAATGTATATAAGTATTCTTGAGTGGATAATACTCAAGGTTCCCATTAAAATATACATATCGTAAAACCTCTATTTGAATGTCACCTTTATTTGACAACCATTATAGTGAAAAGGTTAAAAACTAATGTAGTTTTTAGTTTATCATAACTTTATTTGCACACCATGGCGCTTTAAAAGCGCCATGGCTGTGGTATATAGATATACATACCTGTATGCAGATATATATATTCAGTATCTAGTATCTATACCTATATGCATATATATATATCTATGCATATATATATATATATATATATATATATATATATATATCTATGCATATATATATATATATATACATGTATATATATATACCTGTATGCACATATATATATACCTGTATGCATATATATATATACCTGTATGCATATATATGCCTGTATGCATATATATACAAGTCAAACATGGATAACTCGAACTTCACGGGACCGAGCAAAAGTGTTCGAGTTATCAGAGAGTTCAAGTTATCAGAGCACTGTCACAAGTCCATGTATTTATTTATTAGTAGATACATGAACATATACAAACTATAATATAAATCAAAAGCATAAATGGCTTGTTTCAAATTGAATGCTTCTAATGTAAAGTTTAAAACTTTTTTATCAAAAAGTATAGAAATTTTTCTATCACTTGAGATTGGTTTGTTGTTTGAGGTGATGTTATTGCCAGGACGTTTTTAGATTAAAATTGGCAAAACTTGATCGTTGTTGAAATGCTCAGAAGAAAAAAACATCTTTTACTTTAGAGCGTTTTAACCAAGATCAGATTTGCCGACTTTTCTTGAAGTTTATGCGAAAGTTACCTCACTTTTCCTTGCTTCCGAAGGACCATCGCCAAATTTCACCAAACCTTTAGAAAAGTCGTTAACAAAAATATTTTGCCAATGGTGGTAATAACGACGCCTGTGAATTACGAAAAGATGAGGTTCACCTCTATGGCTTAGAAGAAAGTAATTTTCTAAAGCGATAACAACCGTCTCGGTAGCCGTTGGGCAAAAAAACTGTTCCAGTTAACAAAGTTGAGGTCGAGTTATCCAAAGCAATTTATCATTAAGAAACCGTTCGGGCTAACCATGTGTTCGAGCTATCCAAGGGCGAGTTATCCATGTTTGACTGTATATACCTGTATGCATATATATATAACTGTATGCATATATATACTTGTACGCATAGATATACCTGCATGGAGATATATACTCGAACGCATATGGGTCTTTCCATAGAACTCGCCCACAAAGTGTGACAGAGGTCAAAATCTCAAATCACCCCTACACTAAATTTAGCATTGCTTTTAGGAAGCCTAGCTATTCACATTTTGTAAACAAAACAGTTATTTGCTGTTTTGTTTTTTAAATTTCGCAGTATATTGGTGTTTTTACAACAGGTCGGGGAACAGTTGCCAATGTAACAGGGGACAGCATATCATATTTTTTTATCAAACAAAAAGACACAAGCTTAATCATCTTTCACCTGCTTTAATAATTGGGTGATAAGGTTACAATGCCATAAGAACAGTTAACTATGGAGTGCAAACAATATACTTTACATAAAACAATTGCCTGTCTTACCATACATACAGGTTGCCGATGTACACAAGGGGACACCATTTCCCGGTTACACTGGTAATATTGCCAAATGATAACACTATGTCATTAATTTGAAGTAATGTTACTTCCCACATAAAATAACAGTGATCATACATGTTTATATCTTTTGATTCCGGTTTTGATTTAGGTTAGTTATCCTAATACAGGTTGCCGATGTAACAGGGACATCAAGTGATGCGGAGTTCCTGTTACATTGGTACCATCGGCAGAGTGAATTCAACTTCGCAGATGACAAGAAAACGAATTTGCAAAATAAAATAAAGCTTCCTTTGAGTACATTATCTTACATTTCAGACCCCGATGCTTTCATGTCCCACATTTTGCAACAAAAACTGTCGGGGACACCACATAATAATGCCTTTTATATCAATAAGTGTTGGTCGCTGGACGTCATACATTGTGCCAATTGATGTTAGGACTGGTGCTATCCAAGCAAACACTGATCCATTATGATACTGTTTTTACTTTGTGATAATTTAAACGTGAAACATTTGATTTGTTTAATCACACTTTGTGGGCGAGTTCTATGGAAAGACCCATATATATATATTAGACTTATCACCATTTATTTAGGAATGCTACTGCTCAAGTGACCTAGATATAAAACATTTCCGCTGCAGAGTTACCTAAGATTGAAGAACCAAACTGTCCTATGAGTGGCAGGTAAGTTTTCTTTTAAACACCTGAGCCCCCAGTTGACAAACAAACTAAAACCTGTTAGAGAAATTTCCACAGAACAGCACTTGTAACTAATATTAACAGATAACTGTTGACATATTGAAAGAAATTCTTTATATCGCATATGACAGCGACTGAATACGCTTCTGGTAACCTCGTCTGTGACATAACAAACACTCCGAGTAGTCGAAGGAAAGGGCAGGTTGCGTACTGTTAGTTTGGTCTGCATACGACTAGGAATAGAAGTTTTATAATTAACCCAGTCTTATCCCCAAGCTGCAGACAGTGAAATAATTGTGATAGTTTAATAAGGGCTATTCAACATATCACACAATCATACTGAGCCTAGGTGCAATGCTCTTCTCGCCAATAACGAACCATAAGATAACAATATCTCACAATCGTGCAACAATAAACAACATTACCTCTTGATGATGGGACCGTGCTAAAAAGGAGACAACTTCTTTCATTTTAATGTCAACAAAAGAGGCATTATAGAGACAGCCAGCCTCAGCAACAATTGAATGTCATTATAGAGCATAATAATATAAAAAACTAAATTTCAGATTGCCAATGAAAAGAAAACAATTGTATATTTAAAGTAGCCTTATTGTGAAAGTTTAGCATGCCCATTGCAAAGTGTTAAAACATGCTGCACTATAGTTCAATCTTGTGTTTACCATTAATTAAAAAACTATGTACATGTATGTATACCATTATGATGTGTACAGTGTCCATTGGTGAATGGAAAATTTTTTAAACGCTGCAAAAAATATAACCTTCACAAAAACTAAAAGAGAAAGCAAAACAGTAACTTCCTATTTAAAGATGAACTTGTACCAAGTTTTCGTTGATTTGATCAGAAAGTATCGACATTTCTCTAGCACTTACAATTTTTTTATGTTTGAGATGATGTTTGCCAGGATGGTTCTGGATTAAAATTGACAAAACTGGATCCCTGTTAAAATGCTCAGATCAAGCGAGAGTGCGATTATGATGTCTATAGTTGCAAAGAGATCGACAGGATAGTAATGCGAAACGTTGCAACTTGAACACAATAGAGGATATCAACTATAGCAATGATAAAAACTAGTGATGCCATTTCACATGTAATTTATTTCTGAGTGTTTTAATAGTAATTTAATAAGTTTTAATAATGATGGTTTAATAAGAAATTTAAACAGTCGACGCATAAAGTTATCTATCACTCTCTTGATTCTGACAATACTATGTATCATTTGTATCGTACAAAATAGGGTAACCCCAGCGGCTTATCGGTATTTAGCCTGTCCTCCGTCATCTGTGGCAAGTGAGTCCCCCTTTCAGTACGACTGGCTACATAGATAGTAATAGAAGAAAGAGACTTCTTAATGAGAAAATTGAATCACTAACGGTAATTAAAAGAAACATTGATTTGCTCTTAACTTGTACAGGCGCAGCAGTTCATCCAGCAATAGAAGAGAGACTTCGTTATCACAGAGAGAACTGTACCACTAACAGTAATTACCTTTATTTACAAATTACAAGAAACATGACTGTTTTGTTACTACATGCGCGGTATGCCATTATGTGAATATGTATATATATTGTTTTACCATAAATACAAATAAATACATTAATATTTATATTTCTTTGCATTATGTATATATTTGCATAATAAAATGAACAACTATCTATACAACACAAAAGATCTGAATCGGTATTTGTATCGGATTATTTTTCAATAAGAACCGGTATATCAGATGGAAATCTGAATCGGCTGATGAATTTAGAATCGGGGCATCTCTAATGGAATATACACCATGAAATGTACACTGCTAAATATACCATCAAATGTATACCATACAATGTACCTCATGCAATGTACGTCAAACGCCATAGACCATCCACCTGTACAATTATGCCAACCAATACGCAGTACTAAATAAAGCAGATGCTTCTATAACGTACTGTAAATTCAAAATAACGTAAAGAATTTATGTGAATTTTTTGCTTCGTATTACGTAAAAGATTCCATACAGTGTAAAGTGTGAAGTCAGGCAAGTTTTAAGATTCTATTTGAATGTAAGTCTATCTCATGGCATTTGCAAAAAAAAAAACGATGCGCTTATAGCATTATATATGTACATGAAATATGTACAACCTTCGTGACATCATCAGATGTGCCGACAAAACAGAAAATAGGGTAGCTGCGCAATCGTTGATAAATATGTAGTTAAAGGTGCTCAATTGGTGCAGGTGTTACAGCGTAGGTCTACCAATCTGAATGCAGATAGACAATGATAAAGTAGACACTGATCTTTATATATATAGTATAAATACATTTTTGTTTTGCTTTATTGTAGACGTATTAAATATATGTTATTAGTTTTACTTTGTAGAATAGAGTTTGTCGCTTAGAAAAAAAGTAAATAGTTGTAAATGAACGTCGAAAATGTGTGCCCCCCATCAAATTATTGTAAAATTATCGCAATCATGGTCTATAAAACCAGTGAGATTGATCATAAAAAGGAGAAAAGTTGTTGATGCAAACCAATAATACTGCAGTTACTGTACAGCCCACAAATTAAAAGAGTTGAGTCAAGTTTTTTTTGCATGGCCAAATGAGTGAGTTTGGAAAGATCTTGGATCGGATTAAGCAATTTACATATATTTTGCTGTTCTCATAACGTAAAATGCCTATAACGTAAACGCTCCCGGAACAGATCATTTACGTTATAGCCCCTACTGTATATGTCACACGCAGTATGTATCAAGCGACAGGCATGGTGGGACAAACGAGAGTCTACATTGGCAGCTATGCGTATTTAGTGAAAAGCTTCAAGACACCAAAGTAGCCAACCATTTATGATTCCATGATTGATAATACGCATACAATATAATAATAATATAATACGTATACAATTACATTTGGAGGTCGAAAGAGACATGTATGTACAAACCTAGTGCCGAAAAGCTCTGCATACGCTTGACTACCAGCTAAGGCATAGCTAATATCCAACACCAACAGCATTCCCACAAGTATGGCGTCAAACAGGAAGCTCACAAAACGATTAGGCAGAAACTGCTCTCCGATCAAATGAAAGTCAGGAGCTCTTGGTTTAGGCTGTTCTAAAAATTATAATAGTAGACATCGGCTAGCAATTGATGATGTGTGTAATGGGGTGGCCATTGTAACAATAGTACCAAAGGCTAGAAAGCCAAAGCCAAACAAGTTAATAATTGAGATATCGCCTTATCCTGGGTTCAGATATACTGAGCCCAAGTTTTGTCGTGTAAAATATCAAAGTCACTAAAACTAATTTGGTAACTCATTTCACTTTTTATCAAAGAAATAGAAGAACTGAAAACCGGGTGAATCTGTGGCCGAGTTCACAAGAGCCTATGCCGCAGTTGACACTGACAGTAAATCCTTGAGTATTTGCATGCATATGTAATGATTTATACTTCCATCTGGTTCAGCCTAACACTGGAGACGCTGCCTTATAACAAAACCCGAAGTACACCAAGAGACAGCTCGTCGACTTATATTAATATACTCTCAGTCGCTTTACAATAAAACAACGTTTGGCATAAAACTGTTTTAGGAGCCAAACCATTAAAAATATACGGTTAACATAGCAAGCACCCAAATATGATTTTCACAAGAGTTTCTATCAAGTGATAGTAGCGGTCAGACTTTCTGTCTCACCTGGAATTATATGGGGTATGTCTTCATCGCTGCTAGTGCCATCATCAGTTGGAGTTGAGTTTAGGGGTATCCTGTCTTCATCCACCACGTTTGGCTTGCTCCTCCTCTGTAACAGCAAAGACAGAACTTAAGTGAAGTTAAAAGCAGAGGGAAAAGAAAGTTTGGTTACTTTTATTGCATCATGCTATGAATCAAGACTTATATTAAATTGCTTAACAGAGCAACAAATTTACTCCCATTTCTTCAAAAAAAAACAGATAGAATGCATATTTTTAGTTTGGTTTGAGCGACTAGCATGGCCCAGATGTTTTCTAGCATGCGCTAACTTGTCTTTAAGTTTTTATTACACACACCTCATTGGGTACAGCCCAAGATAATACCTAGCAACCTAGCACCAGTGTTCAATGCTGAGTGGATCCACAGAATCGGGCCAAATGTTGGTTCTTGGTAATTAGCTGAAAGAGTCGAGTTTATTTGAGATTCGATTTTGAACGATGACTGTTGGGCTTAACAGAAGAAAATCTATTCTTACAAAGGTAGTTACTTTGGTGGTTACTTACACCTGTGGGAAATATGCAAAAGCCATCTCTAGCAATAAAACCATTTCCAAAACATTTTAGGACATTCGTTTAAAGGTTGACTTGCAACAAAATTCACATTAAAGCTATTTGGTATCAAAAGATTCACCATGTCTTACTCTGTTGTGTTGTAGGTGCAAAATATGTGGGAATGTGATTGCAAGCTCTTAAAAGCTAAAAAACGAACAGTTAATCGCAGCCACACGAGACAGCCGTAGTTTGGATTCTCTTTCCAAAAGTGCTTAAATGGGACGTAGTTGTTACAAGTTGGTTTCTGTTTACACTTTCATGCAACCTCATTCGTTGAAATATTTTCACAAATATACTTCACGAATTCAATAAAACCATGTTTATTGTTCTTACGCATCTATTTTATCGTCATTAAAATGCTGACAATTTTAGCACTGATATCTTATATGTTACCGTAAAAATTCGTTTAATTTTTTAACTTTAGCTCGAAGGAGTACATATCATTGTCTAATAATCATGACGAGCCTGTTGGTCACCTGTGATAATCGAAAAGTGCTGCAGAAATTATTTGCGAAGTATTGGGTCACATGATCAGATTACGACTTGACGATTAGAACAAGCCGAAACAAAACTGTAAAGTAGCGAGCATCTATATTTGATATGGGGTCTTTAGTAAAACCCGAATTGTTTGTCATAAACTAGTGCAATGATAAGTTTTATATTGAGCTTTTTATTGGCCTTTCAATTCACGTGAGAACATCCCGTGACAAAACATTAACCAAATGTAATGACTATGTCAGAGAAATAAAGAGATTCCAATCTACGGTGGCTTTTCGTTTTTGAGCTTTTAAGAGCTTGTAATCACATTTCCACATATTTGGCACCTACAACACAACAGAGTAAGACATGGTGAATCTTTTGATACCAAATAACTGTAATGTAAATTTTATTGCAAGTCAACATTTAACTAATTAGATCAATAGCACATTTTCACTTCGATTCAAATCTTCACTTTAATTTATTTGACGATTTATTTGACAAATATTCTGTTTCGTAATTGTCCAGTTTTCAGAGTTAACATACGCCATCTTTTTCTTGAGCACAAATACAGCAGCACCAAAAGCTGCCATCAGAAGTGGTTGATGATCCACAAAATTTCATTGATACGCTGACAAGGCAGGGAATGACAATGAGACGTCCAGCAAGAATGTCAGGAACTTCACCTAACTAATGCTAATGCTTATTGGTCAATCTTTTTGACAACCGAGCATTTATTAGCCTGAGTGTTTTAGTCGTAGCTTATATCGTTGCAATACAGTAAAACGCATTTACCGATGCAAATATAGAAGTCAAGCTGATATTATTTCTAGTTGAATTACACTTTCCACGCTGTCCTATGGGCCTCATGTTGCCCTGTGCTTGATCAATTCTTCATGCTACCCTAGGACACTTATATTTCGCTAGTATTTAGTTTCGTGAGTAGCATACAGAGTAAAATTTCGCTGCAACTTAATTTCGCAGCTATGATGAGTGCGAAAATATAGTGATGAGAAAATAAATGCTGTGGAACAAACATAATTAGATTCCTCAGGTTCGGTTCATTGTTAAAAAAAAAATTTTCAATTTGGGACTACATGTAGTTTGTAATTGTGAATCGCAGGTAGAATTGTGTAGTCAAGATCGATAATGCAATTTGATCGCTTGCTGCCATTTATTTCTTGGACTATCAATGAACAAAGCTATTTTACTCCGCGTTTTCGCTCATTGGTTATGATAGTTTAGTTTCGCTCATGAAATTTTCGCGAGAGGATGACTCCACGAAAACGCGAAAGTTAAATGAGGCGAATACATAAGTGTCCTAGGGTATAACTTTTACTTCGATGTCAAAATGAGAAAACAAATCCTCTCCCTTAAAACAGTATGCTACAGCTTATGACAGTTACTATCAACTAAAACTGAGATGTTTTAAATTTTTGATTAAAAAAATTGTAACCACGTTCCGTACAAAGCTTTGAATCCTAAAAAAAAATAATAATAAATTTTATGCATATAATTAAATTTACTTATTTAAACATCGCTAGTGTTTAAGAGCATTGTCAAATAAATGTGGTTTGTACAGAATATGGAACTATGTAGGAATGAAGCTACTACATCTATATTTTATCGAATTGCAGGACTGAAGTCAAAATCTTTGTATTTAATTGAATTAGTAGAATGAATGTGCTATATCTGTATTGCCATGGAAACTTAAAACTGGCATAACCATAGAAAGATTTGAAGTACATAAAAGAGTAAATTTGAAGAAGTTATCTTTTTTTAAATGAATTAAATACCAATACAGTATGCGGAGTGTGGGCAATCACCTTACACAAGAGTTGGCAACAGATGGACAAAGGCTATGACCTCAATAATAGCGATAATCGTTTCACTCATTGTCGAGGGAGCCATTGATTATGGCATGAGAAAGGATTGTTTTACATGAGTCCGTTTCTTTCAAATGAGTGACAAATATTTTGAAAGAATCCTACCCTTTTAGTCACATACTGTGGTCGCGGAGAATTATAGCGGGCGAGTCAGAAAAGACAAATTGCAAAAATTTTGCCCAGTTTAAACCACTCATAAATTATAAATGAGCCACACAATTATTCTTCGTGACTTTTACTGTTTAGATCTGTTCAAGGTAGAGTAGTAAAACATAGATCTGTTCAAGGTAGAGTAGTAAAACATAGATCTGTTCAAGGTAGAGTAGTAAAACATAGATCTGTTCAAGGTAGAGTAGTAAAACATCTGACAACTCTGTAATTTGGATGATATCAGCATCATAAGATGTGAAACTAAGCGTTCACAGCATTCATTGTCTAGCTAGAAAAAATGGAGCTATTCACTACTTGCATCATCTGAATTCCAGCACTACCCAGTCAACCTCCTTGAAAAATTACCCACAAAGGTTAAAAACCAGTAAATACTCGTAGGCTGCTTATGAAAGCTGAAACTGCCTTGAGCGTGGGATCATTATAATTATTGTCAGGAAAATTAGTATTTTCTGATTAAGATTAATCTTCTATGAAAACAAAACTTTTGTGTTTTTTATTTCAAAGTCGAAACTGACAGATTTTTGCAGCTACAAACTCTAGAGAAATCAATATTCACAAGAAAAACACTCCATTGTTTGTCTTTAGGATGTGTTCAAAGACCTAGCAAACTTTTAAGTAAATTAACCAGTTTAATCTTGCAACTGACATATCGACGTACCCAACTATAGTAAAACTTTGCTTTTGAAACAAGTCTTAGGCCTATTAATTTTTATTTTAATCATTTATATTTTCTAGAGTAGCTCAAGGAACAAGGCATGTCTAATCAAAGCGATCAGTAGTGTAAAATGTATATTAGTAGCAGAGAAGATTTTAATGAAGCATTCCTAGTGAGATAATGAGTTGTATACAGTAGTCACATGAAATGCGGCGATTTCCAGAATGCTTCATAAGCAAGAGCTCTGCAATCTAGTAACATGAACAATATCAGAGCTCTACTGCAGTTAACTTGATAGTCAGAGCAGTTTCCTTTTAGTTCAATTTTTGTTTCGCTTTTATCAAACTTCTGCAAGCATTAAAAACAGCAAATATAAACCTCCAATTTTATCTGCGCTAAAATTAACAAAGTTGTCCAACTTTTTAATAGTTTGATATAAAGGCTCATATTAAATACTGCTCGCTCAGACACTGAATTATGCAGGAGGTAATAATTAAACAGCACCATGTACAAAAAGGCAGATCATGGGAAAAATGTTGAATCAGTTGCAATGTGAACTCAAGCATAAAGAAGTTACTAAATGATGTTGTTGAAATGTTCAAGCCAGACCTTTGAAAGCAAGGTCCTAAATATCACCTACTGCTCGGAACTAGGAAGAATATATCCTACTAAAAACCCCAGTATCATCTAGAAGGCTGTGATGTGTGAAGAAGCATCCTACAAAAGGTGATTTACCTGACAAGATCTCTGGATGCAAACCAGTTTAAGCAAACCTGCGACACGGCCCAGTGTTTTCCATTGCAATAAAAAATTGTCACTATTTTATTGTTTTTTTTCTTACAATCATAATCCAGCTCTAGTAGTCAGTATTATTAAGGATGAGAACCTCAAAAAGCATCGTCACAACAAGACTGTGAAATAAAATTATTCCTTCAAGAGAGCACTTAGCGAATATGTGTTTATGACAGATTCTCAACTTTTAATATATCTGAAATGCCAGCACCATGAAATTGCTCAAGTTAATTGTTAGTGTCTGGGTCAGTATAAAGGGTGAGGCAGAAGACAGTGCTAGTTGATATGTTTTATAATGACTAGCTAGTAACCAAAAATGAACCCTGAGCATAAACAGTTGATCGGCTTTAATCCTGTGAATCATTCTATTAAGCGTCTCTTGTAGGTGGTGAGATCCTCAGGTACACCAACTGGCTAAACCAGGTCAACCGTACAGATTAGCTAATTAGGATTATGAATGTAGAGCAAAGGGAGATACCACTATTCTTAAACTGGATGAAGGCCATACGTTCATCACACCACTCACTGATCATACACAGCTTATAAACTAATGGACTTATATGTTTAAAACTACCATACTTTTCGGACCATAAACCGCACGCAACCCGATATAAGCCGCATCTGCTTTATTTTCCAAAAAACGATAATAAAACAATACATAAGCCGCACCTTTGTATAGGCCACATAACTCAGGACGGTGCTTTGTAACGCGGCAGCAACTTTGCTGTTTAAAACGGAACAGTGCCTAACGGCACTGTTTCGTACTAACCGATGCTTTTTAACCTAGTGCCTAATGGAACAGTACCGTTAGGCATTGTTTCGTTTTTTTCTTTCACCGCTAGAGGCACACTAACCGGAGATTCTGGTTAATGCGCCCTAGCGGTGAAAGAAAAAGCCACAGAATAGCCGCACCCTTATATAAGCCGCATGGCTCAAATCATCAGAAAAAAGTAGCGGCTAATAGTCCGAAAAGTATGGTAATGATATCTGGAAGCCACTGTCATATTTAGTCAACCAGTCAAAAACATCGTAACAAGAGTGTCTAGCAGCAGAAAGGAAGGAGTTGAATGTGTCGAAAAGTGCTTTACAAAACTTTCCGAAACATGCTTTGTCTCCTGATTAATATGAAGTTATCTCCCTTCACTTTCATTTTAAATAAACATACATACCAACTATTTCAACATGAATTTTTGTTGTTTCCTAAATATTTGAGCAGATTTAGGAAAAATCTAGTGTGTGTGTGTGTGTGTGTTTGTGTGCGTTTGTGTGTACGTTTGTGTGTGTAGCCATCCCTTGAAGTCATGACAACTCAGGTTGATGCTATAGGTAAGCAATAGATGTTGTGTCAACAATTCCTCAAAATTGCAATGCATTGAGTTTCATAAAAATAGTAAATGTATTTTTCAACTAAGAAGCACAGATGGACCTACCTTGAGTTTTCCATCTCCCTGCACTTGAATGGCTGAACATTTTTGTAGGACATCCACAGCAAGATATACAGCCGGAAACTTCAACAGAAAATACTTCCACAATCGAGGGTAACTTGTTAAACAGACACATAGAAATAAATAAAGAAATAGAAATAGATGTCTCCACAAAGTAAACTATTAGAAAGTAGCTGAATTAATAGTGAGAATGATAAGAACTGAATGAAGACACGCTGATGATAGTAATAATAGTGACTGAAGAACAGCTGCCGTAATAAAAACATATCAAGCGGTAAGAAAAAGACCTGCTGATATCTAGGATGAGTACATATTGAGTTTATACATCTGTATAATATAAACACTTGTATGTACAAAGCTTCAGCTTATACACCTACATTGGTGTAAACAAGCTTAGAAATGCAGGGTATACCTTCAGTAGGTCACACAGGTGTAGTACATCTATATATATATATATATATATATATATATATATATATATATATATATATATATATATATACACACATTATATATATCAATCTCAAAGTTTGTGTGTTTTTAGTCTGTCAAGCTATAGCTATTAAAATGTTGGAATGAAGAACCCTTAAAACAGAAGATTTGATCGCGGAACCTCCCATTCCAACAGGTGATATGCTAATTCATTGAGCTACGGCGAGATTGATGGATTCATTGGGTGATATGAGTAGAAATCTGGGTGAAAATACTCATAGCGCTCTGTGTTACACAATAGTATTAAAGCTTGCTCTCACAGCCCTTTATTAGTAAGTTTAGCAATAAGGATACTAGCTCACTCAAATTAGCCATTGGCAATGTGCCAGGCAAATGGCAGGCAACTACATTACCTGCCACTGTTTGTAAGCCTTTTTAATACCCGTGTAAAAAGGCTGGTCCATATATATAACAACCATGTGGCAGTGTCAAAATATATCTGTATGATATACATTTGGGTAAATCCACATATTCTGTGACAGACATTAACAAGATTCCAATTCCATTATTGACAAATTGATACTGTATTAATAGGGAAAACCTTTCTAGCTAAGTGACACTTCTTG
The DNA here is from genome assembly GCF_963576615.1 of Watersipora subatra. NCBI lineage: Eukaryota > Metazoa > Bryozoa > Gymnolaemata > Cheilostomatida > Watersiporidae > Watersipora > Watersipora subatra. Next base: position 55,287,419 of record NC_088715.1, on the reverse strand, counting down.
AATTTCACTCCATCAGATATGATGATTAAGTACAAAAGTTTTACTTTTACCAAAGTGTAGTTACAGATCTATGTGACTTGAGCAGAATGCTAATGACGCTGGAAATACATATTAACCCTGTATTATTTCTTTTTAATCAAGTGTTTACCATTGATCGTATTTACCATCCTTTAAAATGAAAAAGGTTTCATATTCTCATTAAAATTCTCCAACATCTTATCACCTCAACAAGGTGACATCTTAACAAAATCTCTTTATCACCTTAACAAGGTCTTGAGTCATAATAACTTCCAGATACCCCTTATTTAATTTCCAGATATCAACTTAATAAGATGATATCTGGAAGTTATTATGACTCGAGACCTCTTGCAACAGAACTCGATATTATAGGCAAGGTCCTCAGCAATGTAAGAAACTGATAAATTCAAGGATCTCAATACAGGCATACAGCTTTTTGGAGTGTTTGTATTTCGTTGCAGATGTGACAAAACTCATGTGTTAAAAACTAACCAATGCAATTCGATTTTTAGTTCATCAATAAGTATTACGGTTGGTTTAAGAAGCCTCCTTCATACCTAGAAAGAATCAAACAGCCAGTTAAAGTTAACTCTCAAAAATTTATACTGTACTTAATTCGAATTTTCTTCTGCACTCTGGTTGGAATAGATATACTATAACTACACTGTATTGTGGGTATATCGGCGTTATAGTTAGCTGAATGATGGCATTACGTTGTGGCATAAGGTAAAACATAAAGCAGTCTCTTTTGACAAAATAACAAAGCGCACTGTTATGTCTCAGTTAAACATTGAAACCCAGCAAATCGCATGACTGAAGAGAGCAGAGAGTGGATATGGGAATACAAAGAGAGAGACTAGATATAAAACAGTAGAAAAAATAATGCAAATAAGAAGAAAGTTAATATGGTGACACTGAAAGGTAAGCATTTTAGGCATATACATGTAAATTCCTAACGAACCGTGTTGCGGATTCAGCTAACTATTGAACTAGTATTGTAGCGGTAGTATTTTATTTGGTTAGCTCGATTATAACATATGAGCATCCAAAAGGTAACCAGACAAGGTTGTTTTTCTCAAAATAAAGCCTGTTTGCCATATCGGTTGCGAGACCATGGCAGCAATCTTGCGCAACAAAACACTTGCGACGCGAGCCAGATTCTGTTCACATGAAACTGCATCGCTAATAATCGCATAAAAATGTTCACTCGCAATGCCATTTCGATAATGCTGACCTTCACTTGTACAGTGCATTTCGGAAGGTTTTGCATGCGGCTCTTTGCGAACTTTGAACAGCGTTAAACTATTGCGTTGACCGCCAGAAACTACCGGCGATACTCGGCGAGTAGGTTCACATTACACCGCTAATGGCCTGCGGTGCTGTCGCCGGTGCTTACGGCGTATATAGGAACCGGGCTTTAGGTAACTACAGCAGACGCTACTATAACAAAAAGCACATTTTATGTAAATTCAACTTGTTTATGAGATTTATGTAGTTTTTGCTTTATACTATGTAAACAATTACAAGTCTCAGGTGAGAGCAAATTATCATAATTGATTTGAAACGAGAGGCCCATAGTTGGCCTTAAAAATATCCTTTTCCCTCTTGTCACACTTGGGAGAGAAGATGATGCATAGGGTATCTCTGTTATGTATATCCTAGGGTATATTTATTATGTATATAATAGTAAGACCCTAAAAATCTAGTGTGTCTAGAGAGATCATCAAGTGAGCTGATAAAGCTAAGGAAATATATAGCTGAACTATTATTCAAAATGTACACCCAAAGGTGGTCGATTAAGATGGTCGATTGGTGCAGGTGTTACAGTGTTGATCTACGAAGCCAAATGTCACTAATTAATGTGTCATTGAAAACGATATTTTATCCTAACTTCTAACCTGACTTTGAACAAATGAACAAACATCGCTCTTACTTAGCAGATATAAATTTTAGTTTTACTCTGTTTACACCACCAATATGTAACATCATTCAATGAAGAGATTAGGCTTATTTTTTAAGTCAAAAAGGTGAAATTGTGACAATATTGAAACAGATTATGCAATTTACATATATTTTACAATTTGTATAACATAAAATCCATAATTTAAGATAATTTACGCTGTAAGAGGGTGTTCTGTATTTACTAGTTAGTTGTACCAGTATGTATATTTGTGAACAACTTACCTGAACTGCAAACACAACTGTAAATGACAATAAGAAGGGAGTAAGACCAGACTTGGCTAAGGTAACAGGAAGACCTAAAAAATTTAAATATCAGTGATGGTTAGACAACCGCATAGAAAATTGGTATACTGGAAACGGGAAAATAACAACAGAATGAGACCAATTTAATATAAATAAAATCAAACAATAGTGAGTAACAGCACCAACAACCACTAAATAAGTTATCATACTCTGCGCTCGCGTTAGCCACAATAAATGGCAGAAAGTTTTGGCAGGAATTCTTGCAACTATGAGTCGATGTGAAATTAACAAAATTTTCAGTACAGGGCAGAAAACTTTTTAACCTGGGTTAACCTTCTTATGGAGCAATTTTGAACCATCCATCACCCATCAATATAGTTATGCAACCAATTAGCCAATAGCTAATTAAAGAAACTTGAGCAAAACGATATGACTGCAACATAACTTTCTGTTCACGGATTTTGTGGACCTCCATTAAAGATGGCTTAACTCTTATACGATAGAATCTTTTATTTGTGTTGATGAAATTAACTACCAAAAGGTATCACTACTATTAACTACCAAAATTAAATACCAAAAGGTTATTGCTGATATACACCCCGCATTTTCGCGGCAAACATTGGAGTTTGGACCATAAAGCTTCAATTCAAACTCTTTGAAACCGACAAAAAGTATCCACAAGAAAAGTTGTATTTGACAAACCAAAGCTATACATGTGTAATATTTTTTGTTTAGTGAAACAAGCTACAAAAGGAAAAATGCTATGGTTTCCGCAGTTTGACCAAAACACAGACTTCATTCTCTAATATAAAAATGTAAATATACTATCAATAAACAATCTGAGGCCTAAAGTATTTTCCTAAAAATGATCAGGTTAATGCTTACAACTTTTCTTTTCATTTATCCTTGCCTGAAAAAAAAAAACTTAAAAACTGTTTTATTATGCTGTGAACTCTTGAGTAAAAAGAAAAAGGTTTTTTTGCAAAACAAGTTGATACCATAAATTTATTGTGGCAAAACTTGGGATGTGTCAACTCTGTGATCAATTTTCTTGTAGCCATTATAAAGGCTTTCTGGCAGAATGATTAATATACACAAGCTGATATAAAGGCTTTCTGTAGGAAAAAAGGTGATATTCATCGCTAAAACGAGTTCGACCACAAAAAACTTTGAGTGGAGAGGTATCACAGGTTCTTTTTTAGGAACATAGTCATAGCTAAATTGTTGATAATTTTTATATATTGAAAAGTGTAGCCAGCAGCTTTAGAATACGTTGCTCATAAATGGCAGATCGAGATGATGGGACAATTATAAAATTGGGCTAAACATTAATTAAAAAATATATATATAGTTGGCATTACGTACAATTTGAAAAATTCTCGTGTGATATTCTCTTCAAACTGGGCGACCCCTGATACAACCTCAAATCTACATCTCATCGCATACATTGAATGTAGTCTAACGAGTCTCTTTTTGCGCATAAACATCCGAGACGGAATTTGACAGTATACTTGGATTTATAAATAACAAATATGCTTAATTTTATACAAACAACAGGCTAACATTAAAAGGTGACAATTTCTACACGCAAATCAAACTCTAAAATATAGTCAATTGTTAAACTCATAAAACTTCCATATAAAAACCCATTTTTTATACTTCATTTAGAAGACTAGCATATTTAAGTTATTATAAACATGTTCAGTCGAACCTATCTGAAGACACAAATCTCTAAATCTTTGTGTCTAATATAACAAAAACTATTATTGCTGTAACAAAAATAGTACTAAATCAATTTATAAATTAATATTCGATAGAGCCTCGATGTGTTTGAGATTATAAACTGCAGATGTTGTAACCTTGTGAACAAACATTAAAAAGGTACAATGATAAAGGCATACCAAGAACTCCAGTCCCCAAAAGAAAGCCAATTGTCAGAAAATCTGCAAAGAAAAAATTAAATGGGTATTCTAATAAGTAAATTGAAACAAGCTACTAGGCGCTACTGATGTATCACAAGGAAAAGAATGGATCTTGTCACTAAGCCTCCATCAGTAGTTAGCAATTTCAGCTTGATTATAGTCATCCAGTTACTGGAAGCATACTTCAGGCACAGGTGAATTAGTTTGTAAAACAATGAAGTAAACCAATTTATGTATCCAGACTGAAATAGATGAGCTCAGTTATTATCCATAATCAAGAAGGATCATTGTAAGTTGAAATAAAGCACTAACTAGAATTTGAAATATATTTAAATGATTCATTTAACTTGTGTTAAAAGCCACTAATTCATATGTGAAACAACGCTAATAACGCTTTCTGATTGAGCACGAGCTGGTTCTTTAACCAATGCTTGAAGATCTGGATGAACTTTGTTATAATTTGGAGACTACAAACTGCTACTGTTGATAAGAAAGAATTATTAGTGAGTATATCAAACGAGGAACAAAAAAGTGGTGCATAAATTTACGTTATAGATTCTTCCTGACCCTTAAACCTACTCTGTTGCTCCAAATATTGAATAATGCTATGTACCCTAGATGCTTACGACCCAGTCTGATTATTCTCAAACAATTGTAAGCCAGCTACCTAATTTTCAATAGAATTAATACGAGATCGTTTGAGTAAAAGATATTTCACTATTTCGATGCAAACCTTTGAATGTTAATTATACCGAACTGTTTCAAAGGCAAACTTTATTAATACGTCACTTTACAACAACATCAAACGTAGTCTCATTGCCATCTACAAACCATCAGCCACTAAAATACTCACAGCTCTGAACATAAACAAAAACATTTGAGCTGAATATGTTGCTGAAGGAGTAATTCTGCGTCATATCGCAGCGAACGCTGGCAGGTTCTCGAGTAGGCCAGAGGAAATTCACTACTCAAAGCATTAACCGCGACTGGAATAAAACATTAGAAATGGAACTTTCAGAAGTTTTCTTACACAGACGTTTAGTGCCATCGCTGTGAACCAATTTTGTCACGACATTTCTGAAGGATTTAAAGAGCGCAGCCCTGTAAAAACCATTGAACTCGAAACTCCAAGGTTTTAAGTTCAATGGTAAAAACACTCAGGCATGCGAATACATACTGGTAATTAATATCGACAACGGTTCAGCATAGAACGACTTAACGGGTTATAAAATTGAGTTTGTAAAGAAAACAGTCTATTCGGTTGTGACTTATACTAAAACCACAGTCTTTATTAGCGCAAATATTACACGCGTCGGTAGCATTAGTTTCAACTAGTATTCCATTATGACAAACGTGCTGTGTATGCTTCCGCTAGAATCTGGGTACAATGTGTATTTTGACGAAAGCGATGTACAGTACAATGGGAATAGGTATCGAATCTCAGAAAAGAAATCGATGCCATAATTGAATGTAAATCTACCGAAAGTTGTAGCAGCATCCGATATTTTGTTTCGACTAGCTATTTATACGCTGCATTTAAATAATTGCGCGATTATTTTTATACCAGCTTGGCGTTTGCCTATCTTACCTTGTTCTAGTTTGTCAGAAGAGACAATGCGTTGTGAAACATTATTTGTTTTGATCATAGACCTACTGTATTAACTATATTTAATAGGTATAGTGTAGTTATTGGGTATAATTATAGTATAGGTCATAGGTCTATGGTTTTGTTATTCAATAAACGATCTCATTCTTATTTAAATTGGTCCATGATATCTATTGCAATTGTCATCACTATATGAAAAGTGATAGGCCTATGTACTGCAGCAACAATTAATCTATGAGAACCAAATTTTTTATGTAGCAAAGGAAAATGTGTACTCAGTTTTTTGCGTTTCCAAACTCCATATCTCAATTTGAAGGACTTCTTAATTATTGTGGTGGGCCTACCTGAAACTGAACTATTAGTTTTTGCTAACAGCTTTAGACTACTCTGAACCCAACACCACTCATGTTACAACTTGCTAAGACTAGGCCTGGCTCTCAGTTCTAATAAAATTAGCGCAGGGCACTAAATTTGACACAGTAATAAAACATTCTATATTAAACAAAGCAGAGAGAAGTTTTGTTGGCCACCACTAATTTCATAGCATTTGTTCCGTTAAGAGTTTCTTTTTATTTAACATATTCCATGTAAGATAACAGCAACGGAATCTATCGAGTACCAATGTCTGAATGTAACAGTAACTTTCGTGGTGTTCATTAATAATGAAACAATTTTCTACTAAAGCACCTAACACCCATATAATATTATCACTTCAAAGCTGAATACTATCATAGTGTAATAGTGCCACCATTTTGAAAGCTTATTTGCAATGCTTCAGCTTTAAAATGCATATCTACATTTTCATGTGTCATAGTCCTTTTGCAAAAAAACTTTGTGAGGAAACAAGTTGTATATGTTATGACTTTCAAAGTTTGGTAGAGGACATGCAAGTTGCAGGCAAACAGGGCGCCAAATCCAAATGCCAAAACAAATTGATGGAGTAGTAACCTAATAATTTATTGAAGACTATAAAAAAAGGCAGCAAAATTATATTAATTGTAGTTTATCAGAAACAGAATATACATGTAATACTATCACCTAAATTTATAAGCTATATATTACTGTATTAGCAATAATTTCATTTCAAACCAAAGTCTTCCAGATTATGCCATACAAGAATCTTGAAACAAAAAAGAAAAAAAGGCAACAGTTTGTCACTGAATTGTAATTAGAGGGAAACAGATAGAAAGAGCTTCATAAAGGGTACTATAAATTATATATTTTGGAAAAGGTATGCAAATTGTTCTTTTGCGTCATCTAACGCAATTCTAACAATACACTTAGCCATGCATTACTATTTAAATGCTAGATGCGCTACCTCTAAATTTATGCTTAACACATTTTGGCTGTCTCTTATGGTTCACTTCTCCACTTGCCTATGTTCGTATGATTTATTGAAAGAACAGGCCTTTTAATAGCCCTACTGGGTCACTTCATGACAAACTTTAGACTACTGCCAAAATATTTTTTCGTTAATATAGGATATGCTTAAGCGGGTGGTTTCCCTCCATATGACAAATAAAATGAACATAACTTTATTTTCACTACCCTGATAGTTTAAGTTATTCGATAGTAATTTGATTTTGGCTAACTACGTGCCTCAGCAATTCTACACTGTTTTTTTTTAGACATTGTACAATAAATGACCCATAAATTGTTGTGGAGTTTTTAACAAGCAATGACGGTTAAAAGGTGATATCAGGAAGCTAATAATTCTAAAATAATAAAATACTATTGCAGTTTTGCTAGCATATAAAATGACATGAAGCGGCAGGTGCACCTGAAAAAGTTAGTATCAATATTTGCAATTGCTATGTGCGAGCGGTTGTCAATATTATTCTATCATCTCACTTTGAATATATTACTTTCTTTTATTGAATATTAGTGTTTTCTTTAAAGACGATGTAATTGTGCATTCTTCTTTAAAGCACATCAATTATATCAGTATTTCTATCATATATTTCAGTACTTCAGAGTCTTGGCTTTCGAATGAGTTTATATATAATACACAAAGAATAATAAAACTATGAAAAACAGGGTGTCAAAAGTATGTCCTGCAATAAAAAAACACTTGGTTGTGGTTCCCACAATGTGATGCCATAATTATCATTTAGCCTTAGATCATCGATCCCTTTTGCTGCCATTGAGGCTCTGTGACAATCGGTGCTCTTAAACCCAGAGAGCGCTAATAATAAACTAGGATTCTAGATAATCAACAATGCTCGGGGATCGTGCTAACGCCCGACCAATGCAAACACATGTTCTGGATTAACAGATTTCGGGGGATTGTTAGAGTTTGGTTTTTCATCCTTTCATTCATTTTAAACATTTATAATAATTATTATCCCTTCTTTTTATATCGCTTTTCATGTTGCTTTCTAAATATGATTATGCTTCAATAAATTTACTTTCGTTGATAAAGGTAATGAATTCACATCGGTTAAATTGTGACCTGCAGTGGCATGGCCCTAGGACTATATGTAAATTGCACACTAGCGAGATCACGCAATGCTTTAAATTAATTAGCCTCAGTCGTGCCCCTCCACATCACAATAAAAAGAAAGGGCTAATGCATAATATCATCGGGAAAATAGTATGGGGCTTGGAATCTGAGCTATTTATCATACAAATAATCTGTACATGGAGAGCTAATGACACTGATTCCTTTGTCATCTTCATTGGTTCTCAGGAGTTGTTTGACTTTCACCTGTCATTATCGTAGTTGATACATATAAGCGGTTAGCAATAAAAATAAACGGTAAGAGCACACAACACCGAATATGAAAATTGTGACGTCATAATTTGCGAGCCTATACTATTGAACATTTATGTGATAGAGCTCTGGGGAAATCCTATAAACACCAACCAGTGTCTGTCTCACCATGTCAAACAATGGCTCATTTGAAAGCCAAGATATTGAAGAACTGATATAAGAAACAGTACTGATATAATTTATGTGCTTTAAACATGAGTATCTCTTTAAAAAACGATATAATTTAGGTTAATTCTAGACGAAGATAAAAGGACGTTAACTGTTTTGTTAGATGGTACCAATAGACATTTTTATTTAGCTTCTAAGCTACAGCTAATGCTTATCTACATTTGCTTTTAAGAAACCAGACGTCATTTTAGTTACCCGAGCTGTAGATTCATAATGCTGTGTCAATTGGCACAACTGGTACAATCGTTTTGTTGATTGTTTATATTGTTAAGGTTTTCCTAATAATATTTTTTTTTCAGACTAGCAGCCTTTAACAATGTTTTTTCTATGTAGTATTGTTCTTTCTTTTTTTATTGCTACATTCACCCTAGCATTATTTCAATCAAAAGCGATTAGAGACTGTGCTGACTCTGGCAGCCACATTCTTGATGATCTCATGAAGTTCAAAAGATATGATAAATGCAATATTTTTTACAAACCCCTACGCAAGCCAATACATTTTTTTATTAAATTTTGTAGATGTTTAACTTGAAACATCCATAAAATAATTAGTGGACATTTTTTCGATAACAGGCATCCAAAGCTCAGGACAAGCTTGCTTTTGCCAATATTATTTGGTTTTCACTTTTGTTTGCTATTTTAAAGGTTATCACAATGACCAAACTTCAGCAGTGGCTTATGTTGGCGATGGCTTTTCTTGCATTCTGGTAAGTTTCAATCTGTTTTTCCATTCTCATTAGTATCACAATTGGCTCATAGTATAGAGGAAATTCTAACGCTGTTCCAGTCTATACTACAGTAGATCGTTGAAATGCTCGAGCGCAAATCTTTTTCTAATGGCGGATCAAGTTCATCTGAAGATTTAAGGAGACTGTATTTTCTAAGGCTGGGCGGTTTTGGGCACCAACTGTATACCGAGACCGCACCTGTTTACACCGATACCGTACCGCATACCGACATTGAGAGAACAACTCCCAAAATCATATGGTTCGGTTTACACACCGACAAATACCGCAAAATGAGACAAAACCACGTGAATTTTTGGGAGTTGTGTTCTACCTACCATTGCTACGCAGCACTAGCCAGCTCTACTTGAGTACAGGGTCCCTTTGTACAAGGGATGGCATTTGGATTGCACAATCCACCTGTTGGTTCATTCCACCACTCTTAACTTTAAAGTTGGATATTGTGTATTCCTTATTTTAGGCGAGCGTGTAGAAAGCGAGCATAGAATACAGAATCACAGACACACATAAAATCATGTACCATGTTTGTTGAGAACAAACCCAGCTCTTCAGCAATGAACGACAATTTATTTTATTTATATGTGTAATTACAAATACCGTATATAAAACAACATTCAACTTGACAGCGTTTACTGCAATCCTACATACATCTACAAATAAATTGTGTGCTTATTAATAACTAACATGGAAGAAGTAAGCAGCGTGGTTTCTACATCTAATGTAGTGTATCAAAGCATTGTCAAACATCGGATTTCGATGATGTCGGTGTTAAAGCTTCCAAATCTGCATTTTCCGTAGATTTCAATGATGATTATGTCGGTGGTAAAAACCCCAAATCAGCATCTTCGGTGTCTTCACCTACCAATGATGACAAAAATCAATTAGAGTACGAACTACAAAGTAAACAAAAACAAAATATAGAGCAGTCCGCGAACGTGAGGAGAGTGAACAGCGAAGAGTAAAATTTTGCAAGCAACAATGTCTATATCAGTAATTGTCATTCTAAAAGCTTTGAACAATTTCTATATTATAAAATTCTGTTCTTGAGAGCTTCAAAGAAATAACGCACATTATTGAAATAATAGATTTTATTTAGGTTCAGGCGGTTAGTTAAGTGCAGACTGGAAACAAAACTCCTAATGATAAGGAATTAATTATTACAATTGAAAAGATAATGCAACTGACAAAGTGTATGGTTTGGAAATTATCATTGACAGTCATAACAAACACGAAAATTTTGAGTTCGAGTCTTGAATAAATAATATTCTCATTAATTCTGCTGCCTAGCTAGTATTTCCTCTCCATTTAGATTTATAAAAAAATAGTACGGACACTAAAACTGCAATAACTGGCAATTCAATGTTCACGGCTGTCCATCTGATTAGCACCGATCTTTATTGAATCGAAAATAAAAAAAATGATGATCCGCATCCATGCATACGATAGATTTAGACTTAGAGATTAGAATAAAAAATCAAATGCCTCCCAGCCATACCAACTAATGCACCAAGTCCCGACACAAACCTTAAGTGTGACCACTCATGGCCTAACATCAAGTATAATAAGAAACAATGAAAGCATTTACCTTCTGCGATACTCTCGCCGTAAATTCTAGCATGACGACTCTTCTTCCTGCAAAGGATGGCCCCCTGCGACGAAACATCATCTCCATCCACTAATCAATCTGCTCTATTTTGGCGCCACTTTTACCATGTGACAACGGTTGCTCAGTCTACCTGAGTGCGTACCGATACCGCATGAATGTTCACATAATTGTTCGGTATTCTCGGTTCGTGAACGACCGAACCGCACCGCGCGGTTCCATTGTGACATTTATACCGCTCGGTTTTAAAAGCAAGTACCGCAAAAAAAACGGTAATACCGACATACCGCCTAGCTTTAGTATTTTCAAGTCTTGTAAAGTCATCAAAATCAATGGTCCCTTGGTGACCATTGACTCGTTAATCATTTGTCTATGTTATACTAATAGTATACAGTTACAACTTGACAGACAAAATTGATTGATTAATTCTGATATTTATTTTATTATTTGAAAATCTTATCTTTGAGCAAAACTTGTAAGAATACGTGCATAGTATTCTGTTTCATTTTTTTAGCCGCTAAATTACGCGAATGACTAGTTATATTTATTTGTATCTAATATTGACATGAATCCATTAGGTACCAAAATGGAAAAAGTTTTATGTAAAACCTTCAATTATGTCTTGAAAATTAAATTATACTAATCACTAAAAAGAGGTCTTTATAGTTACCTTTAGAGCAGAGCTGCTCTCAAGTATTTTATTTCACGCTCTTCTAGTAAGAAAAAAACCACATCTCGACACCTCCTGCCATGACTATAAATAGTATTATTTGTCTATAAATTTATTATAAGTACAGCTTTGCATAACACTGAAATTTTTTAACGCTAAAGTGAACGAAAAAGAAGTATGGACCAACTTGCAACAAAGAATTACTTTATTAACTATAACATTGAAGGTTTAGAGTATATCTAAGTCGTGTGTCTGAAGTTAGAATGAAATTAAATCCTCAATTAAACTACGATGCACCCTCAGGATACGATTACCCTGGTATATGATTCTTTCATCTTACGAATTGGAACATGATGATTTTTCCAACTCACCATGTGAATCTTATTTCACCATATGAATTCAACAAAATTTTCAATTGAGTCCAAATTTGGCAGTCGCTGTGCTTAATTATCACCGACTTAAAACTAACAAAGACGCCGAAATGCTGTTTGCCGAAAACGTTTTCACAACGGTTGACAGAGACACGATGACCGATTTCTCTCAGTTCAGCAATTATTGTGTGTAAAATGGTAATATTTTCCCTTTAAAACCACTAGTAAAGTTCAATTCGCGATCCCTTCCAACAGAAATTCAGTGGTCAGACAACTTTTTATAACCTGTTAACAAACATCTGCTTCATTACAATTACAGCATCATTCGAGCTTTCTTACCGAATTAGGTTGAAAAAGGTTTTAATGAAATCGGCTAACATTATATTGAAAACGAAGCCAGAAGCTAATAAGTAATAAAATTTGAAATTGAAATAGTTGAAAATACATACCAGAACTTAGCTTTAGGTGTGTGTTTAGTAAGCTAAATATTTAAAGTCAAATCAAAGTTCACGTCATACGCAGGTCTATACTGAAGGTAAGAATTCTCTACGATATGCACTGCACATAGCACATTGGAACGTTACATTTTAATGCAGATCATAACCAATAAATACAATAAATATGCTAACGTTACTGCGGGTAACTATAACAGTTACTAAGGTTAACATACTGTTTTGTTTTTAGTTTTTAATATGTACAGTACTTGTATAAAGTTTTGATAATTTCTTCCAGGGATGTTAGCATTATATAAGGGTCAAATCACAGTATTGTGAAACCAAAGATGTGATTTTTAAATTTTATTATAGAACCAAGTTTTACACATCATTGGAAAGCTAAAAGTCCAAACTTTCCATAATTAATAATGATTTTTAAAAATAATGAACGATTTCCATGAAATTGAGAAAATTAAGCAGCAAGAGACGATTATGTGATCATACAGGGGACATTGATTTTTTTGGATTTTTTAGATGCATATTTTAAATTGCAAATTGTGTCACCAGGAACCTCTTAATCCAATTAAGTTTCTATGACTGGAAAAGTTTCCAAAGTTCTAACCTTAATAAATCTTGCTTAAGAGGCGTTCCAAATACATGCGTGTCCCTTGTATGATAATTTGGGCACCATTTTTTGGTTTTTTTGAAAACAAATAATGTGAAAAAATTTCTAGTTAGGATTTTCCGATAGTACCATGAGAGGTTCATGATGGCATGTTTAGTTTTTTTAAATAATTTAATTACTTGAGAAAAATTAAGAAAATAAATTATCAAACAAGGGACAATTTTATCATACAAGGGACATCTACTCTTTCATTCCCTTACTATACCTCATGAAAATTGTCTAAAATAACATGGCCATCTTTTCAACGCTACTATTATGTCATGAATATTCATGACACAATAGTAGCGTTGAAAAGATGGCCATGTTATTTTAGACAATTTTCATGAGGTATAGTTAACATACATACGAAAGTTATTATACTCGGCAGTCCGTAACTTAATTTTAAATGGTTAGTGGTTTCTTAACCATTGTTGGTGGAGGAAGGCCATAATCTTTTCTGTACCCAACATATTCCCAGCCTAATTGCACTTAATCCCATTATGTCAAAATTTAGTTTCTCGCGATCTGAATAGTGATGGCTTCATGAGTTGGCATTGTAGGCAACTAAACATAACTAGTTGAGTTAATTAGTTCCAATACAATTAATGTACCTGTCTCTAAATATTTTCTCAAAGCATTGTCGGCTTGTGATTGCCTGACTGGCTACCTTAATAAATAATCCCGTCAAGACACTGCTGCTGGTCAATGCAATAGAACAATTACTTTTCACAAGCTGCCAGTCTCAACCAGAATGTCGACGGTAAAGGTTGTCAAAGACAGGCCTGCAGCTCATTGTGCCGCGCAAAGGAAATATATAGCTAAAAAGAAATCGGAAAATCCAGAGCTGTACAAGGCTAAGAATTCGCAACAAGTACGCGAGGCATGGGCAAAAGTAACAGCCAGCCTTACAGAGGAGCAAAGGGCTACTCGAAGAGAGAAGGAACGGCTCAAGAAGGCTGCTCAGCGTCAGAAGGCTCGTGAGCTGAAAGCAAGCACCAGTAATCAGTCAACACCAGTATACACAACTACTCAAGCATTTGGTAAGTTATAACAAAATCAATCAGTTCAATTGCATTGGTTTTAATTAATAAGAATTGTGTTATAAAATTTTGACTTCGATCACTTTGTAGCAAGTACAAGTATCAAAGGTTAATAACCAAGTGCTCTAATTTTTTACAGGAAAAGCATCACGGAAGGTACAGAAGACATTGCCAAAATCCCCTACTAAGCGAGCAATAGTTCTGTAGAAATAGAAATGGAGAGAAATGGATGTGGCCCACCCCAAGAAATATCGAAGTCACCCACCCAACTTTATCCTCGATATTAACCCAGAGCTCATTCCATGCGACAATTGTCGAGCCTATTGGCTGCTGAATGCTGAGGCAGTCAAAGCTGCTTACAGTCAATATAAACGTAAATACATGTAAATTTGCAAGGTGCATGTCCTTGTGATCTTATTTGTCATTTCTTTATCTAATTTCCAATATTTATCTAAGATATTAATTATTTATCGTTTTTTGACATGTCTGGTCACTTCCTGTAAACTCAACATTTTTTAGCTCCATAGTTTAGTTTTGGTTTCAGTGCATGCTAGTTTTAGATGTAGTATTCCATTAAAATGGTTGTAGTTTCTTTTAGCTAGATACTTTACTGTCTATCAATAAAATATGTGGAAAAATCAAGTGATCCGAAATGTCCCTTGTATGATGTCCCTTGTATGATCAAACTTAGTGGTAAATAATCTGTGGTTTAATGAGAACCATTAATGGAATCTGTTAGTTCTTTCACACTGAACATTGAAACATACATAGCAAACATCAGCTAAAAGGAATTTAAAATGTGATCATATACTTCACAGAGTTTTCAGCCTAAAATTGAAGTTTCGTTTTTAGCGATTTTTCTGCGTCCCTTGTATGATGGGCCTTAATTACCTTATAATTATGGATTGACTTGAGCAATTTTAAAGTTTTTTGTCTTAAACTGTTCATCCTACTAAACTGCTTCAGCATGAGAAAATTGTTTACCAAAATCCAAAAACTCAAAGCACAATTCTAGTTTAAGTGCTTCAGGATGTCCCTTGTATGATAACGGAAATACTGTGACTTTACCCATAATTACTATGGTTTCTACGTCCCTCCATACGGTTTTTTCACTGTACGATTCCAACCCTAGAATGGATCAAAATCATATCCTGAGGGTACACTCTGCAGAAAGATTTTTGGTTGACTTTTTCAAGCTGTTTGATATTAAAACTACATTTTATAATCTGACTCTGTGCGACATGCGTATGCTCAGGACAAACAAAACGCGCATGCTTAAACGATGAGATTGCCACTGCACCGATTGTAGTGGAGGTGTGATTGCAGATTTGCATGGCTATAGCGAAAGGAAGTGTTATAAATGTTAGAAAAAAGAAAATTTGTTAAGTTCTTTATTTATGTACAAGTTACCATGGAGACTGTCATCGCCATGATGCTTGCAAATCAGTCGAACTCATCCACATAATGAAATTTTTTTATATATTTCAATTTGGTTTCATTTATTTTTTTACCTTTAATGAATATTTTTACCCTTCGACATACTGAAGCTACAAACATTGAACCACGAAGTAGTGAGGGATTACTATAATACAAAGGTTAAACCATAACTGCCACGAACAACTTTTATCGTATTTACTAGGTAAATCAGACACGCTGATTCCGATTTTGTAATCAAAATAAAGATTAGGCCACTAACTTTCAGAGTAATGAAGGATTTTTTATAGCGTTGTAATATCGGTCTCGAAAACAACACGATCGGCATAACAAGCTCCGCCCATAAATACTTGACGTAACCTAGCTTTTTAGGAACAGAAGTTACGTAGGGATGTTTAGACCGATTTAGAATAATAGAGATGGGTGTTTTAAAATCCATTAATATCTAAATTCAGCCTTAAAAATAATATCAGTATTTTCTGAAAGGTAGATAAGCTATTTAGCATTGCATATTTAAAAAGCGCGATAACAACGCTAGTTCGTGATAAAACCGCGCTTTTTGAGCTCATTTTTCTCGGCGTCCAGCCCATTTAAACATCATGTAACAAGCTGCGAGCAATTTTAAATAGTTTATATCCCTTTCATAAAAAAACTGAAACTATTTTACAGGCTGGATTTAGATAATAATGGGTTTTAAGACACCCATCTCTATTATTCTAAATCGGACTAAACATTCCTAACTTCCGTTTCTGAAAAAGCTAGGTTTCGTCACATATTTATGGGCGGAGCTTGTAATGCCGATTGTGTTGTTTTCGAAACGGATATTGAAACGCTTTAAAAAAGCCTAAATGACTTTGAAGGTTAGTGGACTAATCTTTATTTTGAGTACAAAATCGGAATCAGCGTGTCTGATTTACCTAGTAAATACGATAAAAGTTGTTCGTGACAGTTATGGTTTAAAGGTTGACTTGCAACAAAATTCACATTTACAGTTATTTGGTATCAAAAGATTCACGATGTCTTTCTCTGTTGTGTTGTAGGTGCAAAATATGTGGAAATGTGATTACAAGCTCTTAAAAGCTCAAAAACAAACAGTTAGTCGCAGCCTCACGAGGCCGCCGTAGTTGGGATTCTCTTTCCAAAACAGCTCAAATGGGACGTAGTTGTAGGAAATGGCTTCTGTTTACACTTTCATGCAACCTCATTCGTCGAAATATTTTCACAAATATACTTCACGCATTCAATAAAACTGTGTCTATTGTTCTTACCCATCTGTTTTATTGTCATTGTAATGCTGTCACTTTTAGCACTGATATCTTATAA
This sequence comes from Watersipora subatra, assembly GCF_963576615.1. Taxonomy (NCBI): domain Eukaryota; kingdom Metazoa; phylum Bryozoa; class Gymnolaemata; order Cheilostomatida; family Watersiporidae; genus Watersipora; species Watersipora subatra. The sequence goes on along the minus strand of NC_088715.1, from coordinate 55,270,442 downwards.
CTTACGGTAAAAATTCGTTTAGTTTTTTAACCTTAGCTCGAAGGAGAACATATCATTGTCTGATAATCATGACGAGCCTGTTGGTCACCTGTGATAATCGAAAAGTGCTGCAGAAATTATTTGCGAAGTATTGGGTCACGTGATCAGATTACGACTTGACGATTGAATAATGCCGAAACAAAATTGTAAAGTAGCGAGCATCTATATTTGATACAGGGTCTTCGGTAAAACCCTGAGTGTTTGTCATAAACTAGTGCTACGATAAGTTTTACATGTATATTGAGCTTTTTAATGGCCTTTCAATGCACGTGAGAACATCACGTGACAAGAAAATAACTAAATGTAATGACTACGTCAGAGAAATAAACAGATTCCAATCTACGGTGGCTTTTTGTTTTTGAGCTTTTAAGAGCTTGTAATCACATTTCCACATATTTGGCACCCACAACACAACTGAGTGAGACATGGTGAATCTTTTTATACCAAATAACTGTAATGTGAATTTTGTTGCAAGTCAACCTTTAAAGTTTATGAATTTTGCTTTGATTATTTATTACTAGTACGAGTCTTGGCCTGGGATGTCCCATTGTGCTAGAATTTTTTGTGTTGGGTCTTAAATCTGTTGATGTTTTAATCGTTGGTCGTCTTGCAACCGATTTTGGTTAGTGTGATGGTAACTGCAGCTGAACGGATACTGCAGGTGACAATTGGGGCATTACTATCTCTTTACACCCTTTATTCTTTTTAGGTATGCTCTGCTTACACGAATGGTTCCTCTCTTTGACGATGTCCCGATGGTACACATAGAGCTACTACCTGTATACTCGATTGCCGGTTTTGGTTTAATCTCAGCCGCCATTGTTCTCTATAGAACTTTTACATTCAACAATTGCAATGAAGCATCTCTGGAGCTTCAAGCCCAGATACAGGAAGCTAAAAAGTTCTTCAAAGGCAAAGGATTAACTGTGGGCAATGAGTGAGAGGGCCTCTCCATTGGGGAGGGGAGAATCTTCTGTTTACCCTGTACTTTTACTTGCTTGATATGATGCTGGACCCCATATTACGTTACGTTGCTCGATGCTTGTTGCAGACACGAAATTAGTGTCTCCTGTCTTCTTACATTTGTACCTTTGTGCTATTCCTTGTTGAAATAAAAAGCATACTGCTTTATAATAATTATGATTGCAGTTCAGCTTGTATGGAAGTTTTAATCTTTTGCATAGCTGTCAAAAATCAAAAGTCAAAGTTAAAGTCAAAAAGTTGCTTAAAGTTCAATTTTGTAAAAATCGCACTGTGTACAAAACTTTCTCTCAGCATTTATTATAAAAAAACTTTTTCAAGCGTAAAAGTCCAGTCATAATGTGAAATATTGCCTTCATCCATTAATTCTAAATAATTCAGAATGTTACTTTTAAGGAATGTTTAGATATAATTATTTTAGAATGACAACCAACCTTATATGTCAATTAGTGTTAACCAAATTAATATTATTGAACTGCTCTTATTTTATGCTGCTGCGGGTGCACTGAGTAATACGAGGTCAGACTGCTGACTATTACAAGTTAGATTATCAACCAATCAAAGATCACTTTTAGTGCCATGATCACTCTACAAATTTCATCAAGATTCATCTTTCATTTATATAATGGTTGAATATACCAATTTGTACAGTTATAATTACACCACATACGGTTTTATTAGTTTATTTGTTATCATCCACTATAAAAAAAACGAAGTATTCCTACTTTAGCCTAAATAATCAGTTCAAAACAGCTTTACAGTTGTTTGGTTTGGTTCAAAATCAGGACAAAATGAGGATTAATATAATATATAATTTAGGTCTAATAACTTAATGAGCAACAATGTTATAAATGGGAATTGTGGTTTAACAACAAATGGGTCCAGCTTATTTTGTGCACCACTGTATTTAAAATAGTATTAAATGAAAGGTGTTTGGTGCAATTGATGAGCTAAAATAAGCTAGTTCTTTTCACATCGGTTCACAGGCTTTTCAGCTGCAGACGTACAAGTCTTTCTACATTTAGCTCACTCTTCAAAGCTGTTGTTATCATACTCTATCATTGTCATCTTTGCACCTCTGCCAGCTCTCTCATATTCAACTGTTGTCCAACAACTCAAAGATTTGCCTGCTGAGAGGGTGAAAGTGCAATATGCCGAAATTGTTAAATAATACGGTATGCCAACAAACTGACTTTGTATACCTTTGAAAGTATATTTTTACAACATGAGCCACTGGTCAACTTTTATGACTTGTTTTAATGATAAGCTTGATCTGCAGGTTAATAAAATATTGAAAATTTGTAAGAGTTAATATTTACAGTGGAATTCTTTAAAATTCAATTGCTTGTTCAAGCAAGAACTATTCCAAAAAGCATGGCTCACTTTCTACCTGTAGGTGGTTTTTCAATAAACTAGAAATATTGTGGATCTTCAAGGATACGCTTTAGAAGTTTTATTCTCCTGACGTACTTTACAATTTTCTGCTTGGTTGATTTTGTTCATCTCAATGATTATGATACGAGCCTAGATAAGATAGTTGCAGAGAAGTAGCTAGTAGTTGTGGAGTAGGAGGGGTTATACTGTAATTAGTAAGACCAAAGAGCTGGTTGCTAGCATGTATGATTTAGTGCTACAGATAGGGCTAGTGTGTTCCATCGTGTCTTTCTGCCTTGCTACCAATACATTCACCGCTGCTGTCTATGAGCATGCCATTCGAAGTGGTAAAGTAGAATCGAGGTCTGATGCTTTACGGATCATTAATAAGAACCTAATGGTTTTTACTCAGCAGGTTGCTGCAGCAAAAATGCAGGTAAGAGTCAATCGCATATAAACATGTTTTATAAGTTTGGAGATTGAGAACATTGCATCTGATTGCCGGGACACTGACAAAAATGGGGTGCTGCTCAAGTACTTTGGTAAAAAGTAGTTTTTTATCTGGTGTTGAACAAATAATTCGAAGCTTTTTCCAAAACAGCTGATAGGCTTAAGCAAAATTAAACTGAGCTTCTGCTTTGATCTAGGTGACATAACTAGCCAGTAATAACAAAACATTGTTATTAAAGTTCACCACTTCATATAATTTTTCACATTTCAACTCCGCTAATAAGCTTGCGGTTTATGAAACATTATCTGAGCAAGCTGTATGATTGATCACCAGAGAGTATACATTTTCATGTAGTTTTCCAAAAACTGAATAATTATAAGAACCAGTGTATAGAACCAGAACCAAATATGATAGGGTGATAAAAAGCCGTCATTCATTTGATGATTTTGTAACAGCAAACCGAAAAAAAATTGTGCTATAGGCCTATGTCAAAGCCAGCTTTTGAATCAGAATGCCAGTCTTCCTACCAAAAAACTGCAGCCACAAACTGAGACTTATCTTCTCTGTGTGTGGCAAACTGTTTGGTCATTATCCTGTATCTGGGTGGTTACGTGTGGCATGCAGCTACATGATAAGGCTGGCATCATATGGAACATGGGATGATGTCATACCCAATGTAACAATAATGTTAAATGAAGCATTAAATAGTGTATTAGATGATGACCCGGTGCAGGGAAGTGGTCTGTAGGTAACTCAATGAATTGCAAAGTTTGTGGTGATGCTAGCAGTATAGCCTATGGCACCAGTATAGAGATTGATGGTAACATTGTGGTAGACTTGTTACAGCAGTAGCTCATGTTGGTGATGGCTTGCCTTGCACTCTGGGAAGTTCCAATCTGTTTGCCTTTCTCATTACTATCACGTTTGTCTCAATGTATAGAGGAACAAAGATAGATTTATTTTCTATGCGTGCGTGGCAAACTGCATCATGGCTGCAGAAGATTGACACCAGCGTACACATCACCGTTGCTGAGCTCGAAGCCTCAGCCATAGAGTAAAAATAAGCAGAGCAACTATTATGACGGACTCATTAACATATATAACTGGGTGAACTCCATTATTACTAAAAGTCACAGACCAAAAACAATGGATTTTCCAAAATGAAAGTGACACACTGGCTAGGGGTGATGTCATAGTTATCGAATGAATATATTGTCACCCTGCATATATCTCTAATCCGCTACATTTGCAATCGAGCTGGTACTTTAATTAGGGTGAACCAGAACTTGTTTAAACCACTTGAGACACATGTAAATGTAGCGGGTACGGGAACCGAGAAATAAATGAATTGCGCTCAGTTCATCATGTTGGACTTGACAAAATGTCATATTTTATAAAGTGCAGATTTGGAAATAAGGCATCAAAGGAAGCAGTTACAGTTGTAAAGAGATGTCTGGTTTTCAAGCAAATCGGTTCCTCACTGACAACCTGGAAAAAGGCATTTTGAAAGTAGACAAGGTGTGAGATAGGCTGGCCATAGACATAACGCATGCTGGTCATGTACCTTACTTGACCATTATGGATTGTGGCCCCAGCAAGTTTGCTAGATGACCAGATATGAAAGATGAAGCGACAGACTATGTGATAGCCCACTTATCAAGTGTGTTTAGTAAACACAGACCTCCAGTAAAGCTAATATTCAACAATGGACAATGTTTTAAAAACGTATGGTTTTTTGATTTTCTAACAGCGTGGAATGTACACCACGCGGTAAGTTTTGCATATAGACCATTTGAAAAAGGACTCAAAAAGAGCAATCACAGAACTAAAACATGAAAGGTCACATACTCTGGTAATGGTATCGAAGTTATTGTTTTCTGGTACAACAATATCCAGAACAGCCATGGCCTGGTGTAGGAGTGCATCCTAACAGCATTGATAGAAACCCATAATATTATACAGTAGGCAATGTGCATGTAGTTTATGTGAAGCCAGTGCATGCTCAATGTACAATCATATGAACCAAAATGTTAGTCACTGTCATAGTATCTAATACTGTGGTTAAAGTTGATGACATGACCAGGCACATTGGTGACATACAGTTATCAAGTTATGATGATGGGGCTACCAGTAGTGATCAAGTATCAGGTGACAATGTTTTAAACTTGATTTTGTTTTAATCCGCTTCTTGAGATATGATATTGTTGAGAATGAAAGTAAAAATTAAAATAATGTTTTGAACCGTAATGCAGAGCAATCAGTTAATAGTGCTACCAGAGGTTCCAGGCCTGTGAGAGATAGGTGCCTACCTCAGTGTTATGGAGAGTCATATGATCACTATAAGTGTCATTTTTTAATTTTTTGCGGTGATAAATTTATTAGTTTTTAATAATATTTACTTATTTACTCATTTTTTGCTGTGTATCATTATGCATTATTATTAATTTGACTTTGCGTATTGTTATGTTTATATGTTGATTTGTAAATCAAGGAGTAATAGGCTTTAAATCAAAGGTAACTTTTGTATTAGTGCTTTTTTAATTATGTAATCTATAAAGATAGGTGTAATAGCTAGGCTTTTGCAGGAGGTGAGCTTCTGGCTCGCAATGGTTATTTTGTATTATGTTATTCATTTGTTCTTGAGTCATTGTGCCGATACTTGTCAGTGATACAGAATTACACAAAGGAAAATACAGTCAATTCAATCAAGCTGTAGAGCTGTTATTATGACCAAAGAAAATCGTTTAAAATGGTTTGCTATCGATAAGCACTGGAACTTTTGTATTTGCCAATGTAGCGCAATGTATCACAAGTTATATTGAACAATTTCAGTTTGTTAAAAAAATAAAACATCGAAGAAACAACAAGGCTACTGTATTTGGAGCCTCTTCAATGCTGAAGTTGTGGCCTGTGAATTATAGGAAAAATTTTAAGTTGGTCATTTTGCTCCTACCTCTGGTGTTTGTCATCTTCAAAGCACCATTTTCTCATCCTCAACGCCATCGCTTCTTTTCCTCCATTTGATTTTATTCAAAGCTACCCAAATCACAAAAGCTGATAATGTTTCAATCAACTTATTTTTTACACAAATTAATATGATAATTTTTTAACTCAAAGGTAGCTAATTTTTTTATACTGATTTTTGCTGCTTGCCAGCCACATACAACAGCTAAAGTTTTCAATTATGTAATATTACACCATCGAAACCCAATCACGGTTGTTGTTTTAAAGTTTATAGGACTCTCTGAATTAAAGAACTTATGAAAAATATGAACTTTAGCATGAATGAATTGTTATGCTAATAAGAATTAATTTCTGAACACACTTAGACTAATTTAAAATGATTTGCTTCAAAGCTTTTAAGCAACTTGTTATTATTTTTTTACATTACGTCATATTCCAACTTTTAACAATAAAAGCCTAGCAAAATGGTAGTATATTTAATAAATTTTCAAAATGGTTAGCGTTTTACTGCACTTGTTGTAGGGTGTGGATATTCTTGCCTTTCCAGAATATGGTCTAACTGGCAGTATAACAAAGTATAACCCAGTTCTAAGGTCTTCTGCCTATTTGTATGCAGAGAAGGCACCAGAGCCGAGTTCTTCAGAAGCCTGCATGGCTTGCGGTCCTTACCCATCTAACTCTGATGACTGGACAGTCAACCATTTGTGTTGTTTAGCGCAAACTAATCAGATGTACCTGGTGGCAAACTTGATCGAGAAGCAACTAACAGTCAACGGAAGCAACCTGAAGTTATACAACACAAACATTATAATCAACAGTTCTGGATGCATTGTCAGCAAGTACCACAAGTACCATCTATATGGAGATGAGTCTAAGTTACTCGACCAACCAGATCATGTTGAATATTCATATACCGACACACCTTTCGGTAGAATGGGAACTTTAATCTGTTATGACCTAACATTTGAAGAGCCTGCTTTGAGCCTTATTAACACATATCAGGTCGATACATTGATTCTGTCGACATATTGGACCTTAGTCTATCGAAGTACCGCATTGTACGAGAATATTGTCGAGTATGCTTCAGGTTGGTCGAGGAGAATGAATGTTAATTTTTTGGCAGCAAACATTCGAGACTTGAAACAACACAGTTTTGGTAGTGTTATATCTTCTCCTGAAGATATTGTTGATGTTTATTATCAGCCACACTTGACATCTGGCCAACTCTTGGTGGCCAATCTAAACAAATCCAGTAGACATCAAGTTGTGAGTAATGACTTATCATCTCCTGAGCCAGCCAGAGCAGTAGAATGGTCAGAGTTGGAACATGAGGGTGGGGTAACTTATCAGGTAGCGCAACTCAAAAACTTAGCAGATGATATTAAAGTCTGTCATGGCACTCTCTGCTGCAGTGTGTCATACAGAATGAATTTAACTGAAGACTACATTGTACTAGCTGCCCACCAATCCTATTCTAGTTCACCATACTTGGAAGTATGTTTACTACAAACCTGCAAGAATGAATCTAAAAGCTCTTGCCTTGACTTTCCTATAAGCAATGGTACGACGACTTTCAATTATTTTGTGCTCTCAGGAAATTTTAGCTCTGCCTATGCTTTCCCAACAGTATCGGGTTCAGGCTACAGCTTTATCGATATTACTTGGCAGTTTTCTTATGACAACCACACTAATGAGATTATTGTTGGGGAAATGAGTTACCCTTTTTTAAATGCAGCAATATACACTTACTTTCAGTAAATGTAACAATGGATATAAGGATAAACAAGCTACTCTGTTATAAACACTATAAGTGACATACATGCGTATATGCATTTTGGACATTACGATGGCTAGAAAAGTTTTATATTGAGCAATTGTTGTTAAATTCTATTCGCTCATCATATAATTGTTCAATAATAAAACATTACCACGCTTCAACTTCTTAAAATAACTTACCAAGGGAAAAATCATGACTCATTTATGTTTTCTACAGCATTAGACATGTGTAAGCTGGGTAATTGGATAGATGTAGAGCATTGGATACATTTGTGATGGGATAACTTCAAAAAGCTAACTGTCAAAGAACCAGAGAAATGTTCTAGAGCAGTTGTGTCAAATATGCCAGCCTCGAGCTACAGGTCGATTAGGAAAAATGGTCCAGTAAATCGCAGAGCCACTCTCTGCTGCGTAAGCATTGAATGCCATTATTTTGGTTCCCATTAATAGAGTTTGCCAGTAAATTAAATTGTTTTGAGCTGTGTATCTAATTGCACCAAAATCAAAAAGCAACAACACAAATTCTAAGAAGCTTTATTTCCAAAAAATAGGCTGTGTTTAAGCGAAAGAGTTGAATTTACCAAAAACGATCAATGGTATGACAAAATTTAAATAAAACAAAATAATCGGCATTTAATTTTGGTGAAATTAAATACATGAGCAACCTGCAATGAGATCAATGCTATTTAAACCAATGATACACTGGCTTTACAAATAATGCAAAATTTATGAGGTGGAAGGGAAGGTAACCTAAAGCTCGCAATATTCTTATCAGACTCTTACCACAAACACATTGACTAAAATTAGAATAAATATTTATTTACGGTTTGCTAATGCTGATGGACTGAGTGAAGATGAACCACAAGCTGCAAGCATACGATGAACATCCTAACAAACCTACAGTTTACTCAAGTATGTTTTATAGAAACACAATGCAACCTCTACTTAGGAAATACATTCATTGTGAAGCTGTTTTGAATATAGAAACTGTATTAAGTTGAAACCAATTTTAACAGATATGCCCTAATCCAATCCAACCCCCACCAAACTGTGGGTGGGGTTTGGATTGGTTTGTAGGTTACTACAATTATTTATGTAGTAACCGAATTATGTTACTAAATAAATAATATAACAAATATAATATGCATTCATGAAAAGAAAAAATGCAGAAATTACCAATGAATACTACGAATGGTATGTTTGTTGTCTAACTTTTTCATTGGCTGGGTAGACATTGCAAATCAAAGACCACCAAGATGGGGAGAACAGAGAAGGTTTGTGTTGCATTGTGGTTTTAAGTTTTTTTTGCTAAAAATTAATGTTTTAAATATTTTAATTAGAAAAGATTATTTAGACCAGCACAAACTGTAAAGCCACATCATTATACAGGAAACACAGACCTTGAATTACAAGAAACGGAGGCTGTTTTCTCTGTGTGTAATATATGATAACTCAAAATTATAAAACAAACAACAGCAAAACACAAGCTATTTGCTATTTTTTGCTATCAAATAAAACTCAGTGAAATACATTGTATGTTGTACCCATGAGAAGCAAATGGGCAAAACAATGGAAATGTACAGATGGGCCAAAATACAAAAAGCTATTCGTATCTAAAAACATTTTTCGTAAGATCAAACAACATTTTTTGTAAAACTTATGTAATTTATGAAAATTGGCAAGCTAATCATAACAAAGCAGACGGTGAGGATGCTAGTATGTGTATGTATGCTAGGTGACACGAAAGTATGCTAGTGTCAGTCGCCATGTGAACTGCCGCAAATAGCTTGATGATTCTCCAGTCCGCTGTAGCTTTCCAGTCAATTCGAATTAACTAGAATGTCTAGTTTTCTTTGACTTTTGTATTGACAGATATTCTAGATTTATTGGCTTCATGAGTCCATTTTTCATTACAAATCTTTTGAATTTCCAAATTTTTTTTGCAGATTAAAAACATAATTGATGCGTGAAATGACATGCTTTAACAGAATCAAATTAAGCTAGGTTGTGAAAACAACTTTGAGTTATGCTTTTAAGATTATGAGTCAATTAATTGGATTTCCATGACAACCATTTCGTATATTTCACAACATTGAACACTCAAGAGCCTGAAAGGGGGAACTGCAAAACACATGTCTACTTTAGTTTTGATCATGACTGAAAGTTTTTTGTATCTGATGCTGAACAAAGCCCAGACACATTATTTTGACCAAATTCACAATATTTGTTGTTATCATTACTATGCAGACTGTCAAGTTTTCACATTTTTAATTTGATTTTGTAGCATGTAAATTAATGATAGAAAAAAATAACCAAGAAAGAACAACCAGATTTTTTGATTGATTAAAAGTGGCTTCTATAAAGTTTAATAAAATGTTAGTTCCGAACTTATGCTCAAATAATTACAAACTTAAGTAATTCACCTATCACAACTATTCTGCATAAACGATTCCGTTCTGAACGCCACACCACATCACACAAATTTACTATTATTATATACTGTACAACTGTTTTTGAACAAGATGTGCATGATGTATTAATAAATATTTAAAAAGCTGTGCAAAAATATTTAAAAAAATTAAAATATATTATAATAGTAAAATATTGTGCATGATATTTTACTAATTTTTTTATAAAATATTTTAGTAAATTAATACTATATTTTAAGCTAACTTCATAGTTGCATTTATATACAACTTATTTTAAACATTTTATAGCAGTGCAATGGCGTCATTTTATCAATAATGGAACAATATTACATATTGCTATTACATACTCGCTTCACCCTACTCACTCCAAAATTAGAAGTTTAACCTCAAAAGCGAATGTTTGCACTAGATAGTAATTTATATCACAAATTGGGTGATTTAAAATCAAGCTAGATGAATAACTTCTAGAGATTTTTGTGAAAGTTACAAAGAAACTAACCACTATGATCAGAGGTTGTTTCCATTTTATGTTCAAGCTAATAAAGGCAAAGTGAAACCATTCCAGATGTAAAGGCAAAGTGAAACCATTCCAGCTATAAAGGCAAAGTGAAACCATTCCAGATGTTAAAAAGATGTAGACCTACACAAAAACTTTTTGCACAAAAAAGAAAGAAAAAACATATCAAAATATTTTTGAGATTGAAACGTTTATTAAATGTATCAAAAACAGTAGTCTTACAAATAGATAGCTTATACCTTGAGTCTAATGAAATAATAAAGGTAGCCAAAGCATTGTGTAACCTTCCTGGCATTTTCTTCCCTGCCCCAATTAATAAGAAAACAGTTACTTTGGCCTGCCTAGCCTACTCAGTCTGTTAATTTAATAATCATAAAAATAATAATATTCACAAATTCACAGATGAGAATTTTCAAGGCAATCCAGTAGCTCTGAGTTTAATAAAAGTAATTTGTAATTGAAAATACATGTAGATATGACATCTAAAAATGTTTTATTACTGAGCTTAGATGAACAGCAGTTTTGGTTTCATTCAGTAGCTAATCTCACAACCAACTACATATAAAATCACAACTCTTGCAAGTTAGAAATGTAGCCCGTATAGAAAATAAAAATGGTAAAGCTCCAATTGGCAGTAGGATATCATTAATCAGATATGATGAATTTAATAATCCAGTCACCCACTTGCATGCGGCTAGTAGCCATCTAGCATGAGGCCCACCATAGGTTTCATAGAGTATTTTGGAGTCATCACGATTCCAAACAGGCAATCTGACTAATCAAAGACAAGAAAAAAATCAGCGCCTAATCCAAAAAACTGCATGAATAGAGTAAGTTTTGCAAAAAATTACAAAGAATGGTGTCCGAAACTGCTAGAGAAAGTTTAGGCAAAGATTATGTTTCAAGAGTTGTCTTTTAATTAGTGATAACCTATAAAGTATAATAATTAAAAGCAGAATATGATCAGTTAACGTTAGACTAACACAGTTAGCATTAGCCTAACACAGTTAGCGTTAGACTAACACAGTTAGCGTTAGACTAACACAGTTAACGTTAGACTAACACAGTTAGCGATAGACTAACACAGTTAGCGATAGACTAACACAGTTAACGTTAGACTAACACAGTTAACGTTAGACTAACACAGTTGACGTTAGACTAACACAGTTAACGTTAGACTAACACAGTTAACGTTAGACTAACACAGTTAACGTTAGACTAACACAGTTAACGTTAGACTAACACAGTTGACGTTAGACTAACACAGTTAACGTTAGACTAACACAGTTGACGTTAGACTAACACAGTTAACGTTAGACTAACACAGTTAACGTTAGACTAACACAGTAAACGTTAGACTGAATGATCTGTGCAATTTAAAGGAGATCCCATTTTGTCATTTTTCACCTTAAAACATTCCTGCAATCAAACCACTTCAAACATCAAAAACAATAAAAAATGATAGAAAAATACCAATATCTTATGATGAAATTTTCTAAAAATTTTACCTAAGTTCATCACACAAATTATCAACTAATGAAGCAAGCTCATTACTTTTAAATTTAAAATTATTAGAACATGCAGAAATATAAATTCAATCACTAACAACTCTAGCTTGTGTTCAACAAAAATTTTAATTGTTTTCAAAAGGGCTCTTCAAAAGCTGATATACAGTTTTTATGTACAAACTTTGATGAGAAAGTAAACAACTATACATATTGTTTAAATGGTGTATTTCAGTTGTTCTAATAATAAGAATGTTTTATAAGTGTTATCTCATGACTTTAAAATACTAGAAATCCTGTTAAAAAGTCTAATTAAACTGACAATGAAAATATATATGATCTGACATCTTACTTTCCTATAGATATTTATAATATGCCAGAGTACCTTCAGGTAGATTTATTGTTGAGCTTGACCTTGAGCTTGTTGGGTTTGAGTGTACATTAGTCTGCGTGTTTGGTTAGTGTTAAATAGAATGTTTTTAAAAATTGGTTATGTTTCAAAACGAGTTGGAGAGCCAAGAAGTAAGCTTTTTGTCTTTCTCTAACTTTTGCAATTTGAGAAATAATTAAGTGAGCAGTTGGAATGCAGCATAGTATTCAAAATGCAAAGAAACCTTACAATTCAATTTTATGAATATGCCATGTATGTGAAACAAGTTTTTTTCAGAAAACTAACTCTTATTAATCCATAAAACATGGATGAAAGTTGAAATAAAAGTTATCGTGAGAATTGTTTAATTATAATAAACCTAATGGAAGAGCCTGCAAAGAAAGCATTCAGGAAAAAAAATTTTGTACATGCTTGTACGGTAACATAATTTTTGGATAATAAACTACTATAAAGGTTCAAACACACTAGCCGATATTTAGTGCGATATCACACTGCGTGGCGCTAATCTGCGCTAGAACTTGCTCCACATGCTCCACATGCTCATGCAAAGTGATAATGCTAGACATTCTCTATCACAACTTTATTGCGTGCGAGATGCATTTCGATTGGCTGGTTTTTCCCAGAATGCAATTCCATGGCTGAAAATTTTTTCGTATCGATGTTCATCAACGTTCAGCAACAAAATTTTGCTATTGTTTTATGATTGAAACATTATCAAAACAAACACTGAATTGTTCATAGATTTAATAAAAGCACACCCAGTCCTGTATGACGCCACACACAAAATTATAATGAAACCTAATTGAAAACCGACATTTGGGAGTCAATTGTTGCGCAGGTTGACCATCTTAAGAATAGGAAATATTTATTATAACAAATAACAATCTATTATAAAGTTAACTAAATATAAAAATTGTAGAATATACTGTTAAAAATACAATAATCATTTTTGTTGATTTTTTCTTATAGTGAACAATCCATAAAAGTGGTATAGGCATAAGAACAAAATATTTCAAAAAAAACATTTCAACAAAAACATTTTGCCTAGAAGACGCCATATTGACTTAAATTTATTAACAACAATGAAAAGACTAATGATACGGAATTTTATTGGCAGTTTGTGAGCGTGCCCAAGTTATGATTTGCTGGGGTTTCGCTCAAGTGTGTTTAGGCACACGTCAGCAATATCTCCTCACTCCTCATGACACAAGTGATAAAATTGCCTAGTGCATTTAGACCTTAACTTCAGTGCAATAATATCAGCCTGTGATTTGAACTAGACTCTGAACAACTAAAGGTTAGTTGTAATAGGATTGTCATAAGTTGTGGCTGTTATGCAATAGCTGAAAGAAATGTATTGTCAGTCAAACATAAAGCTAATCTTTATTGTATAGCTTGGTCACCACTGCTATTAAAGCAGCTTTGTAATTCGTGGAGCTATTAAGAATACAGCATATGGTAGTACACGCTAGGAGCTTCAGGAGAAAGGTAGATGCAGTAGTGAAACTAGTGGAGCTCATGCGCTTGTGAAGGTAAGACAAAAAGCATATTATAAGCATAGCTTATTATAAAATATAGTAGCATTATGTGGAGTATGTGGAAAATAGTTAACTATTTACTCTATGACCTGATATTCAAGTTAGTGTAGAGCAATAATAAAAAACATGCTCCAACTCTGTAGCTCATACTAAAATAGCTAATCACAAGGTCACTCTCTCTCTCTCTCTTCTCACCAAGTCACGTCTGTTGCTGCTACTCACATATACCATTTACTGAACACACAAACTGGTAGAGCTAATGTTAACAACTAGCAACTCGGGTTTATTCAACAGACTGGTAACATATTTCAGCATACCTCTAATATTAGGCTGTTGCTGCTGATCACATACCAATTACTGGACACGGAAACTGGCAGAGCTAATGTTAACAACTCCTAGCAACTCGGGTTTATTCAACAGACTGGTAACATATTTCAGCATACTTCTAATATTAGACTGTTGCTGCTGATCACATATCAATTACTGGGCACGAAAACTGGCAGAGCTAATGTTAACAACTCCTAGCAACTTGGGTTTATTCAACAGACTGGTAACATATTTCAGCATACTTCTAATATTAGACTGTTGCTGCTGATCACATACCAATTACTGGACACGGAAACTGGCAGAGCTAATGTTAACAACTCCTAGCAACTCGGGTTTATTCAACAGACTGGTAACATATTTCAGCATACTTCTAATATTAGGCTGTTGCTGCTGATCACATACCAATTACTGGACACGGAAACTGGCAGAGCTAATGTTAAAAACTAGCAACTCGGGTTTATTCAGCAGACTGGTAACATATTTCAGCATACTTCTAATATTAGACTGTTGCTGCTGATCACATACCAATTACTAGACACGGAAACTGGCAGAGCTAATGTTAACAACTCCTAGCAACTCGGGTTTATTCAACAGACTGGTAACATATTTCAGCATACTTCTAATATTAGGCAGTTGTTGATAGCATTAGAGCTCTCCCGTCATTAGGAATATTTATATTACAAAGATTACATACTGGTTTTCTGCTGTGGTTTGTGACAAATATAAAATGTAACTTGCTTTATTTCCTAAACTTCACTAAACCAGGGAAGCCATAATGATGTATGTAATTAGCGTTTTTCAAGAATTTTTTTTTACATTGTAATTGAGCTATATTTAATGTATCATTTTGATATGACTACTTCTAGACTGTAGAAAACTGATATCAAGTGAAGTGCTAACATAACCTAAAATTCAAATGCTTTTTAGATTTTTGGTTGTTGAAATCACTGGCCATGCAGCTGCATGTCTTTAGATTGTGTGCTGATAATTCTACATCATACTATTCTATGAGACTTCAACGTTGACTTGAAACAAAATTTACGTTAGGTATCTGGTATCAAAAAGTTCACCATGTCTTACTGTGCTGTAGGTTTAAAATATGTGGAAATGTGATTACAAGCTCTTGACAGCTCAAAAACAAACAGTCACAACCATCACGAAAATGGCTGTAGGTTGGGACCCCTCCCAAAACGGCTCAAATGTGATGTAGTTGAGCACAATGTCCTTCTGTTCACGCTTTCATGCGATATCATTAGTCGAAGTATATTCACAAATAAACTTCACACATTCAACAAAACCATGTCTACTGTCTTTACTGTTTTATTATCATTGTAATGCTGTCACTTTGAGCATGAGCACTCCGATCTCAAAACATAGACTAAAAATCAGTTTAATTTTTTAACCTTAGCTCTGCATATCATCTGATGAACATGATGAGCCTGGTAGTCATCTGTGATGGTCAAAAAATACTACAGAATTCGTTTGCGCTATTTGTAGGAAATATGGGTCACATGATCAGATTATGTTAGTTTCAGTTTAGGTTTTATCTATTGCTAATAGCAGACACGCTCTCTCTTAGTAATTTTGTTAATTTTAATTCATTATAATGCCCAACACAATCTTTTGCTAGTGCAGCTGCTAGCCGCAATGCCTAGAAGCAACTTTTTCTTGACCAAGTGCAAAGAAGAGGCCAAACCTTCACCAGGCATGGAACAACTGGATGAAGCTGTGCTTGAAAAACTTAGTTATTTGCCCCGTAACTCTTGCTTTGGTTTTCTTCATTCCAAGGATGACATGCTTTATAACCTGTTTGCATACTCCAGATATCCCTAAAGCATGTAAGTAATCTATTATATAAACTACATGTATTAGTAGTAACTCTGGTCATTTTCTAGTATTTTTCTAATAATACTGCGCTAATCTATCTTTTATATTATATTATTAATGTACTTTGATTGTAATATGTTATTATTAATATTTTATATTTGGTTTTATATATATATATATATTATTTTGATTATAATGAAGACTTTCTTACCCTGAGTATATATCTGTATACCATCATATTTTAGTTGATAATAGATAAATTAATGTTATCAGTTTCACCATTTATTTTGCCAATTTTTTTAATCTCCTACCCACCTATTGATATATTATGTGAAAATGGTATTGTATTTTTCTAATATGATCATTCATAGCATATTAACATTATTATCATTTACAAATGTCACATTGGTTGTCACCTAAATTTATTTAGCTTGAAGCGCAATCAAACTAAAGCAGTAGTATTCATTCGTTTCTGAAGCGATGATAGCTTCCGTGTCATCCTGACACCTCTGAAGAGATAGTTAGAGGATGGTGCAACAACTAAGAGAGAACGCCGCCCTGTGCTGTGCCAGCTACTGTTTGAGTACAGAAAGTATGATATTACTTATATCCATATGTTATTAACACTGAAAGTTCACTATTGACTTATTCAAATATTCATATTCCTGACACCAGTTTTTGCCATGATATTCCTCAGTTGTCAGTTAGCAGGGAATCTGATCTGTTCGTCGTGCTTTGTTAAATTTCTTGAACCTCTCCATTTAATTTTCATCCTTTCATACAATACAATACACGAGACATGTTCAGAGCTCTCTCGCTAATGTTATTTGTGTGTTTGCAGACCTGCTGCCAATGCTGACCAACCATACCAGTCATTTCTTCTACCAGCCAGAGAGACCCCTTTGCAGTTGCAGATTGTGGTTGATCACAGTGCCCCAAAGTGAGTTTAATGGGTGATAGACCGAGTTGGTTGTTGATTACATTGGTATTGTTGGCTGCTTTTGCTGTTGGTTTTTTGTTTAGACATTTAAAATTCACAGCTGTGTCATTCATGAGCCTCATTGTTGCTGTGACACACCAATTGTTTTGTTGCAGTTTTTATTCTGCTGGTTGTTTGATGGCTATCGAGGAGTAATTGGTGTTTGTTCTATTGTGCTATTTGACAATGATAATTTGATTGGCTCATGGTGTTATTTATTGTATCAGCAATGGAGTTTCCAATTCTTAGATCTTAGACTCTGGTACTGACACACATCAGGAGGATTTCCTTCACTATTGAAGTAACGGTGTGCAAGCAGACTATCCTGGCCCTTAGCTTTAAGGGTGATATAAACTATTGTACCCCAGGCTTGTTTTGTGATTAGAAAAGTGGTGTACGAAATTTTAGTGATCTCTGATGAATTTTAAACGTCTGTTTGACTTTTAAAGTTTTATTGTAGTTAACTCGCGTGTATGATTCTACAGTAAGTATTACTTAATTGTTGCATTTATTTTTTAACAATAGCTAAGAATGCACAAAACAGTGGTGTATGAGTTTGCCATCTACCGAGTCTGCTGACAAGGACGATGAAGCGTTGGTGGAAGAATTCCTGGAAAAGGTAAAATCTTTATTTCTTCAATCTCCAAAAATGATGATCTTGTCATATGCTATGTCCCTTAGATAATAGTTGATTTTAAATAATAGAGCCTTCAGATCTAGCAAATCTGTCAAAGAAATGAAGTTAAAGAATAGATTATTAACATTTAGCTCTGAAAAAATGGTGTTTAAATATTTTTGTCCACAAGTCTCCTTTCAAAAATGTTAGTATTGGTCTGTAACAAACACTAATCTACAATTTTGTGTCAACTACTGAGGACTGGGAAAAGTTTGAGTGCTATCTTGACCAGCGTCAAACGCTCTCCAATTACTTGTAAGATAGAACTGAGCTGAACCAAACTTGACAAAATATAAGGAATATCCATAAAGTTATTACTCAGATTTTTATGTTTACAATAAAATCTGGCAAAATTTCGCGGCGATATTTTCATTCTTCTAGTGATAGAGCAAACATGATATAGCATAACATAAAATTAAATTTTGTTGTACAAATCTTATTGCAAGTCAAATTTTGTTTTGTGATTTCAGACCTGAATCCTCCTTTAAAGAGTAAAAACTAATCGTTAATGTTTCGGCTCTCCAGCAACTATTCCGACGTTACGCTGTGCCCTCCCCGATCATTCACGACGATGCGAAAAAAGTGGATGGGTAGAGCTTCTTCGGGTTACCTGTGCCTCCTGTCACCAATCCTACATTTGGGAATCAATTGCCTGTGTAAACAGCGCTAACCTCATCAACCCCCTGCTGACAGCTGCGTCACTCTTTGCTGGTGGATCCCTCATACAGAACCATCATTTTCTGTCACTGCTGAACATTGCGGTATACCAAGCCACAGCGCTTGCTTTTTCTTGCAAAGAGAGTACCTACATGGTGTGAGTATTAATATTTAACCATGAACCTAGAAAATAGGTTTATCCTTAAAATAAAAATTTCATCCTTCACCAGCAAAAAATATGATAATTTAAAATCTTGATTCATTCTCGTAGTATAGCACAAAAAGATGGAAAAGGGTTATACATTCTTGGACTAATGATAATGATACAAATGAATCTTGTAGAGTGAAGTTTTACAAACTTTTACACTGTATTACTAAGCAGTACATCCTGCATAACGAGCAATTGATGGCAGCATTAGATTGGAATCTCGATTTGGCGGATGACTGCAGATGCGACAGTTCCAGGCATTGTATGCTATTTGGAGCCTACACTCTGATGGATCACAGCTGCAGTTTAATAAACAGCAGCCATCTTGTCAAGGTGAAACTTTGACAGTTTTTGCTTCAAAGCCTGACCGAAGTCTAAAATCTTTTAGTGGTTTTCAATACTTAGACATGAAGTTACTGATTTAGCTAAATAATTAATGCAAAAGACGTGAAATTGATTATTATTGTTGGTTATAACTTGCTCTACTTTGCAGTCAATGGAGACCACCAGCTCTAATCCCATAGAACTGGAAGGCTTCAAGCGATGCCAGTCAGATCTGATTTTCCACGACCTGCGAGTGAGGTCAATTACAACTGGCCCGCACCTGAGTGTGGGAAAAGACATAGGAAAGGAGTAGGTTGCTGTTTGTCACTATTATGATGCATGGAACATCATGAAAGGTAATAATGATTAATATTAGAACATAAAAACTACTTAATCATAATAAAAACACAGCAACTATGCACTGCAAAATAAAATAAAGCCTCAACTGCTGCAGGGCTAAAAAAGCTTTACAATTAGGCAAAGCCTGCTGCCTTTCAACTTTTGGCTGAACTGGGCAATAAGAAGCCATGAAGGCCATCACAAACCATTTATGATATTCGATTGACCAACCATGTGCCAGATGATCGTGAAGCATGATGGCACCAGCTACTCCCTCCACATGAGAGATGAGAGACCACCACATGTGTGACTACCACTTACTGGAGAAGCTGTGGATTAAACCTGGTATGTAACCTGATATTTGAGAAAAAATCTTTTGCTGCACAGATTTGTATGGTGACTGATCGCGGCCATTTAGAAATATTGTACTCTTGACCCGAGATGTTCATAATCTTGGGTCGAGAATTTACCGAGGAGGCAGAAAGGGTGGGGCTTAATCCAAAAGTGCAAGGTTTAGTTAGTGAGAAATTGAGTCAGTAATCTTTTTGCTTTGTTTAACAAAACAAAACATTAGCATTTTTCAAGGAAAATCTTTAATTAGAACTATGAGATCTTTCATCAAAATAACAATGTATTTACATATCTGTTTATCATAGTTTTTTTGCGTTAAGCAGAAATGGTAACATGTTCACGAAACAGAAAAAATCTTCTCAAAAATACACCATTAATTCTTCTGTATTCATTTATATATGATAAATATCCTACATACGTTGTAATGTGATTGCACTTTTGTAACGTGGTATTACATGAAATATTGACTCATTATGATTATGATCTGAACACATAAAATGCACAATAAACGGTTGTCCACTTTGTTACCATCCTGAGAGTTTCATTCATTGTAACTATTTATGTTACCGTTTCGTGAGGCATTGATTGTGAAAAGAGAGGCAACAGAAAAAATTTCATATTTTTAATTAAAGATTTGTTTTAAAAATGCACATGTTTTATTTAGTTAAACAAAGCAAAAATATTACTGGCTCAATTTTTCACAAACTAAACCTTTGCACTTCCAGATTAAGCCACACCCCTCCTCGGTAAATTAACGACAGGAGATTAAGAACATCTCGAGTCGAGATTACGAAGTTTTGAAATGGCCGCAATCAGCCACCATATATTTGGGTCTGTTGACAATTACAAATATTACAGGAACCAAGCTTGACCCCTAGCTCAGTCAGGAAACTTTATTCAAGCCGCTGATTACTGGCCTCCAGAAAGCAGGCATGCAGATCTGGAATCATTCTACAAACAGCTGAACCACGTTGCTGATGAACCACTAGAAAATTGAATCAGCTGGGTTCTACGGAGAAAAAACTTCCTTGAAGCTGGTAGGCCAAAACCATGTTTAGCAGGTAAGACACACTGACAGATATTTGCAATTTTTGGTGTGCTTGCAATGGTATTAATCATACACATAAAATTGCAGTTTTAAATTTGGTTTTAGGTTTTTGCATATTTACAAGCAGCAAAACCTGCTCTCAAAGTATAGTTGCAGCTAAAAACCAATTATCCATCTGCGCAATATTTCTGTATGTTTTTGCATGCTAACTATTGTTTTATGTGTGATGCCCTTCTTATATTACTCTCTTAAAAAGAGATATTTTCATGTCGCATTTTCTGCGCAATGTAAATCTTTTTAGTAACTTTCATATCCTCAATTATTCTGTCTGTTACTGTCTAATTTCCCCATATTTGAAAGCAGTTACGCATAATTGAGATAGTCAACAAGTACAATGCTAAACTGAATTGACGTTGTTCCTAAATGTTACAGGCTTTTGTTACTGTTCTTGTGGGTATGTTGTTGCATTTTTACAGCGCTATTGATTCCATTTCTTGTATTTTGTCTTATGAAGATTTGCTTAGCTCATTACTGTTTCTCACAAAGCTCGGCTTATATTGGTCCAAACTTCACAGTCTATTATAGGTTCGCATTTTTTACAATACTATTTTTCGTTGTGCAGCATTCTGAAAGTTGAGTTTTTATTTGCTATATTTTGGCTCTTTATTTAGTTTTGGAAATTGGCAGGATTTTTCAATGAGCAATTTTGCAAATGGGACATGATATAATATGTGCGGAAATTGAAATAGGTTAGATCGATAATTGCAAAATCAGTGATTGGATAACCTTACAGACGTTCGAATATTCTTTTACTTTCTTTTGATTGGCAGAAGCTGGAATTTGAGGGCATGTTCTTATCATTGCTAGAGATTATACTACAGCAAATACTACTAGGTCTTACAAGCAGATTGTAAAAACACTTATGTTCACTTCCTATTATTTCCTGTACAGTTTTAGTCTTCTACTCAACCTAAAAGCTGAAGTCAAGTTTAGTGCATTCATTTTTGCCTAACAAGCTGTTTTCTGCGCACTTCAGTGACCAACTCTAAAGCAAAATCACTGCTCTCTCATACAAAGCTTAGCCAAGTTTCATTCTTAAAAGAATGTTTACCTGAGCATTCAAAATGGCAGTTTACATGGTACAATTGACTTCTCTTTATCACAGGTTCTTGCCAAATCTCTGTTTTTAATTTTCTTGAAGTGTACTTTCTGACCATGTTAAATGGCTGACGGCACATCGTCTTATGAAAGTGGCTATTAAAATTTGTTCGATGATTTCATCATTTATTACTTTATTGATTCATTGATTCCTGGTCATTGTCTGTTTATAGATTATTATTGATTGTCTAGCTGATTGCATGCAAACCTGTGCAGACTGAATTTGCTTTAGGCGGCTGCCTAGATGCAAAATAAAACAGCCGATAAGTTTTTTAGCAATTTTGCTGTGACGGTTATGTTTAAGTTTAATACATTGGAAAAAACCAGATATTGTCATAAGAATATTATTAAAAGATAATCTATCAGTCGATAAATATCATTTTTACACAGAAATTTTGATTGGATTTTAAATCATTAGTAAATCTAAATTCAGGGTGACAAAAATGTACTCAAAATTGATTTAATAATGATTTACCAATTCCAACGCATACTGTGGCTATTAAATCATATGATTGATAGTTGAGTTGTTGTACAGGTATGTGACAATTACACATGACCATTACACACTTGGGTGAGTTAGTTACTGTGAATTTCTATTTTTATTTCCATGAAATACTGATGTTAAATAAACATAAGCATAATGCAGTATGGTAGCATTAAATCTATATAATATGAATAAAAAAGGTTTAAAAATGAACTGTTTGCGATGATGTATGTACGTGTGAATTTTTATGAATCAAAAATAAAAACTCTATTAATCGAGTACTAGCAATACCAATCAAGACACCATCAGTTGGAGTTCTAGAAAAGCTGTTACTGACTATCCCGCATCATTTGAAGAAGTCTCCTCTGCAATGCAAAGGTTGTTGTTATCAATGATGAGGAGGACAGACGTTCCACCAGAACCCCAACTGATGAATGGGCTTGGGTGTGGTACCTCTGGTTAAACACAAAAAACACTTAATATAGGCCAGAAATGCACTACCTCAGTTGCCATCGGTAACACTGCTCCTGTTGGCAGAACAAGGTAGATGCATCCCTGTGCCTTTGTCAGTACAATTGCTCCTATGCTGGTATCATCCAAAATACTTTGCGGAAATCTCTCCATAAACAAACTGGTGGCTGCCAACTTGCCCCTAGAAACACATTTCTTTATATCATCAAGCTTGTCACTTAAGAAATCCCAAAGGTAAATTTCTAGTTTTATTAATAAAAAAGCTAGTTTTGATATGTGCTGTTGAAGTCATCAAACATGATGATGGGAGATGATGTAAACCTCTAGCTTATGTGAACTAAACTACAACTAGTATTATAGTTATGTGGGTAGGGTTAATGATTAGGAGTTATCTGACTCTGTGTTAATGGTTAGGAGTTATCTAACTCTGTTTTAAGGTGTGGGAGATAATAATACAAGTCATAACTGAACTATGCTATAACTAATAATATAGTGATGTGGATAGGGAGGATTAGGTGATGATTATAATTGATGTAACTGATTAAAACTAATTTGAAATATCACCTGTAGGAGTGAGTATAGAGTTGTAACCATGGATGCCATGATTCTCAACATAGATTTCTTCTCTGTCATGATCATAACCATATCAGTAGAGCCATCTGCATTGGCAACATCAGTCTCCAAACCAATTATTAGTCTGAATTCATACTCGATCTGTGTAATCAAATGACAATTATTAATTCGAAGGTACTGGCAAATAGTTGGGTTGGTTTGTATGGTGCAACTATGCTGCTGTGGCTGCACCATGGTGAATCTGTCTTTGAATTGATTGTATCTATCATAGTATGGATACTACAATTGCACCCATAAAACAATCAGAAAGTTGGTGCATCAGATTGAGTCCTTTTGAAAAGAGTGGGAATTGCCTCCTCATTGTACCATCCAGCAGTACACATTAGAAACAATGGGCAGTCCGAGGAAGGCAATCTTTAGTTCATTCAAACAGACTCTGACATATGACAAAAACCTACAGTACAACTATTGCAAAGCCTCTTGTCAGGTGCGGCCATGCCTCAACGAATTTGGTTATGTGCATGTTCTCTTTTAGAAGTAGAGTTCTTCTCTTGGTAAATGTTTCCCCCAGTAGCTTCTTGCTTTCTTCATTAAGTGAATCCAGATCTTTCATGTTTGTTGCTGCTGAAATCTATATTTCTCAAGTTATTGTGATTTTCTGTGTTGGTATTAATCCAATATCAATGCGTGTTTCAATGAGCTACATGCAAATGTGCAATCCGGAAGAAATAATGAATACATGCCTATGTATGATAGGCTAATTGAGTGAAGCAAACAACTTGCATATTCCACAAAAAATTTGAATTCATGGAAGATACCAGTTGACAGTTTTGCGTTTCTGGGTGGCAGAGTATCCACGCCTGCTCTTTTTCTTCATCAGCACCATAGCTCTCTTAATATTTGTGATGAAAAAATTAATGGTCCCTCCTTGAGTATGCCTTGTGTGGAACAAGTGGCTCTGTAAAACAAAGATGAAGAATTTTATAACCACCCTACATAAAGCGAATATTTTACAACTAAGCAAGTAACAATATTAATATCTAACCAAGATTTACAATAGCCTAAAAGCTCATTGACCATTATTTCTTATACATCTGCAATTTTACAAATATCAAACAGTAATTTGATTCATTGTAAAAATGCAACCAATCTTGACATGGATAGTATCCTTTTCCACTCATGTTCATCTTCTCTTGGTGGGGAACAGGTGTTTAAAGACGGATTAATGATTAGGAGATATCTAACTCTGTGTTAAGGTTTGGGTGATGATAATAATACAAGTCAAAACTAATAGTTCATGTAAACTACGCTAAAACTAGTAATATAGGGATTTGTAGAGGTGGGGTTTTATAATTTTGGAAACTCTATATCAAGAATATAAAGGAATACCTTACTGCTGTTGATTGCTAAAGTCTTGTGAAAAGGAGGAATGTCATAGGATTTCTCTTCGTCAAATTTTTTTTGCCGTTATTTCATGCATTAATCTTCTGGTCTGGTTGAAACAATTTTATAGTTGTCTACTTCAGTAGAGTGCCTGTTGGCATATGTCAGTTTCAGCGTCAAATGTGGAGTGGTCTAATGATAAGCTGCCAAGTCTACTATTAGTACCTAGTGATAAGTTGTTTATTACTGTCAGTAGATGGTTAAGCTTAGCGGGTACATACTGTGGATTTGCATTGGGTTTGTGTTAAATTTTGTAGAATGCTATAGTTGCATTAGAGATTTATGTCTAAAAACTTAAAAAGTTTACCATGAGAACCTGAGAACCATTTGAATTGGCTGAGCAGATAACTCCTAGCATGCGTGCATGATGAAAGTTTATTCGTTTTGTTTAATGTGCCTTTTTCTGGCTTGCATATAATCATAAAAGTTTCAAATAGTCAAAGATTGCCTTTTGCTTGTACTTGAGTAGGCTTTACATTGGTTGCCTAGCTTTTTCCATTTAACAGTGTACGCTACCATTTGGTCTTTTACTCCTCAAATTTATTTGCCAAGTTCAGTCTGGTTTCTTTTACCTGCATGGTCAAATGACACTTTGTGGTTTTTGTACCTAGCTTTAAAGTTAGTTTCACAAATTTTGTATATATATTTTATTGGTTTTGCTGTCTGCTATAGTCAAGGTGGCTTAGTAAACTATGCTTTTTGTCCTGCAATTGCTACTAAGTGAATATCTTTTTTGTCTACATTTGCAAGTATTCTCTGTTGTAGTTGTTTCGTTTTTCAACTCTGAGAATGTTTTTGTTGTGTGTATCGACCTTAGCTTTAAAGGGTAAAGGGTTTTGCTGGCCTTTACTCGGACACAATCTAGAATGCAAAAAAATGCTGAATAGAATGTAAGAAGTGTGAATGGTTTCGTTTCTTTTATTTGAAGTAATTCCCATTAGTAGCGTAGCCAAGACTACCCTGCCCTCATAACAAAAGTGTCATATATGAAAAAAAATTGTTTCCTCACCCCAGTTAACCCGCATGGGTAGTAGTTTCTGCTCTAACTCGGGTCTCCTACCGGAGACCTGGGAGTTCGAGCACTCGTCTCAAGATCTTAGCTGTTCCCAATAGCGCACTTTTCTGCAACTCACCTGAGTTGAATGCTGTCGGTATTTGGGCAAGCCACATTTTATGCGCTGGTGTTATTGCGCCCAGGGCCCCAATGACTACTGGGATTACAGTTGTTCTTACATCTCAGCATTTTTCAATCTCTTCTCCAAGAGAGAGATATGTCTCTACCTTTTCTTTTTCTTTGCTGGCTATATTGTAGTCATTGGGTACTGCTGTATCTATTATAGTAGCTCTCTTGTTTCCTTGTCCACCACCACTATATCTGGTTCGTTTGCCAGGACATGCTTGTCACTCTGGATGTAGAAGTCATTTTTGCTTGATGTCATCCATGTAGAAGAGGTGGTTTATCTTGGTGCCACTCCTAAACTGGTACCCATTTTGAGTCTTCTCCAGCATATTGCTTGGAGGGTTTAGGCATATGCAGAAGAGCAGCGGTGATAAGGAGTCACCTTGATAGATGCCTCGCTTAATTTTTACACTCGCCAGCTTTTTGCCATTAGCCTCCAGTTCCGTTTTCCATTTGGTCATTGACATCTTGATGAATGCCACAACAGCAGCGTGAACTTGTACATATTGAGGCACTCATGTATCCAACTATGGGGAGTTGAGTCATAGGCCTTTTTGTAGTTGATCCAAGCCATGGCAAGATTAGTATGCTTTCTCTTGCTGTCTTGACAGACTGTCCGATCCACCAGTAACTGATGTTTGACTCCTCAAATGTTGCGCCCAAGTCCTTTCTGAGCACCGGTCTTATAGTGACTCATGTGCTCTTCCAGTTTGTCTGCAACTATTCCTGAAAGCAGTTTCCAGGTGGTGGGCAAGTACGTTATTGGCCGATAGTTCTTGGAAATCGGCCCCTGCTTTGGATCTTTTATCAGAAGTACAGTTCGTCCTTTGATCAGCCATTCCGGATGGTCGCCTTCTTCTATTAGGCATTCCATCTGCTTAGCCATTCTGGTGTGAAGTGATGTAAATTTCTTCAACCAGAAGGCTTGAATCATGTCATGGCCAGGTGGTGCCCAGTTCTTCATACGCTGCACTCTGCACTTGATGTATATATATATATATGTATATGTATATATATATATATATGTATATGTATATATATATATATATATATGTATATGTATATATATATATATATGTATATATATTAAAAATGTATCCTATTAAGAACTAAAATCAGATTGCTCAACATAGGATGGAGCAGTATAAATTGGAAATTTAAATGGTTCACTTATCTTTCAGCTACTGTCAGTTTCCTGCTAGTGCGTTCTTCAGACTGCAAACTTCAACTCCAATATATATGTATATATATATATATATATGCATGTATTTTCCTCATACCGTATAATGGAACTAATGGAAAACCGTATTAAAAAGATAATTGAAATGCTAGGTTGATAACATTGAGGTTTAGTTATGGCCAAACTGTAAGCGTTGAAAAGTGTTAGCAATATAAACAGATTATAGCGACAAAAATGATATGCAAGCAGTAATTAAAAATATATGAGTGATTATATGCGGATATTATGAGATTATGTATGAAATAAGGCGGCGTTCACTACGCATGTTTGACATTAAAAAATGGTCAAGTCTTGAAGTGTGTGTATTAAATATTTGATGGAGTTTGTGGTTATTGAGGAAGCAATATTTAGTGATATTTATAAAGCTTTTGCCAACATTAGTTTTCACACTTGCGTTGTATGAAAGATTGCACAAGACAGCCTGTCTGTGTCGATGTCAGTTTTCTCTGTTTGGTTTTTCAGGTTTGTAGTCAATTTGATATTTGTAGCTACTATCTCTTAGTGCTCTTTGATGGGGGCTTGTGTCTTTAAATTGTCTTTCAATTTTTGCTTTATTCGAGGATATGCTAGTCAGTCTTTTGTTTATATTTTCAGGAACGTTTTAGCATGTTGGGTAGATGATTGTTTTTGTTATGGACATGTAGTATGGCGAGTAGTCACTAGATCTGAGGTCAAAGGTTACATCTAAGAAGTTAATGGTCTTTTGTTTGCTTCAATTGTAATCTTCAAGATCTGCTTCTGGAATACGGAGCAGATTTCTTTTTCAGTTTCAGTTATTTTTGGCATTGCTTTTCGTGCTGCTAATCTACCGTCTCTGTAAAGTTTCATATTTTGTTTGATGTTTTAGGATAGTAATTGCAGTAGGTATGTGCCTACTAAGTGCTAGTCTTAGCTCTGTCATAACCGCCTATTGTTAATAAAATGTTGCTTGGTTTGTGGTCATGAAATGACAATGATTTCTTAGTGCATGCAATTATTTCTGTTTGCATTTAAGATGTGCATATTTTTTCCTGCATAGTATAGTTCTTTAGTCGGTTGGTCTTGAGTTAGAGAAAAAAGTTGACCACATTAATTAATATGCTGGAGCTTTGAGTTTTGTTGAGCATATTTTTGAACCAATTAACTACTGCTTGGATCAGCCACCAAAGACAGCCTCACTCTGCTGCCAAACTACCAGCACAGTAGGTCGAACACATAACATGCCGAAGCAACTCTTGTGGCGCCTTAGACATAAATACAACAATTTTTTAATCAACTAAGAACAAAAAAATTTGTGAGTGAGTAACATACAGAAAAGGCTACTTGGATTCTTTTACGGTAATGAATGATTATTTCTTAACAATTTGTTGAATTCAGTTTTCCAGGTCTAGGATCCTAACAACTGTTTGGCCAGTAGCAGTAATTTTCTTGGTACTTCTTTTAGTGCTTCAGTGTCATTTTTAGTTATGTTTTTGTGCAGCAAGTCAATTTAGTAGTCATTTTTCAGTTTGTAAAAGTTATTAGTTTTTTAGCTTTTACTGATAGCATGTTTTCATTTCTTAGTTTCATTATTTCTTGTCAGTGCGTAGTTTGGTTTGAAAACGATAGTGAATTCTAGGTTGCGTCATTGCGAGCATATATTTTAAAAAAATGCTTTATCTTTTTTACATGTCGGCTAGGTTTTTTGTTCCTAAATCCAAGTTTTCTATTTCTGTTCTCACAGTGGAGTTTACGTAGAAGTATGCCACCTCATCAGCCTGATTAAGTGCTCAATCAATTCTTTGTTGTTCTTGATAAAATTTACAGACTTGAAGATAAAAAATATTTTGGTGGAATGTCTGAAGTTAAGTGACTAAAACATCTTTTCATTCTTTCAAACACTTGACAACTAACCAAATAACTAGAAGTGTAAATAACTATTACCTATTATTAGCAAGTAAAAAAGCTAAAGTGTTATTATTTATTATTACTCGAAAGACTAGTTTTGTTAAAAATAATAAAGAAAAAGCACTCAATAGACTTTGCACAGAGTAAATATATATATATATATATATATATATATATATATATATATATATATATATATATATATATATATATATATATATATATATTCTCAAAGTATGTTTTAAGCCTGTATGTTTGTCTGCATTCCGGCTATAGCTATTATTAGAGTAGCCCAGCTGGGCAACTATACTGACGCAATGTCATTGCCTACCGGCATTTGGAACTTACTAAATAGGTTAGTGGAATTTTCCATTGGCAATATGCCAGGCCATTTGGCAATGGCCTGCCACTTTCTGGATAGTTGCCTACCAGCAAGTGGTAAGCAGATCTCATCACTTCTCATTGTTTATAAGCTGATTTTTAATACCCAGGCTTAATCTTTTTAGTAAAATATATATGACGAAAAGTGCCTAGCTGTTGGTTAATCACAACAAATCTGATAGGAGCAGACATAGGTCTGTTCTCATCAGGTGATTTTTTTGAAAATATGGATTACAAGATGGCTACTAGCGAATGTGAAAATAACTCACCAAACACATCTAATTGGTTGATGGGTTACCACCATCAACCGATTAGAACCACCTAAGTGGTTTCCTACTAAAAATGGTTGAGCAGCAAATTCCTAGCATGCCTGCATGATGATGCAAATCCATGTATTTTATTTGATATGCATTGGTCTGGCTTGCAGATGATCATAAACTTTTCAAAAAAGCAAAAGTTATATTTTTTGCTCGAGTTTAATAGAATTCACTTATATGCTTTAGTACATGGTGCTGGACCAAAGTTTGGACTTGTCATGCATTATTGACTATTTTGCAAATGTATTAGAGATTATTGGCTTCGATTTTCATCAAACCATGGCGAATTATATGTCAAACTGTTCGAAACCATGCTGGCTACACAATAAAATAAATTTAATGTTCATTTTGAACATATAAAAGGTGAATAGGAGGGATTTCCGCAATCATGATGTCGCCAATAAAAAAATGTCTATTTTGACTTTTGTTTTTGCAACACTAATTTTGATCAAAAACTTTGTATGTGACAAAAATAAGGTTAAACACGAACTCATCTTTAGATTGGTGGCCTGAAAAAAGCCATTGGGGTTGTTTTGAAAAAAATTAGTATTTAGTAGCACCGCCCTTGGTTTTGATAAACATTTGAAATAGTTTTGGCATGCATCTAACAAGTTTGTTCAATTCCTCTACAGTGATGACATGGTTCCAGGTTCTCACTGTTTTTTCTATCAGCTCTTTTACTTGAGGGTTTTTTTTTACTGTCCCAATCCTCTGCCATCGATTTTTTATGTTTAAATCTGGACTCTGTGCAGGCCAGTTGATAAGAGACCTCTGTTCTTTTCTGACCAATATTTGACTTTTTTGCTCAATAAATGGGTGCATTGTCACCTTAGAACCACCACAGTTTCCCCTCGGTAAAGATTTCTCGAGCACCTTTTAGTATGCTATCTTTCAACTCTGAAATTTATACTGCTCCATTCAACATACCATCACAGATTTTCAACCGTCCTATTCCTGATGCACTCATGCATCCCCCCACTGAAGTTGGGTGCTTGACTGTTAAAAGGATACCTTCTGGTCGATACTTTTCTCCTGGTCTTCGGCGCACAAAGTTGTTACCAGCATGGTACTGTGTGGTGGAAGTTGAATCATCAGAAAACAAAACTGTCTCCCACTGAGCATGTAGTCAGAACTAATGCAACTTAGCACACTCCAACCTCTTTTTTGATGGTTTCGATTCAGCGGAGGTTTTCTCTTTGCTTTACATCCCCTAAGTACACTGACCAAAAGTCTGACTGTTCTAGGGTCAACACCTGTACTATCTTTCCAGTTCTTAACCAATTTCTGACTAGTTTTATGACAATCAGCAAGAGACAGCCTGACAAATGCTCTGTCATAGCGATCAAATGATTTTCGAGGTCTTCCGGATCTGGAACGCACTTCAAGGCTTTTGGTCTCATTCCTGCGCTTCACGATCGATCTTACACCTTTCTCACTGCATCCAACTTCTCAAGTTATTTTTCTGGCAGACATCTTTTTTTAGGCAAGTGTAGAATAACTCCTTACTTTAAAAAGCGTGGTAGGCATGATGTGTATATGTGGGCTCTAGTTATAAAAATAGTTGTTCTATTCTTTGCAGTTACTGTCAGTTTCATGACGTGTCTTGTCACTCAGGATTATGTGTTATCAGCATTTAAGATGATGCTTGATTTCCCTTCCTTTTCTTTTGATTGATTGGTTTTTTATCTGGTTGGCAGGTAAGAAGTGATAGAGTCCAGGCTCCAGTGAAGTGGAGGAGCGTCCTTAAGGATTTTATTAATCGCGGAGCTGCAAGTACTGCTCTGCTCTCCCATCAAAAGAACTACATGCAGTTTCTGATGAAAGAAATAAGTAAAAAAATTGTATACAGGTCAGAATAAATAGAAATGCGAACATGTAGGCCTGCTTATAATAAACTACAATTTATTAGCGATAAGTTACATGATGAAAGTGGCAAAGCGCAAAATATATACGAGTAGCTAAAAAATAATACATTAACAGGAAGTCATAGCCCAGCATCTACCACACACCCCTCTCTATTAGGGATTGTCTAATTACAACAAGATAGGGGAGCAAGTAGCCGGGCCCATGTCTTATGCTGTTCAGCATAATTTTCAAGACGGGTACTTTCTCTACTAATCAATTGTTGATTGTCAGCAGATAATTGTTCTAGTACTACAGGCCGCCTCTTTACACCATCTTCCTTCTTCTCATAGTTGTCGCTGTATGGCCTGGATACAAGTGGATAGCTGGAGGCTGTACGGTGGCTGTCCTAACAGAGTAATCAGTAGATCTGGGTTATACTTTCGGGTCGTCTGGTCTGTGTCTTGTTTTTTAGTCCTGTGGCTCCGAATATGGCTGAACCTCCGTATCCTCTTGCAGGTGACTAAAGAGGATATGCACGGTATCATGTCAGTAGCATCCTACCCCATGTTCTACACAAACTGTGACCATTGTGGTTGGTCACTTAAATATATCACGGAGTCTGCTTTACCAACAGAGCAGCGCTTCTGATGTAGCATGAGTTGATCTCTCAACACGTGCTCGTAGCGGTAAGGGCAGACATACACAGCAAAATGCTGCAGTGCATGGGATTTACCCTGTCTGGTGGCACTGGTAATAAACCCGCGTAGTTAAAAACGTCTGGGGTGACTTCTAAGCATTGCTGTGGTCAGCTATTTAGTTTCTTTAGCCACGAATTGCATAGTTCTGGCAATGCAGCGCCGTCTAGGTGGATTGTCATTGGTAATCGCCTTATCTTCTGAATTTTTTGTGTTTATACAAGGAGTGGCAGGGCTGGGCAACGATGAGGTGTCCTTTTCTGAAAAACCTTTCTCAGCCTGTATGCTGAGCACAGGGTTGTGGGTGCTAAAATTTTGGCTGGCTTAGCCTTGTAGGAAGTTCAACGTTGTTAAGCATAATTGGTTTCCATTGTCTTCGTCCAGTCTTGCTGGAGCTTCGGTCCCAGTTCCTGTATTAGGGTATTGAGATCTATTTCGTTGATCT
Organism: Watersipora subatra; assembly: GCF_963576615.1. Lineage (NCBI taxonomy): Eukaryota > Metazoa > Bryozoa > Gymnolaemata > Cheilostomatida > Watersiporidae > Watersipora > Watersipora subatra. The sequence goes on along the minus strand of NC_088715.1, from coordinate 55,237,643 downwards.
GTATACTTGCGAGGCGGAATAACTGTGCTCTTGCATCTGTTAGCTCCTGCTTTTGAAATAGTAAGTGGGGTCCTGATCCCATCACTATACCATGCTCCTCTTGTGTCTTCTGTTGTTCGATAAATCCCATCACTGTATCGTTTGGACTGGATACGCAGCATCCTTTTGCGTATCCAGCCCAAACTGTTGTCTGTAACGCCACTTAGCACACACCAGGTTCTGCTTTATTAAAAGGCTATGTGCTATGAATCGAAAAAAGAATGGTTTGTTTATGATAGACTCAGAATGTAGTATGAGATTGTTTTATATTTAGCAAGGCAATGCAAACAATACATTTAGATACTATTGTTTTTTTATGATTGCGTTTTGAGTAGTAAAGTAAATGAGTATTCACTGTCTGGTGTTATTTGTACTACCAAAATGGTGTTATATAGTACATCCAACTTGAAGGTTTTATTTGTATTGCCCCAAATGTATTATATCATACATATAGTTTTTTTTGTACAACCACAAACAGCATTACATAATACATCTAGTTTAATAGTGTCATTGGTAACACCACAAATATCTTTGTATAATATATGTGTAATGGTGTTATTTGTAGCACCAAAATGATACTGATATTTCTAGTTTGATGGTGTTAATTGTAGCTGTTAGCAAAACAACAACAAATTGTTACGGACCACCAAGCTAAAAGGATGGCACATTAACCTTCCTTTTGCAACCAGCTTTTATTCACAATGGCGTTACAGGCCCATAGCACAATAGCTAAAACTAAACTTACACCGATACAGCAGTCCCTACTGCCAACACCTGCGTACAAACCAATAACTGCTCATCAGTCTCTATCTTATTAATGAGGTTTTCAGCCAGACTACTTTATGCTGAAAATTTATTTTCGGCGAAGGAATGAGTCGCTGCAACTCGATAGCACAGCTCACAAGGTTCTACTCACCTTAATCAAATTTCTGCGTAAATGCTGATTCTATGTTCTAATAGATAAGTGGCCAGGCCTACTGCTAACAGCACTCAATGCTCTAAAAGGCGCGGAATCTTATAACTAACTAGAGTGTTGAAATAGGTTAATATTAATTATCTTTTTTGCAGATTGGTGCTTCTCTCTGGTGTCATGACAGGTCTGTTTCGTGCTTCTGAAATTCTATGTTCTATACATGGCAAGTCCGGTTAACCCATCTCGGCTATTATGCGAAGTGGTTTTTGTATTACCGGCTAGTGACAGAAAAGCATCAGATTGTCACATAAGATTTTTCTTCTTTTTCAGCGTTTTACAAAGTTAACAAAAATGTCAGTTTCATTTCTCAGCCTTCATAGTCGTCAAAATATCCAGGTTGTCATCGAACATGGTGCCGCAGTCTAGACAGTTTAAGATGCTGGGTAGTCTCTTTTTGTGTTGACCATGTGCAGGTCTGCATTAGATATGGGCTTAGTTTTTTTAGCTGGCTAAGCTCCGTCACCTCTGTAATTCTCTACTGTTTTAGAAACTACCCTGCATGAAAACCTAACTAGCAGCATCTGTTCAGTAACCATCTCTACAGTCATCGATAAATGACATTCATATCTAAGAAGTGGCGATTACCTACGACCATTCGTCTAAGTCAAATTATAGACCAGTCTATAACTAGCATGACCAACACATTTGCCACTGCTATCACGCTTACCCCTGACATTCCTCTCGTGACTAGTCATTATAGTCATTATATCTACGTACACTGTGTGCGTGATTTGTTGCACTTTGTACCAATTCCCCACTGAGGTCTCACTCCAGAGCAATCCTCAACAATGGATTATTTAGCCCTATCGAGGTCTTCTGGTTTTTGTTTTTAGTCTGTACTTATAAAGTTGCCCAGAAACCTCTTCAGCCCTTATTAAACTCTCCTGAACCACTATATCATCAATGTAGTGATCTTTGGCACAATATGTGGTCATCCAGCAAAAACCTTTCTGAGGAGCGTTGGGATTCCCAGCAGTAGTAGTTCACAGTGTACTTTTTCCATTTTAAAACCGAGTTTGCATCAGCCCACACTGTAACAGAACCGCAAGGGTTTACTTTCTGTTTGATGGATTTTTGCACCGGGCACTCATTAAGAGCTCACCAACCAAACTACCAACTGTCGTCCAAACATGACTGTCCCAAGCTCTACTGCAGCCCAGCCGTATTATAAAACTGAAGTGTGGTTGCAACCACTCTCCCACAGGGTAGTGGCTAACCAGTTCACTGCATATCATAAACATCTCCCTTTCTATATGCATTGATGGCTCAAAATTGTGCTCCAAATGAGCTGTTTTGCTCAGCATCTGCAGATACCTGCTGAAATCTTTCTTCAAAGCAATACCAAGCAACCGATTTCCATTTATGGCCTCATGCTTTTTTGTCTTGAGCTCATACCTAGCCAAGAGGTCTGTCCACTTTTGAGCACTCTTGAACCACTGTCATTATAGTGATCAGTCCCACAACAGACACGGTCATCCAGAGACAAAACCTTTTTAGGAATTGAGGTAGTGATTATTGGCACACATGACAAGAGAAAACCCAGTCGAATGAAGGTATAGTGCATGTCTTTGTACCTCATGACCTGATACTTTTACAGATCCTTGAAAAGCTGAATCTGCAGGTGAGAAGACTTGAAATTTATCGCCTTCATCTTGCTCCACACCCGCAACCATGTTTCAATCTTATCGGCCCATACCACCACCATGTCATCACCAGTATGACACTCAACAAATGCATTCAGCTCATGGTAGTCCATGACTGGCTGCACTTTGACTTTTATCGGCTGAACCATTGCTAGCAGTGGAATGAAGCCTTTTAGCAAGTTCATGCCACCACATCAGCCAGCCTTTCGCAATCCAGCTCTTTAGTTCGTCACAATGCGCTTTTACACTTGAAGTGCCTGAACCCATCCGTGCTCAAGAGGTCCTGAAATAGGTTGGGTGGGTTGCTCCCTAGAACACCACCAACAAACGGCTCAGTAACCTTTTGCGATAAAATCTGGGTCCTTAACCCACAGAAGGACCATATAGCCGCAGGTTGATGGCTTCGTCATCCACAGCATTGCTTGATGTACTAGCAGTGGGCTCTCTTCAAAAGCCCTGCAGCATCCATCAAATTAGGTTTAGAAACTGTATTTTGAATCTAATCCTCTCCAAACAGTGAAACTACCTATATGATCGGTGGCATCAGCGCAGTCAACCTCGAGATTGCTCAACTCACTCGTTATTAATGTTGTAACTTAAAAGCATTGTTTCTGTAAACCAATGATGACTCGACATAGCTTCTCATGCAAGAAACTTTGTTATTGGTCATTAACAAACACTGGTCTTGTCTAATAGAAAAACCTCACCACAACATCTGCTCACTTATTCTGACTACAAGACATGAAATAAAAAGCTTAGAGAACAATCCAAACAACTGACATACGACTACTACACATAGTCCTACCAGCTACCCTGAACACTGCCCGGCGGCACACAAATACCAGTTTGTGCTACTCTGTTTTTATCGGAATTGACGTGCCGCCTCTGTCTGCACCTTCCTCGAGAAAACTCAACTTAACACTGCTAAAGCTAGCAACTATATGTCATCATGCACTTGCTGTCTAAGACATCTAGCAGCAAAGTGCTCAGACTGCCAGATCTGAAGCAACCCCTCCTGGAAGAAGTGTCTGTTGACATTTTGCTTGTAGCACTTAGGGCCCAAGTCCATTCTGCCGACAGGCTTTTACCGAGCTAATTACTAACCACCACACTGAAAGCAGCCAGAACGGCTTCTCTGCTGTTTAGAAGTAGCAACAAGACTCTTTTCTAAATTTCTATTTGAGTGAGCTTACACAGCTCTCCTCGAAACCACACAATTCCACACATAGGCCCGCACTGACATAAAATTGTCGTTGTACGCGTCTTTATGTCCAAAGACCTATTCATAAATAGAGGCTGGGAGCTCCTTAAAACATGACTCAAAAGTGAAGATCCTCCAAGGATATTCCCAGTCTCCTCAAGTTGCTCCAAACGATCTAAATAAATGTCAATTGTATCGCCAGCATCAAACTGGCAGTTGGTAAATTGACGCCATGCTTCTTGTCAAACTATGGCATACTCAGCTACCAGCGAGGTTTTCACAACCTTCCAGCTATATTAAATAAATGTCAAGAGTGGAACTCCCTGATGCCATACTATCAGGTCCAGTTACCAATTAAGTTGGGTACTCAGTTTTTAGAGCCCTGACAAAACCCGAAATAGCTTGTCAGAAAGTCAACATAGACGTTGCTACGCAGCACCAAGCTGCTACAATGGCACACCATCCTCCCTTTTGCCACAAGTCTTCGCCATCAAGTGTGATGCACATTCATAGCAGAGTGCTGTCACCAATCTCATGGAAGTCTCTACTGCCATTCTGTACGCAAGCCAAATGAGTAGCCTTGCTGATATTTGATGGACTCTTACGCCAGACCATCACACGTAGGGTCTTGTCAGTAAAAGCACGGCAACTCACTAGATCGTTTCACTTGCTTTCCTCACTTTTCTCTTTCACCATCTGGTTCATAAGCATTTAGATTGCGAGGCCAGTTGGATAGTTTTCCAACCTTTCTTTGAGAATCCAGTTTTTCCATAACCCTGGCTTTTCATAAAAGCCAGCCTCTGCACTACCGGCTAATCACAAAAAAGCTCAAGATATTCACATATCTCATAATTATGACATTCATAATAGATTTAAATTTAAAGCAATGACAGTTTAAGCTTAATTCATTTACAATGAATCATGAAGATTTTTTGCAGTGTTTAGTAAAAAACCAATTGCACTATTACAATAAACATTGGCGAACTACAAAAAAAAGTTTTAGTTTATAAAATTAATAAGAACAAGTTGCAGTCTTCCGTAAATGGAGTCCACTAAAATATTATTTTGAATTATTCAACTCTGACATCTTCAACATATTTAAGGGCAAAAATATCCTTGCTCATTTACTAATAACTCTCTGCAGAAAGCACTTTGATGATAGCTGAGAATTATGTTACAAATAAGTCAGATTCAAGTTTAATTTGAGATGATTTGAATAAAATCAAGATTAGGATTACTAAATGGATTTTTTGTGAATTCCACATGTAGAGTTCACTATAATTTTAGGAGCCATCTAATTTATGTATGTATTTTCTGCCTGTTGCTCACTAATTACTCACTATTTTTTCATTTGCCCTAGAAACTATAGTTTTGAAGCCAGAGAAGTGACAAAATGTTGCCTAGATGTATGTTGCATTTGGCTGACTGTCTTAGTAATTCTATGAAAAATGATTAAACCATTTCATGCGGCCAACTTTTTGTTTAAATAAGTACCGATTCGTGCTACTTTGCTTTCATAAAGAATAACGCACCGCCCCTGGCTGCGCCCTCGTGAAAACTCAACCCATCACCGGTAAATCTAGCAGCTATGTCATCATGTTCTTGCTGTCTAATACAGCTAGCAAAAAGCGCTCAGTGCTGCCAGACCTGAAGCAACCCCTCCTGGAAGAAGCCTCTGTAGACTTCTTGCTTGCGGCACTCTAGGGCCCATGTCTATACTGTCAACAGGCTTTTACCAGGCTAATTACTAACCACCACACCGAAAACAGCCAGAACTGATTCTCTGCTGTCTAGAAGCAGCAAAAGACCCCTTGCCAGGTCCATACTAAAGCGAGCTTTTACATTTTTCCCTAAACAAAGCTGTTCCATCCACAGGCCGGCACCGACCAATATTTAGCCATGTACGCATGTTCATGCCTAATGACCCATTTATAAATGGAAACTGGGAGCTCTTCGTAAAACTTGATTCAGAAGCTAAGATCATTTTGCAATCATTGAATTGCAAAATGTTTTTGTATTAAAACTTGACATTAAACCTTTTGAACTCAATTGATTAAGATTATAACTAAAAATTAATAAATCCCTTCTTTATCAGAGCGTCTAGCCAATTTTTATTATTTTATGTTACCGCGAACTATAGGATTACACTATGTTAGAAATTTAAAGAAGACAGTGGGTCTGCATCATAAATGTTTCATAAAATCACCATTTCATATCATAATGAAAAAACAAAGGGGTAAATCTATATGGTTATTTGCAGATTTCACAATTTTGATGGTGATAAAATGCGACAGTAGCAAGTCTTCATGAAATCAAGGACTTCATTTTATCCTTAAATACTCACAATTCCCAAACCTTGCAAGAAACTAGCATATGCACCTTATATGCAAAACAAATATGTAAAGCAATTGACTGATGCGTGAATTAAAATCTATACATTCTACATAAAATGCTATCCCACACATTGTTTGCTTCAGTATCTTTCCCTGATAGTACTGAAGGTACTGATAGAAACAATTGAACCGATGAAATATTAAAATACGGATAAACTTTCAAGTTTTTTTTTTGTTGATTGTCTACCAACAAATTTTTGATTAGTTCTTTACCTTGTCATTGAGGGGAAAGTAGATGTGTCTACTGTAAACTTTGTTGTCTGCAGAACAACAGCAGACAATGCTCACTTTCTCATGCGCGTATGAGTATGTCTTGTACAGATAATATATATGCCTATATCTCTTGAGGTTTTCAATTTTTGGTTTATCTTCGTCTACCTCCTCGATAATTCCACTTTTTCCTTTCTCAAGCAATTTTTGGCAAAGCTTAATTACACTCCATGGAGTCATCACTAGTATTGGAATGATACAAATTTAGTTAGGTGTATATACAAACAGCTATAACAAGCTTTATACAAAATATGCATGATCATATGTGTACAGATCAATATATTATACGTAAAAGCGTATCATTTGGCTAGACACTTCAAAAAAGAGCGACATCTAGCTTCATGCTCAAGTATAGACATCAATGATATCTTATTTATATTAATCAAAAGCCTTCAACTTTTCTTTAGCTTCTATTTTTAGCTTCTCATAAAACTCGCAAGTAATTACAAAGAATATCATACAGTGAACTTTGAACTTGGTAAACGTTCAGACCTGCAAAAATTGCAGACAATGCTCACCTCGTCATAAATAGTCCTGTCTGTCTTATAAAGATAATACATATGTCTATATTGCATGGTTGCTTCACATTTTCTGAATTCCTTTTCAAGACACACTATAAGTTCACGAGTATTTATGTCATGACAACACTCGATTACCTTCCTTGTGCTGTGCACCAGTATTGCAATGAAAAATGAAGTCGGGTACATCATAAAAAGCTTGATAAATAAATTTTATGCACATCTAAGTATTGTAACTAGCCTGGCAATGGCTATGTCGGAATAATAACTCTTTAACGTGTGAAATATGAACGTTTACCAGTATAATCATGACAAACTAATAAATTTTGCATCTGTATCACATTTCAACACACTGTTGTACTAAAATGCGACATTTCAGAGACATTGCTGGTCATTTCAGCATACCTGACATTGTGTTCTGAGCAAAAGTCTATAAAAATGTGTTTTTTTTAACAACTTGTTTGGCTTCGGTTAGCATCATTGCAAATATTAGACAGTAATGTTGAAGGTATACCAAAATCAATCTGATTTTTTGATAACAGAGCCTGCTATCTAGTACCTACAAATGTTGACTGCAACGTGGCTACCAAAAAACAAGTAAATATATTTATTGCAAAACAGGAAACTATGCTGAACATAGGATACATAGATGTTGGTAAAAAACAGTTAAATAGGAGTATAGACTTTATGGCTACAAATATATTTTAGTTTGCTTACATTTAAGCAAACTCGAGAGATCATTTGTTATACCCATATGATGTTAAATATTGTTTTACATGAGTAAAGAAGTTATTCAATTCTGGCAACACTGAAACATAGCTATTTGTTGGATGCATCTCACAAACGCTTACACTGTTCTAAACGTGTAGCCTGTCTAATTATCAATTGTCTATTGTCGGTGGATAGCAAATGGTGCAGCTTTGCTTTAGTCTTGCGTGCAAGCTTTTTGGCATTGTCTCCTTTTTTGAAGTTGTTGTTGCTTGGTTTTGATGCGGGTCGATAGTTGGAGGCTGAAAGGTGGCTGTCCCAGAAGATAGGTTAGACGGTCTGAACTAGACTCTCTGGTTGTCAACACTCCGCCTGTAGTTTGCCTTTTCCTATGGTGGTGGCTCTGGTTGTGACTGGTCATCACATTCTCTTTCTGGTGATTAAGGAGGGTTATATGGAATCATGTTGACTGCTTCCCCTGGAATACTCTGTACAAACTGTGCCCATTGTGGCTAGTCCATCAAGTAGAATATGTGGTCTGCTTGTCCAAACGAGCAGCGCTTCTAGTGTAAAATGAGCTGATCTCTAGACATGTGGTAGTAGCGGCAGGAGTAGACATAAACGACCAAATGTGGTAGTACAGTGGTGTGAGAAGTCTTTGTCTTCCTGTTAAAATGAGTGTAACACTGCAATTAATTCATAACTTTTGAAAAGATTGGATAATGCATACATAAAACCACATATCAAAACAATCCTAACGATCTAAAGAACTAACTTTTATTGTACCAACTGCTGCCTAATCATTCACATTTCATACCAAAAACAATTCCTCACAAGTTCTGTTACAGTCTGCCGGAGTCTATCTTCTAGAGGGTGCCTGTAGGTTTTGACACAATCCCACTACTGCCACCAGTGTAAAGGATTTTGCTGGCCTTTTTTCGGGCACAATCTAGAGTGCAAGAATTGCTGCATTAAATATAAAAGAAGTGTGAATGGTTAAACTCGTTTTATTTGAATGAATTTCCATTTGTGGCATAGCCACGACTATTCTGCTCTCCTAATGCAGCAAGAGCCCTCCCTATATATATATATATATATATATATATATTTGAAAATTTATTAAGACGAAAGTAAACTTTTAGTAATTGCGCTACAAAATTGTTTCGTGCGATGCACTCGTAAGACGCGGTTGGACTAAAATGAAAAACTGTACCAAATGTAGCGGAGTCCTAGAAATGGGCTCGATGTATTAATTGTGGGATTTAGAGCTAAGTGTAACCAAAAAGATGACTCCTAGCATGTCTGCAATTAGATGACAATTTGTTTCTTTTATCCAATGTGCTCAAGTGTGGTTTGCATATTAGGAAGTATTTTTCTAGTAAACATAGTTTTGTCTGTATATGGTTCTAGAAAACATCATTTTGTTTGTATATGGTTGTGCTTGAGCTAATATTTTCTATGTTTTGCTGTATGCTGAGTTGCTGTCTTTCAACTTCCAAATGTGCTTGCTCAGTTCTGTGAGGTGCTGTTTGTTTTTGTGGTTAAACGAGGCTTTATGATTGCTATATCTGGTTTTAAATTCTGTCGAACAAATTCCTATGTAGGTTGCTACGTGGTTGTTTGAATAGTTATTCACTGTTGCTTGGTAAATCACATTCTTAGCTCTGCGTTTTCCTTCTAAAGGGCAATTGTTCTTTTGTCAGCAGCTGCAATTCTTTTCATTGTTTTCTCTTTGCTGTGTAATAGTTTTAGTGAGGATGTTGTTGCTTGCATCAACGATTGTCTTCATGTTTGGCATTACTGAGTAGCTCAGTTTTAAGGATTGTCTATTAAATATTGCTTTGAGTGAGTGTTTCTTTGGGAAGCATGTAACTATGTTGAAGAATTTTTGGCTGATTTTGGTTGCATCATTGACGCTGAATGGGGAGTTGTACCATGTGATTTTTCTTTGTCTGTTACACTGTGGACTTTTTCATGTTGATGTTGTATTGTAGTTTGCTGCTGTATTCACTCCTGTGGAGTGCTTTTTGGTATGGTTGCACTGTGCTGTTAAATTGTTGTTCATTTAATCAGAGTGCGTTTAATCGTTTGGTTACATTATCTGGTAAATTTTTCAATATGAAAGGTCGATGGTTGCTTTGTTTGTGCACATAAAGTATTGTGTTACTTAGCTTTTGGAAAGGTTTGAGGTTGCCATCTCGGGAATTTAAAGTTCTGTCAAAAAAGTTTACTGATTGCTTGTTTGCGTCAATAGTAATTTTCAAGCTGTTTCTATTAAAGATGTTGAACATTAGTTTCTTTGTTCTCTCTATAGCTTGTGGTATACCCTTGCAAACCACAATTCTGTCTAAAAAATAAACTTCAAACCGATAATTATATATACCAGGAAAATATACTTATTTATTCTGTAAGTCAAACAATTAAAATACGCAACTAGCAAAATTCTACACAATAATATTATTGTTTATAAAGAAGAAGTTAAAACCGTAAAATAGACAACTAACAAAAATTTAAAACAATACTAATGACAAAAAACTAAAAATAGCCAATGAATATTGCACATTTACTTGAGCGGTCATTCATAATCGTTTGCTCTGTCCCAATGCGGCTGCAAATTTTGACAGTCGAACGAGTGTCATGACGGTCGATAGATAAGAAGACTAAACACTTGAAATAAAAAGAGCCTTAGCAAATAAGAAAATAACTCCAATGACTACCTTTTCTTTTGTCTGTTGAGGCCTATTTCTCCTTCGACTGCTGTCGTTGAAGTTATTGTCGTTTAAAGGCATCTCTGCTAGCTTGTGAGCAATGTTTATATGCTCAGGTTATGTTCTTTGTGTTATAGAGGGTTGTTGTAGGAGTGGATTTGCTTTTAGTATGTCATGGTAGTGTATTGGTTAGAAATTATTACTAGCTCCAGAAACTTTTTTCATGTCTGGTAGAGGTCCAATTTCTTTTTATGGCTTCGGGCAAGCCAATTGACACATCTTCTCTGATAGATTACACTGAAGCTTTCAAAACAACATAGGTCAAAGATTAAAAGCTGTATCTAATTAAGGGAGCTACTAATGTATAAAGTGTAAGTAGTAAGTAGATGTACGAACCACAAATTTATGAATTGATTTTGTGGATGTAGATGGAGTCACAAATGCAAAAAGTGAAGTTGTTCGCAGGGTGGAAGACACAAATGTAGAAAATAAAAGTTGTTGGCAGAGAGGAAACCAGAAATTTAAAAATAAAAGTTGAATGCAGACGAAGAGCCACAAACATAAAAAATATATGTAAATGAGAAAGTGACAAATGGGAAAGGAGTTATGTGTAGATGAAAAAGTAACAAATAGAAAAAATAAAAATTTAGTGTAGGGAAGAGCGTGACAAGTGTGAAGAAATGTTAAAATGTTTAAAATGATACCTTTGTACAGAAAAATCACTTACAGACCCAACTTGAACACACACTTGTTACTAGTTGATTTTGACAGTATCGCTAACTTCCATCAACAGTTCCATTGTAGTGAGCTCTTTTGCTTTGTACCTAGTCCACAAATGATTCAACTTGTGCTCCTAAGATTTCCTTTTTCCTGATTGTGCTCTCGCAAGAATGTGGTGAACCACACACGCTGTAAAAATTAAAGGCTCCGACTTCCCGTGAAGCTTATTGACCACAAAATAAAAATTTGGGTTGCAATTATTGCCTACCTTCCTAATCTGTTGGTGTGACAACTTTCCACGTTGTCGTTTGCTCATATTAGTCAGCGGTAACAAGACCAACTTGATAGCTTCTATACAGTAGATTCTATCCAATTGGTTTGATAGTAGTCATATAATTGCGTTACCTCATCTACATTGGTATTTTGTGCATTTCTTCATTAATGTCCACAAACTGCCGGAATCTGACTGGTAAGTATGGAATGGTCAACGATCGCCTCATGTACTTGCAGACTTGTGACGGTGTGCGATAAAAACTCTTGATGCCTATTTCCTGAGCTTTTCTATAAACAGCCTAGGTTTGGTGAATAAGCGCAGCCAAAAATTTCTATTTAAAAAATCTCTACTGGCTTTTTAAATAGCTGACTCAAAGTCAGCAACAATTGTGGTTACAGCAAGGTCTGGTGATAATTATTTTACTGCAGTAAAAATGCGATGTAGTTCGTTGTTTGGTTCTTTGACATAAAAGCATACACCACTGGCACTTGTTTTGTAGCCTCTCCCTGTCTCACTAAACATGAATCGAAATAAGTTGATGACATGGCTCCTTCACCATTTTGAAAGTGCTATCGACATACCATGTCTTCGCATTACCTAGTAAAGAAATTTCATGGTCAATGGCAAAAATGAATCTTTTTACTTCAATCAGAACATCCTTCTTGAAAAAGTTTGGTGGAATGAAGCTTTTCTTCAACTGCACCAAAAAAGTTAGAAGATATAAAAAAGCTTTATTGTTTATATTGATAAAAGGGGAAGTGATAGATTAAATTACATGACAGTATATCAAGTTAGACAAATTAATAAAAGAAAATTTTTAAGTAAATTTGAACAAATGATCTGGATTACAATTTTTAGCAATTAGAAATACAGCCTTGAATGTAATTTGGAGTTACACTATCTTTGCTAGGTTAGGTCAGTTTATTTTCATCATAAAAACAGATGTACACAGAGGCATAAACTAAATAAATATACATATAGGTATATGAATGGGCAATCATAATACAATGGGGAGTGATGAAGGCCCACGTGCACAGTAGCAGAGCTAATCAAAGTGCAGGGCTCGAGTTGACAATAGCTAACACATAATAGCTATTTAATGTAAATATCGGAAATCACGTTGTTAAAACAACAGTAAGAAATGTAGATAAAATTCTCAAAGACCGCACAGGTTATTGCATTAATGCTTGTCACAATTAGTCATGATTTAACAATCTCAAAAAAAGTTTTTGTTTTCATTTATTAACGTCCATTTTCTATTGTTCATTCCTGATAAAGTTATATAAACCAAAACCAGTATTTTATTACATTGTGTCTTGGTAATCTTGTGCCAGTACTGCTAGCAATATTATAAATGTAAAAACACTGTTTACATGCTAACTGCAATTCAAACATTGTGTCAATAATGAAATAGCATAGCAAATATAATGAAAATATACGATGAATCCATAACCAGAACAAAATATGTAAACTAAGCAGTCAGAGATTTATGCTATTAACCCTTTAACCATTAACTCTGGTAATTATTAACTATTAATTAGTCACTATTGACCTATAATAGTGACACGACAAAGCAACAATCGCCTCACTACACAAACAATAATACTTCTATAACATTCTTGTAAGATGTTTGCTGTTTTTCATACTTGCTTTTGTTTGCTTTTAATATTATTCTAGTTATTGAATTGAGTACAATGGGTGGATTGCAGTTGCATATTTTCTACAGATTTTTCTTGTGCCTGTTAAACCTTTAACTGAAAATTATTTGCTAAGACAATTCAAATTGCAAGGTCTGTGGTTTGAGCAGGTCTAGTCTCTTGGCTGCTCTGTTTGCCTGCCGGATTAATGATTCTCGTTTAACCACTGTAAGTCCAGCCTCTCCGAAGCTTTCACTTATCTCACCATCGACTACTGCTGCTCCACTTTTGAGATTATATCTGTTTAATAATGCAATCACTGGTTTGAACATAAAGCACATACTAATTACAAACAGGCAATATTTCATCAGTTTGAGCATTAGCTGATCTCACACTCCTTGGTCTACCAAGTATTACACTTACCAGACAAATAAAATTAACTATATCTTCTTGTAGGTTCAAAATCTAAATTATCTACTATTGCTCTGAACTATATAGTCTATTGTGAAGGAGTATACCGTGTCACCTTTGCTTTTATCCACAAGGCCAAGTAAATAATAAAGACCGACTTGTTACCTAAGCATGAACATATTTATGAAATAAATATATTTGTATTATAACAATTGTCAAGCATACATAAACAATAACCAGTATTAGTATAAAATGTCCATCATGTGCAGGGAGCTGCGCTGGTCTGCCTGCCTCTCTAATGCGTTCTTCCTTTATGCTCCTTTCTCCTTTTGGCTCTGTCCCCTGGCGGTTTCTGTTTTCCGCTGTAACGCTTGTTGCTATGTGACCTATGTACTGTTGAATCACCTTTGTCCTTTATCGCCAGCCAGGCTTTCGAACGTAAGGGAGGGGCCCGGCTGGGTCTGCCATTCGATCATTACGCCGGCACCGGCCCTGTTCGCGATGCTCTTCCATCACACTATGTGCAACTTCATGCAGCAAGGTCATCCATGATGTGGCAATACTTGTGAAACCAATGAGTGACCCAAGAAATACATTTGACAGTTTATGCAAAATTACTACTTACGTTTGAAACGATGACTTTTTTAGGCAGGTTTGGTGACTCATGATTGTGCTCACCTCAGCTTTTATAAGTTCCATTAGTGCCAATAACTTTTGTAGCTCACTTTACTTGCCGGTTCGCACATTTCCAGTAAGTTTTCGTTGCCAATGTTGAGTCCCTTTTTCTGCCCAGTGTATATATGAAACCCTCTTTGGCTTTTAGCATTTGCTTGCTAGTCCTGCTGGATTGGTCACTAAGCTAAAAGCCCGTCAGTGACCTGTAGAAAAATATATAACTAAACATTATGCATTAAACAAAAGTATGTTGTTTACAATTCAGAAACACGTGCTCATCTTTTAGAACAATGTAAATACCACAAATTGTATCTTATTTGTGTACCATTTTCGTGCTGGTCTTTCTGCATAGTTTCCGGTGTACAAATTGCTGGTACTGGCTGACCGATGATTCTTGGTGAAGGCACTAGTGGCTCTATTTGTCTATGGGCCATCACAGGTCCTTCAGCTAGCGAAACATCCCTTAGCATGGATTGGCCCCGAGAATCTTCTATACAGTTTAAAAGGATGCTTTGAAAAATAATTCTGAGAAATTAATACATTATGCGACACTGTTTGAATGCAATTCAATACAGCTCATCTTTATCTTGATGAATTCGCCTGAAATTGCTATGTATTTATCTCTGTTTTATTCAAGTTTTTCAATATTTTATATTCAATTAGTAATAGCTAAAACTATAACTTTGTTATACTATAGAAATTATTTTTATACATTCATCTTGGTTAAAAAGGATGTCTGATCGGATAGCTGCAAGGTCTAACACTGTCCAATTAGTTTGTGGATAAAAAGATGTTGTTACAAACCAGGTCAGAAGTAGCTTACATAATGGATAATTCGTAGGGTAAGAACCATGCGCCTCATGTTTGGGCAAGAAGTCTCTGTGCTGCATGTCTATCAAAGCATTTTAAAACTGAAATCTTTAAACTTTGGGGACATACACATAAATAATTCAACAGTTCAACTTTTGGTCATGTCTTATGTCCACAAATAGTATATCACAAATCATAAAAAATAACATGTGTGAAACTGGATCATCTTTTTTAAAGTTGATAATTGTCCAGCCTTTTTCCAAAAAGTTCAAAGCTTTAGTCATTAAAGTTATTCCCTGTAAAAAAACAAGTTCACAAATTATTCTAATTTTATGCCCACTTCGCATGCTAATTTTGTAGTTCATCAAAGCAGTTTGATCACTTGTGTTGAATAAAAATGTACTGAATGATTTACACTTTTATGAGTACTGCTAAGCAAAATTGTAAAATGCATAGATTATGAATTTTACATTTTGAAGAACTGTCTTAAATCCAAACTCTTTGTGAACTAAAGATCCTCTAGCTTGGTGGGTCCTTAACAGGTTGTTACTTAGCCGGAGTCAAAATAAACCCGTCTTTACTCACCAAAGTTCTAGCCGTAAAAAAGCAATAAAAAGATCTCTCCTGGCGGTCTAGCGATTTTCCTTACTTCTGGTCAAGCCGGAGTATAGCGAGCCGATGATATTACATCTCCCTTTGTTTAGTGGTAGTGGCCTTCTTGCAGGGGATGTTCACCGAGATTCTGAGAGATCCCGTGTGGCCGAGTCCTCCGCAGCCTGTATAACCTGTAAGCGACTCTTTGCTGATCTTCTGCACACTCAAATGCACATAGGAAAACATAGGTTTCTCACTGAGTCTGGTGTCTCTGTGAGTAGAACCTGGTAATTCTACCTTACACCTTTAGGGCGTATTGATACTCCAGGTATTCTTGGAAACACAAGATTATGTAAAAAAGTCTGAACTCTTTTAGAACGGGTTAAAAGTCTGGGATCTCTCCAAATGTCGCTGAGAGTCTGGGATCTCTCCAAATGTCGCTGAGAGTCTGGGATCTCTCCAAATGTCGCTGAGAGTCTGGAATCTCTCCCGGCATGACTTTGAGGATCACATTGCACTTTCAGATGGATCGAGCAACAGGTTTTCGTTTGCAGTGTCCATGTCCTCTCTCTCTAGGGCACAGTCTCTTTTAGAGGAAGGTCTCTGGCTACATTTGTTGGCTCAATGCAGTCTCCTGTGAGCGGGTCTCCGGCTAAAGTTGCCTGTTCAACACGGTCTCCTGCAAGCAGGATTTGGCTACAATCACCAGTTCAGCAGGGTCTCTTGCTGCGAGGCCTCCAGCTGTGGCTGAGGATGTGATGCCGTCTCCTTCCAATGGGAGGCTTTCGATCTTGAGGTGGTTTCTCTCATTGTCGGAGTCTCCATTTAATGCCTCACTAATGTTCTTAGCAGGTGATTGTGGTGGCATGGCGGTAGCAGCAGGTTTCCTCTAAGACTTTGGGGTCTGGAGAACTGCCCTGAAACCAAGAGAGCCAGCTGAGGGTAAGACTTTCCAAAGAGGGCAAACTCTCATACTCATGCCTCTTTACGCGGAGCACACTCTCCCGTCTCTCCAGCTCTTTCATTTCTGCTTCGTACTGCCTTTTCATTGTGGCACGCTCTTTTTTTTGAGTCCACAACTTTCTCAAAATCAATCTGGGGACTGGAATCCTCCCTGATAGTTAGTTGAATGTCTCCCAAGGTGAATAATTTAGCGGCACTCAGTCTGTCTGGCTACGCGTTGGTTGTTGGTACGGGATGTCATTTGTCATTTACTTCCATATTCCTTCCCTCTTCCTACACCCTGTAGGCCTGAAACCTGTTCCTTTTTAGAGGAATCTCCTGCAGGGACTGAAAGTGGTTTTTACCCTTCCTCCTCTCCTTTCTGATGTGGTCCAGCAAACCTCAACTGTGTGGCTCTTTCTCCACACATATTGCAGACCATGTGGTGGCACAATTTTCTATTGTGTCCTTCCTGGCTGCACTTTTTGTACCTGACATGAGTGCACCGGTCGGTTGTGTGGGAGGTCTCCCCACATCTCCAACCTCATGGGCAGTCCTTTCCTAAGTGGTCTCTTGAGTTCTTGCAGTGTGAATTAGGACACTTCATGGTAGTAGATTATCGTAGTTTCTGGAATTAGTATTCCACAAAAATGAGAGCATTATTTATAATGGCGGAAACCATCGTACCTCTTTGTCTTGACAGTTCGACCACTTCTGGTTACTCTGTCACCAGACTGAGTGACGAGGTTAGCAGACCAAAAAGTGATTTTTCCTACTAACAACCCAGCTGCTACTATTGGTTTGTTCTGCTTCTGCAGGTCTGTTGGGCAACGCCTCACTCACAGTTAGGCAGTCAGAAAAAGGGCGTTTAAAGCTAAATCACTTTTTACGCTATTAGTTATGCTCTGGTTAGCAGGCAGTGTTTTATTGTAACCAGGCTCGCTGCGAGTACTCGCAACACAAGCATTAGTGTTAGTGCCACTGTTAAAAGTAATACCAAACAAATCCTAATGATTTTAGGATTTCCCTACCCTCTTGGCTTACGGCTTTTAAGAGTGCTAGTAATTGGGCCCGAGGTGCGAAGTTAAGGACCATGACGGCCTCTTCCTCCACCGTCTCCTCCCTTTCACCCATCTCCAAAGCTTCATTCTATACAGATTATAAACTCTCTACTAAACCTTTTCCAACTACCAAATACATTAGTAGTCAAAATATCTAGCACAGGGAAGCTAGCAAAAAAGTTTGCATTCGTCCTTCTTCCAGCTATTATTCTATATCAATTCAAAAAGATTAAATAAAATCTACTGAACAGTATTAATAATGGAATGGTCAACTGAAATCAGTTTGTGTATATATTGGTATCACTAAACTACAGGGTACCTCGCTGAGCATCTATGGACATTCCAAGATTGTCCAACACAATTAACTATACTCACCTCCTTTAACACTACACTATCATACAAACTTAGCTCTACACAAACGTATTACACTTCTCCTGTAAGTAAACCCTCGTGGTACCATGTGAACTAAAGCTACTCTAGTTCAGTGGGTCCTTAACAAGTCGTTACTTAGCAGGATACAAGACAAACACGTCTTTACTAACTGAGCTTATAGCCTTAAAAGAACGACGAGAAGATTTCTTCCGACAGTCTCGCGTTTTTCCTTACTTTCGGTCAAGCCAGAGTTACAGCAAGCCGATGACATTACACTCTTCAAAAATTTTGTAAGGTCTAAAAGTTGACAAATGCCTACTTATACTTTATCTCATTTATGGCATAAAGTATAAGTAGGCATTTTTCTGATTAAAAATAGTGCATCGGTATTTGAATCATTATCCTATCTTGATAAATTTGTGTGACGTTGATTGTATTTATCTCTGTTTTATTCAAGAAATTCAATATTTTCTTTCTAATTAGTAATAGCAAAAACTGTAATTTTAGTTTATACTATAGAAGTCAATTTTATACAATCACCTTGGTTAAAAAAGATGTCTGAACAAATAGCTGCAAGGTCTAACACTGTACAATTAGTTTGTATTATAAAAATATGTTGTTACAAACCAGGTCAGAAGTAGCTTACATAATGGATACTTCTGTGGTAGAACCATGCACTTCATATTTAGGCCAGAAGTCTCTGTGCTGCATGTCTATCATAGCATCTTAAAACTGAAATTTTTAAACTTTTCAACATTGCCAATTTAGCATGCTGATCATATATGTGCACACATTAGAGTTTTTGAAGGCTGAAACATGTTACAAGCATGTATATACTTTTGAGCAAAGACTGTTTCGCCCTCTGACATGTTCAAAACTTCGCACCTAACGTACACCTCAATCTTTCTATACCTAGTTTATAGTCAGAGATCTTCAGTTCTGAAACCTCTGCAGGGCAACAAGCATTGATAAGAATGAGGTCTACCATTACATGCTTAAGCAAATGTTCATAAGCCCATCCGTCTTTATTGAGCAACTGCCCCATTGTCCTAATTGTCTAGGTATTTGGATAGTTTTCATATCTCTGTTCAATGATAGTTCTTTCTTTTTGTTTAATCTTTCCATTTTTCCACAAAGCTTTGTAAAGCTTCATTCATTCTTGCGCATCTTCCTTCTTCTGCGCTATTTCTTGCATGTTTTTTTGGCGAGGGCACTGCACGATTTTAAGTTGACACACCCTCTTTATGAAGCCACCTAGTTCGACAGTCATCTGTTTATTTTCTTTTTGGATTTTTTCGGCAGCCGCAACAAAGAAATTGTTATACTGAGGTTTAAATAGATCATTGTACGGAGTCCCTTTTCCAACCATATCTGAAATCAGCACGCGAAACCTGGCGAAAGCTATCAACTTTTTCCTCATTTGTTTTACAACGTTGTGCTACAATTTTGCCGCCTTCCTATTTAACTGGAGTTGACCAAACAGTCTTATAAGCTAATCAGATGCAATAATTTTGATCAAGGCCTACAATCAATCATGGAGTAAACATAATGTCAGATAAAAAGTTTGGTCGTTTGCTGGATCAGTGACCAAAGAAAATTTAGTTTTTTGTGGTTCCAAATGCCAAATTATTTTAAATTTAAAGTCTAGGACTGGGACTAGGTAGGTAGAATGCGGGAGCAATTTTGGAAGAGAGGTAAATCAAAATGGCATCAATCATATCATTAATAGATTACTACTGCATAACTTATGCGTTGGTAGATCTGTAGCACATATGATATTGAAATTGGCATTATCCAATCCTGGCATGCACAGGATTGATACACATAACTCATTTTCTGTTGCACATAAAAAGCCAGTTATTGCTGTAAACTATACCAAACATATCAATCAATCAATATTATATTTATACAATATTGACGAAACATTCATAAAATATGTAAGTAAATTTTAATTGAAACAGCAACAAAAAGTTCACAACTCAAACAATTTCTCTCACAGGCTATAAAACCTTTTTATGCTAACTGTAAACATAGTTTCAGCCTGAACAGAATTTTTCCAGCATTCCAATGTATAATGATTTATAAAGCTAGTAAAATTTAGAGTTAAGTTATAGCAGCTTCCATGCATTCAGGTTTGAGTTCCAGTCTTTTACTATTTGACTCGATGAGATTATGTTGACCATATGCTTTGCTCAGTAGCAAAAGAGATTAATAAAAATAAATAAAAATGCAATATTTAGTGTAAAAGTTTGAATGAGCAAAGGCGTGCATGTACATCATCTAGGTTTTCTTCTATCTCTCTCATTCCAAGTATCACAACTTCATCGTGCTGGTTGCTGGCAGGAAGGAAGGATTGTAGCACCACTAGCCAATTTATGGTAACATCCAATGCACAAAGGTGCATTGGATGTTACCATAAATCTCTTTAGTTTCAGGAATTGGCTCTGATTGCCCTTTTGAGCACATAACTTAACATGTGCAACTAGGGCCTTCGTTTTAAGATAATATCCAAGACAATACTGACATGGAAGGTAAAAATCTGCAGTTATTTCCTCATGAGGGCAACGAGCAACCATCAACTTTCCTTGTCCTTGTGAAATCTCATAAAAATAAATGCAAATACACCATCGCAAAACTAGTGCACCACCTTTACAACAGAAATAATTTGAATTTAGCATTTTATCATGGGTTAAACCACATCAATTCTCAACATCAATAGCGCCAAAAATATTTCCTATGTCTTGACTAAGGATATCAGAAAAACAGTTATACACACATGGTCGTGGAAATATGTAGACAGTGCTAATGGATGCTATGCATGAACAAATTTTTGTAAAAAAATACATAGCAATACATTCTACTCATATGGCCTATGGCCAATAAGTACTTATACATGTACATGGAACCTTTACTCTGATTAATCATCTTTCTTTAGTAACCACAGTCAATGCATAATACAGCTTCCCCAGAGCAAGAGCTGTGGATGGAAAATTGTATATGAATTATAACCAGTTTTTCGGGTGGTACCAATTTTTCTTTGCACACAGAGCAACACTTCCTGGAAGTGTTAGGCACAGCTATGACACTACTCATAGGTAACGTCATAGCTGTGCCTAAGAGAAGTCATCCATTAAGTAGTGTGTGTTGTCATTACTGGGACTAAGGCAAGTCACACATACATGTAGGTAGTACAATACCTTGATTAAGATATGTCGCTTTTACGTGTGACGTACTTTAGTCAAGCTATGACATTACCTATGTGTGACACATAGTTAGTTCCATAGCAGGACTAAGGTGTGTCACACATTGTTAGTGTCATAGGTAAGTCACACAAAAGTAGTGTAATAGGTGTGATTAAAGTAAGTCACCCATAAGTAGTGTCATAGCTTAGACTAAAGTAGGTCATACAGATAGTGTGATAGCTGTGACTAACGTAAGTTTCTCCATAGGTAGTACCATAGCTTGACTAAGGTACGTCACACATAGGTAGTGCCATAGCTGAGACTACGGTAAGTCACCCATAGATATATGGTGCTGCAAATTCAAGATCATCAAAATACTTACGTCTGTGTTATGTTGGTAATCTCCAATGTTCTGTAGAAAAGTCACTAATCTCTGCCGAGCCTCAGAGTTCTTACAATCTATGATTTCTTTCATTTTGAGTTCATTGTTTTGTGTGTTTAGGTAATGCTTCAATATCTTACCAACATACTTCTTTTTGCAATAGAAGCACTAATGCAACTTTCTGTACTTGGTAAACAGATCAATCACTCTGGTAAACAGATACAATAACTGCAAACAAATAAAAGGTTGGGTAGGATCCATGCGCTTCATACTTGGGCAAGAAGTCTCTGCGCTGCATGTCTACCACAGCATCTTACAACTAAAATTTTTAAACTTTGGGGACATACACATGAATAATTGTTAATTTCAACTTTTGATCATTTCTTATGTCCACAAATATCACAAATCGTATATCACAAAATGTAAAAAAGCAAAATGTGTGAAACTGGATCGTCTTTTTTAAAGTTGATAATTGTTCAGCCTTTTTCCAAAAAGTCCAAAGCTTTAGTCATGAAAGTTATTCCTTGGGAAAAAAACAAGTTCACAAATTATTGTAATTTCATGCCCGCTTCGCATGCTAGTTTTGTAGTTCATCAAAACAGTTTGATCAAATTTTTAAAATTTAATGATCAAATCAGTTTGATCAGTTTGTGATAAATAAAACGTACTAAAGGATTTAGACTTTATGAATATTGTTAAGCACAAATGTAAAATGCATAGATTATGAATTTTACATTTTAGGGAGGAATTGTCTTAAAATAATACTCTGAAAAAATTTTGTAAGTGCTAAAAGTTGACAACTCACTTTTCCTCTTGATTATTTGGCCTGCTACATTCAATAGAAACATTGAAGTTTGATGAGCTCTACAATTCACCATTCATTGATTCTTGGGAAGCATAATTCCAAAACGGGTCATAACGGTGATTGACGGATTAAATAGAAAATAGCAGTACATGTTTGTACTCTCTAACAAGTCTTTGGTTTAATTGCCAAAGTTTTCTCAATCCAAATGCATTATCTCATTTATCAAATGAAGTATAAGTAAGTATTTTCCTGATTAAAAATAATGTATCGGTATTTGAATTATTATCCTTTTTCCACCAGTTAAATGTTACTAATGAAATGTTTATTGCAACAAATATAATTTCACTTGCAAATTAATATTGCATACTTATCAAGAGTTATTAGAAATTTCTCTAAGCTGTCGGAAGCTGTCTCATCGCTGCCCGCCAACAATTGCCTTTCATTGATACATTCTGTCACTGCATTGTTTGTCATTGCATTGCCACTCTTTGTTACAGAAAAATCATTTTTTATTACAGTGCAAAATGGTAAATGATGTGTTTTTCGAAAACCATGCTGCACACCATCAGCCATTGCATCACCTTCTCATTAATTAAGTACATTACAAACACTCTCATGTAGGAACTTTGATAGTCAATAGTCACTGATATGTATAGCAGCTTGGCAGAGTTTATTAAAATATGCTAGATAGTCATTCGTGCACCACCTTAGATGTTTTTGTTGTAACAGTCGACTTACCTTACAATTGTTGCAGAAGAAAAATGTGTCGTTATCGCCATTCTCTAACCCTTTATAAATCTTTACTGAGATTTCTTTACATTTCAATTGTACCTATATATCACGGCTATCGCATGCAAAAGCTTGGCGGTAACAAGCAACAGGTCCAGCGCAGTGTCCGCAGTATCTCTTGGCATTGAGATAAATATTGTAATTCCGCTTTCTTGCAATTACAACAACCAAATCGATTAATTTCTCAAACCGCTACTTTTGTACATGGGTAGTAACAGGCTTTACTGCGACACTTCTCAATATTTTACCATTATTAGTAAAATGGTCTTCCTTGCAGGTCTTGTACTTGCAGGAGTATCTCTACATTTCAAGTCTAAACCTGTAGAAAAACCTCCAACTTCTTTACAAGCCAATTTTGGCAGTGAAGCTCAGCTCAGGCTCTAATTCCAACTTAGGGTATTTCTCAACATATTTTTATCCTTATCTCACCAGTGAATTGCCTATTGTATTGGATCCTGCGACCAACACGTAGAGGCGACTAGGTCGGCTTACTCTACCGGTCTGCACTCACTCTTCACAGGGGCTGTGTAAGGGTTGCCCGTGACCAACACGCGGAGGCGACTAGGTCGACTTACACCACCGGTCTACATCAACCACCTTACACCAGGAATTACTCCCTGAGTGGTACTATATTAGTTCGACAAGGTCGACCTGAGGTCGACGGGGTCGACAGTGTCTCTGTGGCTTTACTCCCAAAGCACAGTCCATAGACTGAGTCTTGGAGTAAAGTAAGTGCTCAGTGTGGTTCTGCTATTGCGCAAAGTAACAGAAGAGTGTGGGTCCAAATGCAAGGCATGTATTGAACGACGTAAATGAGCCGAGGCTCTGCCTTAAATACAACTGAATATGTAAATAAGGTGGCACAGACCAGCCTCCTTTAGGGGCGTGGTTACATAAATGAAAAAGAGAATACAACTCCAAATGATATAAAAGAAAAGGAGATGGCAACATACGTTTCCATCACACACGCCGCCCCTATAGACGACCATCGGCTATATAAAACCAACCAAAAAGAAAAGAAAAATAGAATAATATGAGAGTACGCCAACTAGCTACAACATACCAAAAGAAAAGAAAAATACAATAATATGAGAGACACCAACTAACTAAAAACATACCAAGAAAAATAAGGATAAATAATGTCTTTCGTATCTTCTATGGGGTCGACATTCGGTTCGCCAGGTCTTCCAGACGACGAGCCGTCCGTCGGAGATTGGAAGCCTCTTCCCGCAGGACGTCCACCGTGACTCGGGGTCGAATATCCCCCAGTCGACTCTGGACACTTCCGACCGTGGTTAGTTTCCTGGGAGCTGGAATCGGCCGTTCTACCTTGGGCGGACTACACCACTTTTTCTTCGGGGGAGAGGAAAAGGGTGCCTGGGGCTCTCTTCGCACAGGCGGCTTCGCTTTAACTGGCCCGTAGGGTGTGGGCTTTTCGAATGTCGGGGGGTTAGTCAGTTGGACCTTCTGGCTCCATGCGGGGTAGCTGGTGCGGTCGACTTCATAGATAGTGATGCCCTTTCCGCCGTGAGCTTTTCGTGTCTCCGCATCTTTAATTCGTGACTGATGCTTCGAAATAGTGTCTCTGGACGTGGAATTTCTCCCACATTTACAGAAAAATCGGGTGAAATGTTGAGCTATATGTATCCTGCGCCGTCGAGGGGTAGACAATAGCTGTTGACATAGTGGGCAGTTAACACCCTTTTCCCGGCATAATCTTGAGATTTTCTTGGCCGTCTCCTCAGAGATCCATTTTGTCGGCAGTGGGGAGTGTGGAGAGGAATCCTCCTTCAATGAGTCCGACTCCGTGTCGTCCAGGGTCTCGTCAGGAGCTGGGTGGAGCTCCAGTGGAACGGTCACTTCGGATAATAAAGGCAAGGCTCCGATGATTGGTGAAGCCCTCTTTACTGTCTCTTTCGTAATTTCCATGTTTAGAGGAGGTGTAGATGTGCGCGCTTCGAGTTGACAGCAAGCAATGAGCGCGCTCTTTCTGGGGCCCAAGATGGCCGCCTTCTGACCTTGACCTCTGATGGCTTCTCCTGATTGGACGGCGCTGGTATCATAGTCGGCCAAATACGCGGGAGGCCTTCTTATTCGTTGGGGCCGTGATGCATTCCCAGCCCCGGTATTACTAGCCTGGGCTCCTATATTTCCCGTGGTTCTTGCCTCCTCGGTTGTCAATCCGCCGCCAGGGTTGGGGTCAGCTATCGAGTTAGGGTTGCGTTCCCCTGGAGAGACCAAGGAATCTTCGCCGGGAAACCGAAGTGCTTCCAATCTTCTCGGCGACTGGGGTATTGGTAACTCCGTTAGTCGGCTAGGCAGGAATGGTTCTAGAATAGCGGCATCCGGATTATTGTTTCCTCGTGAGACTCGTCTTCGGGGGCGACCTCTCATGTTAGGACGTCGGGCAGGCTCGACTTCAACTGGGGCTCGTCCTTGTTGCACCGGACTAGGGCGACAGAGTCTTAACCTTCCTTCAGCTTGAATGGATCGCTGTCCATACCTTTCTATTTCGTAAGTATGATTTTCGTGACTCCTTAGTACGCGATAGGGTCCCACATACTTGGCCGCTAGTTTCGGATTTTCCCCTCTTCTCCGCCGCTTGCTTAGTAACCACACAAGGTCACCCTCATTGAATAGCGGAGGCTCTCTCACATCGGTTGACACAATTTCCTTCTGTCTATCTCGGAGGAGAGTGTGGGCTTGCATCAACCGGTCGTGAACAGTCTGGACATACTCGTGTATGCTTGTAAATGATTCCAGCCTGTTTCCATACAGCAACTGGTCAGGAAGACGAAGCTCTCGACCCAACATCAGGTAATTGGGTGTTTCCTTAGTGGCAGAGTGCGGTAAACCTCGCAGCGTCCGCATGATTTGTGGCAGTAACTGATCCCAATCTTCCTGTCCTCTACCCAGTAAGAGGGCTCGTAGGGAGTCACCCAGTACACGATTATTCCTTTCAACCACACCATTCCCTTCGGGGTGGTACGGAGTGGTCCTAGATTTGTCGACTCCCCACAAGTCACATAGCTCTTGGAATAACGAGGACTCGAATTGGCTCCCCTGGTCGGTGTGAATAATTTCGGGCAGACCGAAGTAACTGAATATTCTCTCGTCCAGGACCTGAGCTACCGTTGGGGCTGTAGCGTCGGGGATGGCTAAGGCATCTGACCACCGAGTGAAATGGTCAGTGAGCACCAACACCCAGCTATTTCCTCGAGGGGTCTGAGGTAGGGGTCCCACCAAGTCTACGGCCAGGCGTTGCCATGGCCTCCCGGCGTACAGCCGTTGTCTGTTCCCGGAGGTCCGCCCTTTTCCCGTTTTGGCCCTCTGGCAAACTTCACAAGAGAGAACTGCCCTCCGGATATCTCCAGCCATGCCCGGCCAGTACCAGTCCAATTGGACACGTTTCAAGGTCCTCTCCACACCGCAGTGCGTTTGTTCGTGAGCTTTCCACAGGATTTCCTGTCTCAGCGTTTGCGGGCATACCACCACCACCCTTTCTCGCCCATTCTGAATGAGATGAAGGGTCAATACACCCGACTCGTCGAGCTGGAGCTGGTGGAACATCCGGGCCAATCGCTGCAGCTCGGGGCTGCCTACTTGCAGCACGGCCTCTTCTATTCTCTTCCGGTTCCTGACGGCCTGGTAAATTACCCCTAGGTCGGTAGCAGGTCTCTGTTGTAATGCCCGTACTTCGTCTAGCGAAGTCTGCACCACTGTCAACCGTTCCGGGACCTTTGGGACCGTGCGTTCACCAGCTTCCTCAACGACTCCGGTTTCACCTGCCATCTTGATGGCCCGTAACCGAGGGTCTTGAAGCCTTCTGGGAGGGTCGTCCAACACTCGTGGTGGCCCCGCACCGCCTGGCAGCCGTACTGGGACTGGACTGGCTGGTGTGGGAATCGGGAGGCCGGGCCCTGAGGCATGTCCGCTGCTGGGTAGTCGAGGCCATTCATCTTCATCCAACTGGCGGATGTTGGGACCGGGTGCTCCTGTACCTCTTGGTGGCTGTACCGGAACCTGGTCCACTGGCACAGCGGTTTCCCAATTTGTCCCTGGGGTTACTAGAGAGTCACACACTTGTGACCTCGTTGGCCCCTGATCCCGCTTCTCAATGGCAGCACACTGCCGGCAGTCGACGCACTGTCGTTGACTCAATCCATCGGCGTTACCGTGCTTATCGCCTTTTCGATGGATAATTCGGTACTTGTGCTCGGCCAGGCTCTCCAGCCACCGGGCCACATGGCAAGAGGGTTCCTTCCTCCGGTGCAACCAAACCAAGGAGGCATGATCGGTCCGGATTGTAAATTCTCTGCCATATAGGTAGGGCCGGAAATGCCGGACAGCCAGCACAACTGCCAGCAACTCTCTTCTAGTTACGCAGTAATTGCGTTCGGCGGAGGAGAGGGTCTTGCTATAGTAGGCTATGGGTCGCTCCTTGCCTTGCTGGACCTGGGATAACACAGCCCCGGTCCCTACATTACTAGCGTCGGTATCTAGCACGTAGGGCAAGGAGGGATCGGGATATGCCAGTACTGGAGCGTGTGTCAGTGACCATTTGAGCCTAAGGAAAGCTTCCTGTTCCTCTTCCTCCCACTTCCAGGGGACCCCTTCGCTTGTCAACAAGGTGAGAGGTTTGGCGATCGAGGCGTAGTCAGGTACGTACCGGTGATAGTACCCAGTGGTACCCAAGTATGACCTTAACTGCGTCACATCCTGGGGTGCTGCCCATCCACTGATGGCCTGAATCTTCTCAGGGTCGGTAGCCACTCCAGTGTCGCTGACTATGTGGCCCAGGTACTTGACTTGGGTCTGGAACAGACTGCATTTAGAGGGCTTTAGCTTCAGCCCGGCCTGTCTCAATCGCTCCAACACCTCTGCCAGCCTAGTGACATGACTAGAGAAGTCTGCTGACATGACGATGATGTCGTCCAGGTACAACAGCAAGGTTTTCCAGTGTAGCCCTTGGAGGACGCGCTCCATTAGCCGCTGGAAGGTAGCCGGGGCCGAGGTCAGTCCAAAGGGGAGCACCTTCCACCTCCATAACCCACTGCGTGTGGCGAACGCTGACCGCTCCTGGGCCTCGGCGGAGAGGGGTACCTGCCAGTTTCCGCTCATCATGTCCAAGGTACTGAAAAACCTGCTGCCGGACAAGGCGTCCAAACTCTCGTCAATCCGGGGGAGGGGGTAGGCGTCCTGGCGAGTGACACTATTAAGTTTTCTATAGTCTACACACAATCGCCACGCCCCGTCCTTCTTCCTCACCAAGACCACCGGAGAGCTCCAGGCCCCGTGAGCGGGCTCAATCATGCCTTGTTTTTCCCGGGCCGAAACCTGTTGTTCGATTTCAGCTTCTTTCTCGTGTCCTACTCGATATGGGTGTTGACGGATGGGTTGTGCCTCTGGAAGGAGGGGAATCTCGTGTTGTACCAGGGTGGTACGCCCCACGTCCTCGCTTCCTTGGCTAAATACATCCGCATAACGGACCAAAAGGTCTTCCATCCTTCGGTGCTCGGTAGGGGACGAGCAATGTGGTGCCGCCTGTTGGAGTAAGTCCAGCATGTGGGGAGGTACGTTGGAAACAGGAGGGGGAGGTTCCTTGGGAATCTCGACCTCTCCCTTCGCTGTCCAGGGGACCCCTATTTCGTCCGGCCCGACTCCAGTGTATTGTCCCACGACCGTTCCTGCCGTCACGCTGACGGGATGGTCGGTGGGATTCATGCAGCGGATGGCCACTCTCCCCTTCTCAACGGGTTGGTGTAGGCTGGCGGCCACCATATAACCGTTTCTTATTCCCTCGATTAACCCGACTGGTTGATAGGATGAGGACGTGAGACGTCCGGCAACCAGGACCTCGGTTCGAGGGGGAAGCGTTGTGGCTCGCATTATTTGAACTCCGCTTGTCAGAGGTCGACCCTCTCGGTCAGTGCAAGTCAACTTCTGTCCATTTAACACCAACGTGGGTTGCTGAAAGTTCATCTCACAGTGGTGGTCGACCAAGAAGGGCATGCCCAGGATGGCATCCTTCAGGGCACACACCACGAGAGATACAGTAACCTGGACACTCCTGACTCTGACTGGGAGAGTGATGAGTCCGTGAAACTGCAGCCGGGTACCATCTGCCATCCGTCCATAGTCCTCCCGAACCTCTAATTGGCTTTTGACATCTTTGGGTAAGCGCTCAAAGACATGTCGACCCAACAGATTAGAGGTGCATCCGGTGTCCACGAGAAACTGGACGGGCTGACCTCCGATGCGACCTGGCAAGAAATAGCTGCTATTATGCGGCTTCCATGATTCGTCTCCGTGAGTTCGTCTGGCTTTGCTCATTCTCTGGGGGCCTTTTTTGGAAGGCCGAGACGGTTTTGGCCAGACGTACGTTTCTTCCTTGGCTTCTGAGGGTGGGAGACCTGCACACTCAGGTAAGGGTTGATACTGGTTATGCAAGGGGACCGGTGGCGAGCAGGGGGGGAGCCTGTGTCACCTAGTCCGTCGTGGCCGTTGCCACTGGCCTTGCAGGGGTATATTCGATCCACAGTCAGTACTTCCCCCTACTGCTGTGGATGGTAACTGTTTCCCGACCTTGTGGCTTGAGGTGGTTGTCCTTGGGAGGCTTGAGGGCACCGGCGTTGGGTGTGCCCTGTCTGGCCGCAACCCCAACAATTTGGTCCCCTTTTCTCCACTCCCCGTTGTCCCAACAGATTTCCTTCCCTTAGTCCATCCGCTAATCCTTTTATAGCCATCAGGACGTCATTCAGGGTGGCTGATGGGGGATCCAAGTGGACGGGGGCGACTGTAGCAGGGGTAGTCTCCTCCTCCTCCACTGTCATTATTATGGGTCGGGCACCAGGCCGAGGAAGAGTGGGCTGGATTTGCAGGAACTCATTCCCTGCCTGCACTGCTTCCTCCAAGCTCTGGGCCTTCATTGCTAAAAGATGGCGTTGGAGGGGCGTGTTTCCCAGGGTCAGGGAAAACGCATCCATGGCCATACTGGACTGGTAGGAGTCTGGAAGGTCAGCGTACGCTATCTTCACCAGACGCTCCATTTCTGTGGCATGTTCTTGGAGGCTCGTCTTTGGTTCCCTCTTGAGGTGGAGCCTACTCTTAGCCTCTCTCGGGGAGAGCCCGTACTTTGTGCGTAAAGCCGCGAAGATGGAGGCAGGTGAGTCCCCTCGACTACAGCTTCTGGCTCCCTCCTTCAGTGTCTCACGCAGGTGGAGGAGAGTGGCCTTCTCACTCCACTCATTAGCTTCCGCAACCTCTTCGAACTGGGAGATGAACAACTCTACTTCTTCACTCCCATCGAACTTCGGTGGCTTGAAGCTAGCTTCCTTCTTGGGTATTTGTAAGGCTCTAGTAATAGCCTCTGTTAGTTGACCAATCTGGTCGACCTGGTGTAACTCTGCCTCAGCCAGATCTCTGGTAGCACTCCGTCGGCTGCTTGCCATGGTTACAAGGTTTATCTTAGAAGTCCGTGGTCAAATCCCACCGCTGCCACCAGTGTATTGGATCCTGCGACCAACACGTAGAGGCGACTAGGTCGGCTTACTCTACCGGTCTGCACTCACTCTTCACAGGGGCTGTGTAAGGGTCGCCCGTGACCAACACGCGGAGGCGACTAGGTCGACTTACACCACCGGTCTACATCAACCACCTTACACCAGGAATTACTCCCTGAGTGGTACTATATTAGTTCGACAAGGTCGACCTGAGGTCGACGGGGTCGACAGTGTCTCTGTGGCTTTACTCCCAAAGCACAGTCCATAGACTGAGTCTTGGAGTAAAGTAAGTGCTCAGTGTGGTTCTGCTATTGCGCAAAGTAACAGAAGAGTGTGGGTCCAAATGCAAGGCATGTATTGAACGACGTAAATGAGCCGAGGCTCTGCCTTAAATACAACTGAATATGTAAATAAGGTGGCACAGGCCAGCCTCCTTTAGGGGCGTGGTTACATAAATGAAAAAGAGAATACAACTCCAAATGATATAAAAGAAAAGGAGATGGCAACATACGTTTCCATCACACTATTTAGCGCCTAATTAAGAAACACCAACAACGAAAATCTTAACGAATCAATTGATCTCTGACTTAGTCTGCAAATTCTGTGCGTAACTAATCACTGAACAAAACACTCTTCTTATCTCCATTCTGTCACCATGTATTGTTGTGCAAATTATGTGTAGTATCAGCCTCATCAGATAGCCGCACAGATATATAAACCGCTTGGAAACTATGAAGATGGTTAGTATACAAGTCTTTTCAGTGAGTATTGATTTCACAAGGTAATATATAAATTTATTAAATATTTTATAATGGGTTTGTGCTGTTGCACGAAGCATATCAAGCAGTTTTTTAGAATTTATTCTAATACATCGCTACTTAGTATTATTCATATTTTTAATATTTTGCAGATATCGGTATCTAAATATATTGGAAGGAGATTTGTGATACGTTTGCACGGGAGTGCAAAGAAAAGAGCAATAAGAAGAGTGGTAGTGGGCAAGTACCGGTAATCACATGGTTACTGTAAGAGCTCTGCAATGGCTGATTGGTTACAACAAAACAGTAGTAAGTTAATATATTGTTAATTTTTTTAAAGTGTTTTCTTGAAATTTGTGGTAATTGTTTGTGGTTCAATTGCTTTTTAACTGGATTTTAGAACACAGAGTTGGACTATCAAGAAATCAACTCGATGTCAGTAGACGCCACTTGCTCTGAAGCAGCTTTCATAAAGAGCATTGAGAGTCCTAACCTTTTGACCTCAGCCTTAATCAGCCCTTCTGCTGCTTCATTTGCATCGACATTAATTTTAAATGATATGCAGCTAACCCAAAAAAGGAGGACTGCAGAAAATGCAGAAGATTCGTTCCAGTGAGCCTATGTAAAACACTAAAAGTTGTGAACTAAACATCATTAAAGGCATCATTGTATCCAAACTCACATGCACATCACTCTCCGATTTTAAAGAATGCGATAGCATACCATTCACAACACAGTGCAAGAAAGGATAGCTAGGGAGTAGAAAAAAAAGACATGAATGCTCATTCTTGAATGGAAATAGCAGAATGCCTCTAAAATGTCATCTGCACAAGCTCTCTGAACAAAAATTTAGACCCTACAAGTAGATGTAATAGCGAGTTAAAGTGTTGATAAAATACTTTCAGCTTCATATTTATATTTGTTTGGCTTTACCAACTAAATTCTTTTATACATTTTATATCAATGTTGTATCTATTTCACTAGTCAACTATATAACAAAAATGCATTTTTGGAAGCTATGCAGATGTAAAATATTCACTGTCTAATCTGTACGGCTTAAAACATGGTGCTTTTGACAATACAGCCTGTCGCTGTTGCAATTGAAGTGCATAAAGTGGTTTTCATGTCAATTGCATTAGTCGTGAATTTTCTAAGTGTAGGTTGTCTAACTTCATCTACAGGTCTTCCAGAATTTCTCAACCACCTAGCTCGTCCTCTGCAACAGTGTATCCTGCTGGCATATAATATGCTGGTTCACGACATTTCAGCAGATTGTGAAGCACGCACAGAGTATGCATGATGGCACACACTTTCTCTGGGTGTCCTATTATTGTTCGCTAAAATACAGGCCATTTAGAGCTCACTACACCTAAAACAGTACAGTATAGCTTGTGAAATCATGTTATTTTAAATACTAATGCCAATACTAACAAATATGCAACAGAAATTGTAGGAAATATAAAATATAAACAGCATTGGCCTGTTTACTTTACATCTTTAAAGGAGACTCATCCTCCAAAACAATTTAGGGTAGCTCGACTGGAAGGGTTACCTCCCTAGCAAATTTCTTTGGTAGAGGAGGCGTCGTCCCACATGGTTTCTCCCTCTTTGCAAATAATTTACGAAGCGTAAAATGCTTACTCGTTTCCAAGCGTTTCCGGAGCTTTTCTAATTGCAATGCACATGCTCCAGTTTAGTCAAGAACCAAATTTATGTTCAAGATCCGAGGCAAACAAATCCCAAAATCTTTGGTAAAAAACTTAAGGCTAAAATAATTAGCACGCGCATGCTGTATATTTTATATGAAAATGTAAATGATTGCTATGACGTTATAGCTCAGTAGTAGAGCATACAGATGAAACACTTGTTGATGAGAAAGCCGTCGTGAGTTCAAGTCCATCAGATGGTGATAAACCAAAATTTTAAGATCTATAGCCGAAAAACCGACAGATATAAGGCAACATACTTTGAGAAATATATATATATATGGATGAAAAGATAAAATATATTCAATTATCCCATCCTTAGGATGGTGTGATGATACTTGTCTATTCTGATTGTTAAACACCCGGAACAATAGAACTTTCAATAAAATATGTCCTTATCTTAATATACCCGAATAATTTTTATAAATTTAATTGTTTTACAGGATTAGAAATTTACAAAAGCTTTTTCTAACCACATTATTTTTCAGAACTATAAAGAGAATCACTATGACAATATTGTTTTTTTGCCTACCAAATGCAAAAAACGTGCAGGTTTTCAACCTGGTGCTCTGTCAGATGAATTATCAGGTGCAAACACATCCAGATACTTATGCTCTAATGGCGCACATTTGGAGAATACCTCAGCGCAACCGAGTTATTGTGCACAAATATGTATGTCAGCATCAGATATGAGCACACTTGACCTTTTGCCCTCTGACATACTACAAGAAGACACAGGTACACCATCTCTCTGTGAGCCTGATGCAAGTTCAATTGCTGCTGATCTATAAGGTGCAATTGTTTTGAATTTTAGTGCTTAGAATGATCAACCATTACCATGAAAGTGGCTGCAATGCAACCACCTTTGAAAGTCTCCAATCATCCTAACTTTTAGCCCATTTGCTGCTATTATTTGTCCATCAATAGATTTTTCAGTGGAATCTTTAACAACTACTGGTTAACTAATTTACAAAGAAGCTTCTGGAGCTGTATAGTACCTAGAAATGCCACTCTGCGCTTGGCGCAATTGAGAATTACTTTTACTTTTAGTTTTCCGCAATCTATTGAAACATGCAAAGCTGTCTGTGAAACACACAATAGGTTCAGCGGTCTTTGTACCAACAGCAACTAGGTAAAGGAAAACTCATTAGATAGATGGGTATCTCGAAAAGCACAGAGAGCTACATGAATGTTGACAATCCTGTTTATAAGACCTTTAGCAGTTTGAACAGCCTTTTCAGCTTCACAATTACTCTGTGAGTTCCTCGGAGAGCTTGTTTTGTGATTAATATCCCATTTATGCATAGTTTGCTTAAAATATTTTGAAACGAATTGTCGGCCATTGTTTCCTGCAACCACGTTGGGTAATCCTAAAATGCAGAACAGGGCGCACTACAACAAACACTATAATTACTGTATGGGATGAGTCATTCAAATCATGAGCCATAATTTACCTGCTGCAATATTCCAACACAACTATGTATTTTCAACCAATCTTTTTAAATAGGTCAACCGTGAGTCATATCTATGGTCTTTTGAGTAACAGCATGCTTATTAATGGTTTTTGTTGAATTCTGCGGAATTGCTCACATCGCTTGAAAATTTACCCTAAACTCTTCCTAGTAGCTGCTATCATCTCCGGTAACCACAATACTTATACAGCTCTTCTAAAAGTTTTTTTTTCTTCAGTGACATTTTCTAGATATTTTTTAAAATCTGTTCTTTTTAGCGCAGGAATGTATATTCTATTTAAAAACTAGCTTACACCATTGTCATAGGCCAATAAACATCGTAAACGTGTAAAAAGACCTCAATGCACCTTCAATCTAGAAAAAAAGGCCACCTTCAACAACATATTTCATCATCAACTAGCTAGTTTCATCTTCTAGCATTGACATTTTTATAGGCCTTTACTCAACCAATTCTAAAATTGTATCAGGCTCAGACATCTCTGCAACATTGTCAGTAGCTTTTTGGATGGGAGATCTAGATTGCGCATCTACTAGGACTAGTTTGACCTCAGACATATATTTTTCTTCCAAACTGTATGCCATCTTTTTGACACAAAATCTGTAAACTCTACACAGTAGCTCTGCCAGTTCCTTGCTGCCCTACACAAACACCAACAGCATATAATCTGTTCTATCAAAGAAAGGTTGTCCTAATAAGTAATAATACATTTTCTGTAGCCCTAAAAATTGTGAGTGCTTCTTTTATCCGTTCAGCTAACATCAAAGCCCTGAAGGCATATGCCACATGTTTCTAGTCTCAAGATTTTCATTGAAGCATTGCTGCTCCTAATCCTTATAAAGATGCGTTGGCGTTAATCATGGTTATGGAATCTATTTTAACAAAAGTCAAAGTCAAGGTAGATTATATAATGCACCCAAATTTAGGGAATTCAGACAAATTCAGACAAATTTTTTAGTTTTAAATGCCATCCTGAGTCGTTTTCCAAAAGCTCTCCCAGATTTGTCAATAATTTTAACAAGTTTGGTATAAATTTACCAAAATAGTTGATTTTTAAAAACCTTGTATTTATTTAGGATTGTTTAGTGCTAAAATATAATATAACTTGGGTTTTCTGCTGAAAGCTTTTATATATCAACAATTCATCTTTTTAGTAAACTACGTCGTTATTATCGGCAAGCAATTTTTGCATCTGACACTGAAATATGAGCCTTCGCTTTATTTGCCTTCTTTTCACCAATATATTTTTTTACTTTGCCATCGGTGATTGTATACAAATGACATTTAAATGAATAAATTTACACAAGTGGTGACAATTAACTAATCTTTTGTAAAAAATTGAACCCCACGGTGTTGAATGAAAAAAATTATTTGTAGCAAATGATGGTAAAATCGGGTATGCCAAAGTGTAACAATAAGCCTCATTTCATAACTGGCAGAAAAAATCCATCGTTTCATTTGTTCTGGTTTTTAGGAGCTGGACCATTTGCTATAATCAGCTTTTGATACCAAGAAAAGGTCATTAATAAAGGCACTAGTTTTGAGATATCAAAATCTTGTTCTTGAGTATTTGTTGGTTTCTTGTAGTTGGGTTGGCGCTGTTTTTTTAATAACGTTTGAGAAGTTCAGGAGTGGATAGTTTTTTATAGTTGTTGTGGCTGGTTATCTGCTCAGCACAGCTATTGCACTACCATACAAAAATTGCTGGCAGTTTATAAAACACTAACTTTATTTTGTACAAATTTGTACATTACAAAGTTAAAAATTTGTGAGGATTATGCACGCCTTTTCTTTTTGTACAGAAAAGCTATGTTTTTTGCTAAGTAGCCGTGTGGTTGGAGATCTTGAATGCTTTTACATTTACAAGAAAGTAAGCATGATGAATCCTGAAGGAGACCAGTCAATAACTGCACCAAATTTGACAAGGCCATGAAGATTTGTAAAAAGCCAAGCAAGGCCTTAAATCAAAACTAACTATTGATGAGAGCACAAGATACAAATCTTTTGTGTGATAGAATGCTGGCAATATTGTCGAGCCATTGGAGAACAAGTGTTCCAACCAATTTTATGTGCAATCTTCCAAAGATCAGAGAAAGAAATATTAAAGACCTCACTGGCTGTCTGCTGAATTCTGACTCATGGTAATGGCTACTGCATAATAGAATACTATGTTACTGATAGTAGCTACCATGATGACCAAAAGTGGACAACCTTTGATTGTTTTGTTGATTGACTTAATGCAAAAAGTCTTAAGCATTAATATTCCTAGTTTTAAGACAGATTTTGGTTCAAAAATGGATCGTCATTATACCACAGGTAATGAGGTAACACCAGATAGAATAACACCGTGCAACACCACATACAGCAACATTAGAAGCTGCAAGCTACTTGGTGCTACACCACAGCTGGAACTACCAACTAATAAGCCATACATATTCTGAAGAGAATGCAAAATGAATACATTTCACATCTGCAAAATTGCCTAAACTCTGGCAACTAGTTGACTCCAGCTCAGCAGATGTTACCTCTCAGAACTTTTAATTCAAAGAATGCAATCTTCAAAAAGGACAGTTCAGCTTTTGCACAAAAACTTACACCTAAGACTGAGAAGCTATATATTATCTATAAATATAAATAAAGGTTGCCTCAAACTATTTGCTCAGACATCTGGTCTATTTGGACAATTGAGGAAGCTAAACGTCTGCTCCTATCTCGACAACTTGAAGAAAGATTCTTACAGAAATATGAATGAGTGGATTATAGCCTAAGAATGTTCAACATCTTCTGGTGCTGCCCCTAGTAAGATTTGATGGTTTTGACCTGCCCTTAATTAAAGATGTTCCATTTCCTAGACAGCAAAAGCATGCTCAATAGAGATCTCTTTATTGAATGATCATGTGGTATATTAGCACCTGACATCACCATGCTATATTTGAGCAGCAAAGCTTCTCATATGTCGGCACAGGTCTATAATAAAAAGAATAGTGGAGATGCATGCTAGATTAGGCTCAAATTTTGGAGGAGTGTACTATTTAAGTAATTAAATTGTATTACCTGCATAATTGTCTACCATTTGCTGCCCGGCATATTTAATTTATTAACGCTAATAGGCCTAGCGCAATATTTAAATACCGGCAGGGCATCTGGGGTTGGAAAATGTGTTGATACTGCAAAGCTCAGCATTACTACAATTAGTCAGTTTGTTAATGCTAAAAATCTACTATCCAAACCAGCTTGCAAGTAAAGCCTAGAACATTTATATCTATAGATAAATTTGTGTTTGTCTATCTCTCGTCTGTCCAGCTGTAGCGATAAAGTTTTAGATCCGAAAGGCAAGTTTTACAGATACAAGTTTTGGATATTGCAGAGGACTTGGACTCATTAGACTACGCATCCAACTAGCCATTGCATTTAATAATTGTGCGCTCATTCATTACATCGGTTGAAATAGACAGGCTGAAAGCACTTAAAAGATTACCGATGGTTTTTAACTGGCATGATTGATCATTAAGCCTAACCAACTTTTATTAAGCTGGTTTCTGGCACGACTATCATTATAGAAAAGGTTTAGACTAACTCAAAGTACTAGTTTACTAGGTAAGTTACTCAAATTCATTTGGGAATTATTTTACTACCTGTCCAATGCCGAGCATTCATCTGGTAAATCATAAAAATAAACTATGAAAACTTATGACCCTCTACAAGGAAAGATATAACAAGCGAGTATACAACAAGGTATCATACATGTAGGAAAAACAAGCAGCAAAAAATCAGAAAATAGAGAAAGGATGAATAAAAAATGAGATGAAGAGCTAAGCATCTAAGAAATAAAGCAACTAGTAGCAACAGCAATAAATAGAAACATCAGTGGCACTAGAGCAAGCAAAGTGCCAAAGCAAGAAGCAAAAGCCAAAAGAGTACAGGAAAAGCTGAGAGAGCAAATGAACAATCAAAATCGCATTTGAAGAGTAGAGAGGTCAAATGAGGAGTAGATAGGTCAAACGAAAAGTCAAGAGAGTAAACCAAAATCAAAAAGGCAAACTATGAGTTGACAAGGCAAACAAGAAGTTGAAAAAAAGATGTAGTGCTGAACGGGAATGTGAAAAGCTGAGAAAGCAAACAAGAAGCCAGGCAAGCAAACCAGGGATTGAAAGAGCAACAAAAAAGCAACAAAAGCAAATTGGCTCAAAAATCAAATGAGAATTCGAAAGGGCAGATGATGAGTAAAAAGGTAAACAAATAGTCAAAAAGGCAAACAAGGAGTCGAGGGGGCAAACAAAAAATTAAGAGTTCACGTGAGGGGTTGAAAGGGCGAATGAGATAATGTGGAAAAATGAAGTGCTGAGAGTGCAAACGAGGAGCAGTGAGAGCAACTAAGAAACGGCAAGAAAAATGAAAAGTTGAAAGAACAAATGATGGGTGGAAAGAGTATGAGAGGAGCCAACAGAGAAAACGCGGAATCAAAGAAAACAAAGAAAAATTACAAAAAATACGATGAGCCGAGAGAGTAAACTATGAGCTGAAAGAATAAAAAAGAGCTGGGAGAGCAAACGGAGAGTTGAAAGATCATACGAAGAGTTGAGAGAGCATATGATGAGTCAAGAGAGCATATGATGAGTTGAGACAACAAACGAAGAATCGAGAAAGCATACAAAGAGTCGAGAGAGCATACGAAGAATCGCGAGAGCATATGACAAGTTGAAAGAGCATATGATGAATCGAAAGAGCATACAAAGAGTCGAGAGAGCATATGAAGAGTCAAAAAAGCATACAAAGAGTCGAGAGAGCATATGATGAGTTGTGAGAGCATATAAAAAATTGAGAAATTATACAAAGAGTCGAGAGAGCATGTGAAGAGTTGAAAAAGCATACGATAAGTTGAGAGAGCATACGAAGAGTTGAGAAAACATATTATGATTTTACAGAGCATACGATAAGTCGAGAGAGCATACAAAGAATTAAGAGAGCGTACGAAGAATCGAGAGAGCATATGATGTCTAAAAAACATGCAAAAAGTCGAGAGAGCATACAAAGAGTCGAGAGAGCATGCAAAGAGTTGAGAGAGCATATAAAAGGTTGCGATAGCATATGAAAAGTCGAGAAAGGATACGAAGATTCGAGAGAGCATACGAACAGTTGAAATAGCAAATGAGAAGCTAAGAGAGTATATCAAGAGCTGAGAGAGCAAAAGAGGTGTCGAGAAAACAAACAATGAGCAGAAAGAAGGGCTAGAAAACATACTTTTAATCTATTCAATATTTTTCTTTTTTAGTGTTTCCATGAAATTGCTTTTAATCATTTTATGTTCATATTATTTTCAGCATATTATTTAAACTCATGATTATTCTTAAATCATAGCAGTATCTTTTTAGCACATCTTCATTTAGAGTTTTCCTATAAAAATAACGATACCGTGACAACAAGCTGAGTAATGCAATTCTAAAAAATCAAATCAAACAGGCTTATATATCAAATTTAACACAATGCATTAAAAGTTGAAGCATTGCATCATATTAAAAATGCATTAGAAAACAGAAAACATTGATGTGCTGTTAGCATAATGTTCATATGGTAAGTCATGATAAAGCAATCAGTACATGGTAAGTCAGCTCAAAGATACAAATAATTAATATTTCTATCTCATAATTTTTATAATAAAATCAACTTACCTATTTAAGGACTTTTGATACACACTTTCTTAGGTATATGCTATCAAGATAGCTTCACATTAATCTGCCCTCTGTGTTAGAAAAGCCTTATCTGCTGATATTTTAAAAGTCCATTTGCAAAACTCTCCAAAGCAGTTGTGAAATCTTTGTTAGGTGCAAGTTATCAGTTATGTCATCATTATTAGTACAATATCAAGCTTTATCAAATTAAAGTATTAGTCTTATAATTAATCTGTCTTAATGCTTGTTGCCTGCAGTTGTCTGTAATAATGGTCTCTATAAACTGCAGTAGAAAGGCATAACAGTAGTATAGTGAGAGCAGATCTACACAAAATAGGCGGAGCTTAGGGAGCAGGAAGTGACATCACATCAGGATCTGTTTGATTGACAGTTGGGGGGCGGAGCTAGGCGGTGTTGAGTCATGGTGTGAGTCATGGCGATCTGTGTGATTCGTGGTGCGAGTAATGGTGTGAGTTGGTTG
Organism: Watersipora subatra; assembly: GCF_963576615.1. Taxonomy (NCBI): domain Eukaryota; kingdom Metazoa; phylum Bryozoa; class Gymnolaemata; order Cheilostomatida; family Watersiporidae; genus Watersipora; species Watersipora subatra. Next base: position 55,196,950 of record NC_088715.1, on the reverse strand, counting down.
GTGACGTCGCGGTGGTGGTGGTGTCGGTGGCCGAGTGGTGAGTCGGGCCGCGAGACGATTCGCGGTTGTATTTGGGATTATCGGATTTCGTTGGCGTCCGGTAGAGGTCGCTCTTCCGTGCCGTTTCGGGGATTGACGGAGAGCTCGGTGGCGACAGGTTGACGGACGGTGGCGGATGGATTTCGAGATCGTCGGAGCTTGTATGTATTTTCTTTTTTCCGATCCCGAATGAGAATGATGTGTCTGCGAATGAATATTCATTTTGATTGTAAACTTCATAAATTCTGAAATTATCCATCGCTGTTATGGTTCCACTACTTTTTTAAAGATAATGTATAAATTGATGAAGTATTATTAGTTAGTGTTGATTGTTACTGGAGCTTCTGAGGAGTCAACTTCCAATAGTATGAATATCGACATTATTTCTGAAAGAACTTCCCAATTGAATATGAAACAAAGAGAGTATAGAAGACAAACCAAGTCTAGATTGAACAGAACTACGTCATTACGAAGATCATCAAGAAAAAGTTCGGTAGTAAAGCGGTTATTCGAATCCAAGGAAAATTATATGGAAGGAGATGAGAAAATTACGTCACCTATTGCAACAGTTTTTAAAACCGAGGAAATGCAAGAACCATGGAAATGGATTGATCTAAAAGTTTTGGATATTCCAGCTTCGTTAGAAGTAATACAAGCAAATAAGTCTGAAGAAAATGACAATTGTGAGATTGCGTTGCAATTCTTCGTTGAACGTAAGGGAGAGCGTGTGGTATTATGTTCGATCATCGAACCTCAAAAGTATAACATTCCCTCATCATTTCAATGGTTGACACCAGCTCTCATGATATTGGATCGAAGTGAGATTTACATGAACTCTAAGTCTTCATCAGGATTAAAACTTTTCAGAATTGACGGAGCATGCAATCTGAAGGAATTCAGAGAGAAATTAAACAAAGATTATAAACTCTGTATATCAAGACAGTAATGAGTTAAGGAAATGATATTATGATTAAATTTTATATAGTTTATTTGATGATATATCATAGGGATTTAAACTTACTATCAATGGATATGTTATTGAATAAAAGTTTTGTATATAAAAATGCTAAAACATAATATAAAAAAGACTATTGAATTTCATTCAATCCCAATTTTCTTCTTCTTCTTTCATTGTCGAATGAGAATGAACTGTCTACAATCAAAACATACATTATTTTTAGTGAGATATAGTAAAAGTAAGACATACAATCAGATTAGATGTACATATACTTATTATCTGTACTTTAATAACACTCCTGATGATCTCTTACTACACTTTATAATAATTGTACATATACTTATTCTCTGTACTTTATTAACACTCCTGATGATCTCTGACAGCACTTTATAATAATTGTACATATACTTATTCTCTGTACTTTATTAACACTCTTGATGATCTTTTACAGCACTTTATAATAATTGTACATATACTTATTCTCTGTACTTTATTAATACTCCTGATGATCTCTTACAGCACTTTATAATAATTGTACATATACTTATTCTCAGTACTTTATTAACACTCCTGATGATCTTTTACAGCACTTTAGAATAATTGTACACATACTTATTCTCTGTACTTTATTAACACTCTTGATGATCTCTTACTACACTTTATAATAATTGTACACATACTTATTCTCTGTATTTTATTAACACTCTTGATGGACTTTTACTACACTTTATAATAATTGTACACATACTTATTCTCTGTACTTTTTTACCACACCTGATGATCTCTTACAGCACTTTATAATAATTGTACATATACTTATTCTCAGTACTTTATTAACACTCTTGATGATCTCTTACAGCACTTTATAATAATTGTACATATACTTATTCTCAGTACTTTATTAACACTCTTGATGATCTCTTGCAGCACTTTATAATAATTGTACACATACTTATTCTCAGTACTTTATTAACACTCCTAATGATCTCTTACAGTACTTTATAATAATTGTACATATACTTATTCTCTGTACTTTATTAACACTCTTGATGATCTCTTACAGCACTTAATAATAATTGTACACATACTTATTCTCAGTACTTTATTAACACTCTTGATGATCTCTTACAGCACTTTATAATAATTGTACACATACTTATTCTCAGTACTTTATTAACACTCTTGATGATCTTTTACAGCACTTTATAATAATTGTACACATACTTATTCTCTGTATTTTATTAACACTCTTGATGGTCTTTTACTACACTTTATAATAATTGTACACATACTTATTCTCTGTACTTTTTTACCACACCTGATGATCTCTTACAGCACTTTAGAATAATTGTACACATACTTATTCTCTGTACTTTATTAACACTCTTGATGATCTCTTACTACACTTTATAATAATTGTACACATACTTATTCTCTGTATTTTATTAACACTCTTGATGGACTTTTACTACACTTTATAATAATTGTACACATACTTATTCTCTGTACTTTTTTACCACACCTGATGATCTCTTACAGCACTTTATAATAATTGTACATATACTTATTCTCAGTACTTTATTAACACTCTTGATGATCTCTTACAGCACTTTATAATAATTGTACATATACTTATTCTCAGTACTTTATTAACACTCTTGATGATCTCTTACATCACTTTATAATAATTGTACACATACTTATTCTCAGTACTTTATTAACACTCCTAATGATCTCTTACAGTACTTTATAATAATTGTACATATACTTATTCTCTGTACTTTATTAACACTCTTGATGATCTCTTACAGCACTTTATAATAATTGTACACATACTTATTCTCAGTACTTTATTAACACTCCTGATGATCTCTTAATACACTTTATAATAATTGTACATATACTTATTCTCTGTACTTTATTAACACTCTTGATGATCTCTTACTACACTTTATAATAATTCTACATATACTTATTCTCAGTACTTTATTAACACTCCTGATGATCTCTTACAGCACTTTATAATAATTGTACATATACTTATTCTCAGTACTTTATTAACACTCTTGATGATCTCTTACAGTACTTTATAATAATTGTACATATACTTATTCTCTGTACTTTATTAACACTCCTGATGATCTCTTACAGCACTTTATAATAATTGTACATATACTTATTCTCTGTACTTTATTAACACTCTTGATGATCTCTTAATACACTTTATAATAATTGTACATATACTTAATATCTGTACTTTATTAACACTCTTGATGAACTCTTACAGAACTTTATAATAATTGTACATATACTTATTATCTGTACTTTAATAACACTCCTGATGATCTCTTACTACACTTTATAATAATTGTACATATACTTATTCTCTGTACTTTATTAACAATCCTGATGATCTCTGACAGCACTTTATAATAATTGTACATATACTTATTCTCTGTACTTTATTAACACTCTTGATGATCTCTTACAGCACTTTATAATAATTGTACATATACTTATTCTCTGTACTTTATTAATACTCCTGATGTTCTCTTACAACACTTTATAATAATTGTACACATACTTATTCTCAGTACTTTATTAACACTCCTGATGATCTTTTACAGCACTTTAGAATAATTGTACACATACTTATTCTCTGTACTTTATTAACACTCTTGATGATCTCTTACTACACTTTATAATAATTGTACACATACTTATTCTCTGTATTTTATTAACACTCTTGATGGTCTTTTACTACACTTTATAATAATTGTACACATACTTATTATCTGTACTTTTTTACCACACCTGATGATCTCTTACTACACTTTATAATAATTGTACATATACTTATTCTCAGTACTTTATTAACACTCTTGATGATCTCTTACAGCACTTTATAATAATTGTACATATACTTATTCTCTGTACTTTATTAACACTCTTGATGAACTCTTACAGAACTTTATAATAATTGTACATATACTTATTATCTGTACTTTAATAACACTCCTGATGATCTCTTACTACACTTTATAATAATTGTACATATACTTATTCTCTGTACTTTATTAACAATCCTGATGATCTCTGACAGCACTTTATAATAATTGTACATATACTTATTCTCTGTACTTTATTAACACTCTTGATGATCTCTTACAGCACTTTATAATAATTGTACATATACTTATTCTCTGTACTTTATTAATACTCCTGATGTTCTCTTACAGCACTTTATAATAATTGTACACATACTTATTCTCAGTACTTTATTAACACTCCTGATGATCTTTTACAGCACTTTAGAATAATTGTACACATACTTATTCTCTGTACTTTATTAACACTCTTGATGATCTTTTACTACACTTTATAATAATTGTACAGATACTTATTCTCTGTATTTTATTAACACTCTTGATGGTCTTTTACTACACTTTATAATAATTGTACACATACTTATTCTCTGTACTTTTTTACCACACCTGATGATCTCTTACAGCACTTTATAATAATTGTACATATACTTATTCTCAGTACTTTATTAACACTCTTGATGATCTCTTACAGCACTTTATAATAATTGCAAAACTAGGATTGTGCTAGGCCATGTTGATATACAAGTGAGCAATGATTATAAATGTATATATATTAATAAAATGTGAGTAAGATAAAAGCTAGGGTTGTGCTAGTCCATGTTAATGTACAGGTGAACAGTGATTATAAATGTATATATAATAATAAAATGTGAGTAAGATAAAAGCTACTCAAGATAGAATAAACAAAGCTAGGATTGTGCTAGTCCGTGTTAATATACAAGTGAGCAGTGATTATAAATGTATATATAATAATAAAATGTGAGTAAGATAAAAGTTACTGAAGATACAATAAACAGAGCTAGGATTGTGCTAGTCTATGTTAATATACAAGTGAGCAGCGAATATAAATGAATATATAATAATAAAACGTGAGTAAGATAAAAGATACTGAAGATACAATAAACAAAGCTAGGATTGTGCTAGACCCTGTTGATGTACAAGTGAGCAATGATTATAAATGTATATATAATAAAATGTGAGTAAGATAAAAGCTACTGAAGATACAATAAACAAAGTTAGGATTGTGCTAGGCCATGTTAATATACAAGTGAGCAGTGATTATAAATGTATATATAATAATAAAATGTGAGTAAGATAAAATCTACTAAAGATACAACAAGCAAAACTAGGATTGTGCTAGGCCATGCTGATATACAAGTGAGCAATGATTATAAGTGTATATATAATAATAAAATGTGAGTAAGATAAAAGCTACTGAAGATACAATCAAAGCTAGGATTGTACTAGTCCATGATGATATACAAGGGAGCAGTGATTATAAATATATATAATAATAAAATGTGAGTAAGATAAAAGCTACTGAAGATACAATAAACAAAAACTAGGATTGTACTAGTCTATGTTGGTTTACAAGTGAGCAATGATTATAAATGTATATATAATAATAAAATGTGAGTAAGATAAAAGCTACTGAAGATACAATAAACAAAGCTAGGACTGTGCTAGTCCATGTTAATATACAAGTGAGCAGTGATTATAAATATATATAATAATAAAATGTATTATTATATATACTCACATTACTTACTCTCATTTTATTATTATATATATATTTATAATCACTGCTCACTTGTATATTAACATGGACTAGCACAGTCCTAGCTTTGTTTATTGTATCTTCAGTAGCTTTTATCTTACTCTCATTTTATTATTATATATACATTTATAATCATTGCCCACTTGTACATCAACATAGACTAGTACAATCCTGCTTTGATTATTGTATCTTCAGTAGCTTTTATCTTACTCACGATTTATTATATATATATATATTTATAATCACTGCTCCCTTGTATATCAACATGGACTAGCACAATCCTAGCTTTGTTTATTGTATCTTCAGTAGCTTTTATCTTACTCACATTTTATTATTATATATACATTTATAATCACTGCTCACTTGTATATTAACTCTTTCGCTACCACGTTAATTGTTGACCAAACGATTATTCTGCCCAAGTTAATTCAAACGGATTTTCTAAAAAATCCGATATACCGTTAGTATTTAAGCAATATCTCAAAAAATGAAAACATATATCGTTTTACTTTTAAATGTATCTTATTCAGAACAAAATTCTCCACAAGATAGGTGTAAAATTGTTTAGCAACTCTTACTCTCACAAAATTCCTGACGCTTTTCTTTGCGTTGAACAAACTCGGTGTGTTTCTTATTGTCATGACGATAACGGTCTGGTTTTACCGTTTTTGAAAAAATAATTAGAAATGGAATTGTTGAACCAAAAATTTAGTTGCACGTCATTGGCAACAAGGTTGTTTCATTGGAAACAATTCTTTCAACAACATGTGGAGATTACTGTCTTCTCTTTGCAATATTTATGAGCAGAGGATGTTCAATAGAAGATTTTCTAACAGTTATGCTAAAAATTTCTGAAACAGATACACGAGATCATGTAGTTCGAAAAACTATACTAGATAGATATGATTGGAATGAAAAAAAAAAAAAATTAGTAAAAGTCTTAATAACGAAGAAAATGAAGGTGTTGACAATGTACATATTCAAGTAACTTCCCAAATTGTTAAATTACTAGAAGATCTGACATAAAATTTTTTTTTCTATATTTTACAATTGAATATACATATATACTTTATATCGAAATAAAGTTGGTAACAAATACAACCGAATATTATTTACTTTTTGATATAAGTTTTATATATTGATATACTCACACTGAGTTGGAGCTATCCTCAAAATAATCCACATATTAATCCATGTATGCCCCTTTACTAGTTCATCATCTTCATCTATTTACTGGTCGAGAAACTGTTATGGAATGGTTAAGCCAAACCAAACAGGAGAATTCCATAGGTAAACCTAGGAAAACAATCAAGTCGAATGCCAAGGCGCTTGTCCACACAACAGCCCCTGAAAACAGCGACACTCAACGAACTTAATCGCGAGTAGCCGGCTAACAGAATTCTAGCTGAAGCATACAAGCCTTATGGTATCAACACTCGATCGACCCAAATTCTCAAATATAAGTAGGTATCAAGAGATGGTTAATGAGGCAGAATATTCCATCAGATTATGCAACGCTTATATAGTGAATTGAAGAATGATGGGTGTGTCCAAAGGAATTAATGAAGCGAAAATAGTAAACAGATTTTCGCGAAATTGAATTTCGCGAAAGTGAATTTCGCGAATATGGATTTCGCGAAATTGGATTTCGCGAAATTACACATATATATTATATAGTCAACTTTCGCGAAATTGAATTTCGCGAAAGTGAATTTCGCGAAATTGGATTTCGCGAAATTGGATTTCGCGAAATTACACATATATATTATATAGTCAACTTTCGCGAAATTGAATTTCGCGAAAGTGAATTTCGCGAAATTGGATTTCGCGAAATTGGATTTCGCGAAATTACACATATATATTATATAGTCAACTTTCGCGAAATTGAATTTCGCGAAAGTGAATTTCGCGAAAACTGTTTATATATATCATTAGATCACAAAATTATTGAACCGCGACAACACTTCTACTTGTTATAAATCCTTCGAGCGAATATGCCTTTTCAATTCAGTTCATAACTTCACAATGAGTACCAGAGACAACAGAAAAAGGAAATTTCAAGAATGATTACATTGTGTAGATAAATGTGTGAAGCGATGGGGTTACTGCTCTCATGGAATGGAAATAAGCGTTCGGAAGCGAAAAGCTTGTCGATTTCTCTTACGTGAAAAGTTCTATCAAGATCTCAACGAAAGATTACGGTTTACAGTAAGTACTACAAATTCAATCTAGATGTTATGTAGGAATGATACAATGAATCTTCTCTTCTGAGTAGTAACTATGTGTTCTAGGCTGATTGTATTCATTGCAATTGCAAACTCCAATATCTTAGCAAAGTGTATGTTATATCCCTACTCAGATTAAAACAGATTATTTTAACTGAATATCCTCCTCTGTCTGTGTGTCCTAGTCTGACTATGTGATGTAACATATTTGTTTTTCTTATTGTCTGTATGTCCTACTCTAGCTGATTGCATATCCTATTCTGTCTGCATTACATCTTGCATATCATTCTATGATTCGAGGACTAATGCAATTGAAATTTACAATTTAAGTTGGAGTCCATTGTGAATGTAGAGTCTACTATCTCAGCAAGGATATAGTAAACCATCCTGACTGTAATCATTGCAATTGCAGGCTCCCGTATCTCAACAGGAAGATTCCATTCAGAAAAAGGATGGATCTTCTTCTTCTTCAGTAAGTATTACATTATATTTGATTTTTAGTTTGAATGAATGATCTAATCTGATTGTATGTCTTACTTTTACTATATCTCACTAAAAATAATGTATGTTTTGATTGTAGACAGTTCATTCTCATTCGACAATGAAAGAAGAAGAAGAAAATTGGGATTGAATGAAATTCAATAGTCTTTTTTATATTATGTTTTAGCATTTTTATATACAAAACTTTTATTCAATAACATATCCATTGATAGTAAGTTTAAATCCCTATGATATATCATCAAATAAACTATATAAAATTTAATCATAATATCATTTCCTTAACTCATTACTGTCTTGATATACAGAGTTTATAATCTTTGTTTTAATTTCTCTCTGAATTCCTTCAGATTGCATGCTCCGTCAATTCTGAAAAGTTTTAATCCTGATGAAGACTTAGAGGCGATAGATAATTTCAGAATTTATGAAGTTTACAATCAAAATGAATATTCGTTCGCAGACACATCATTCTCATTCGGGATCGGAAAAAAGAAAATACATACAAGCTCCGACGATCTCGAAATCCATCCGCCACCGTCCGTCAACCCGTCGCCACCGAGCTCTCCGTCAATCCCCGAAACGGCATGGAAGAGCGACCTCTACCGGACGCCAACGAAATCCGATAATCCCAAATACAACCGCGAATCGTCTCGCGGCCCGACTCACCACTCGGCCACCGACACCACCACCACCGCGACGTCACCAACCAACTCACACCATTACTCGCACCACGAATCACACAGATCGCCATGACTCACACCATGACTCAACACCGCCTAGCTCCGCCCCCCAACTGTCAATCAAACAGATCCTGATGTGATGTCACTTCCTGCTCCCTAAGCTCCGCCTATTTTGTGTAGATCTGCTCTCACTATACTACTCATAACAGGCTTTTAATGCTTTGTTTGTGCAGATTCCTCACATACATTCAACAATCAATCAACTTAATAAAGCATTACCAAATTTTTATTTTGTTCTCTGTCTATTTTTATCGAGGTTTTTGTCAATTAAATTAGGCAACCCTCGTAATTCTTCTCTGGTTCATCATAATATCTTGTAAAATTTGGTATTACGTAAATAAAATATTATGCCATGAGGTAAATAAAATTGGTGTGGCACGTGTTTCCTTTCAATAATATGAATGAGATGCAAATGTTGTATGAACGAGTGTGTGAACCTACTTGTTCATGCAGTGGATTAACCTCCAGCTTCTTCCGTTCACATTACTCAGGTGTTGCAGCCAGCTGAAACTTGCGGCCAGCTTTTATCATATGTGTAACATGGGATGTGATGTTATATCCCAAGATGCGCAAGAAAAAATTTGAACACACTTTCCACCACTTGCCTTCCGTGTCCGTGAAATAGTATTGTGGAGGACCGGGACATGCCTGTGTACTATTTACTGCACTCATATATATATCCGCACTATCATTTAACCGAACCTCTCGAACTTCCCTTATTGCATACTTGAACTGCCTTTTTATTATTATATAACTGTATTACTGAACTGCCCTTGTATTACTGAACTGCCTTTTTATTATATAACTGTATTACTGAACTGCCTTTTTGTTACATAACCATCCTGTTGTATCTGGCATATCCTTTGTGATATAAATGGATCAGTAGGCGGAGTTAAACGATAGGCGCTGGCTATATAAGCCAGCGCGGTAGACAGGCAGGGTGGTGCTTGATTCCACTCATACTTGTGCATACTTGTATTGAAGATATCGATAATAAACTGCTATATACTCATACGAACTGCTCTATTTGACGCCTGCCTGGTTGGCTCACCGATTGTGCAAACAGGCTCAGTGCAACCAACAGACGGAACTGCCAGGGTGACTCTAAGAAGGCTAGGAGGCGATCCACGGCCTTGTCTAGACTCGATCGGGTGTGCCATGGCACTAGAGATCCAGTCTTAAGACCAGCCATTAGTGGATCCAGACTAGCCTGAGATAGAGATCCAGAGGCAGGCCGGGGGCTTGGTTTCAGAGCAAGCCTGACTACTAGGTTCTTGTCTTGGACTGACTTGACCGCCACAGGCAGGTCAATCAGGCCTCGGACAAGGCCAGCCAGTAGCCCAGGTTGCGACTCCCTTGTTAGGAAGTAAAGCTGACTCAGCTACCGGAGTCAGATCCTTTACACTGGTGGCAGCAGTGGGATTTGCTTAACCCACAACAGGACGACTAACAGGGACTAAAAAAAAAAGAAAAAAAAAAGACGACGCAGGTATGACCAGACGGACTCGCAGCGCGGAAAGACCGGAAGCTCTCCGAATGGAGGGACTAGGAGGTCTAGAGCGACTGACGGGTGTCTTGGAAAGACTGCTTGTCAACCAGGGAACACAGGGACCCCCTGCATCAAGAGAACCATTCAGAGCCCCAGAATATGACGGGAATAGCGATGTAGAGGCCTTCATCAGGCAGTTCAACGATGTAGCCGTTGCAAATGACTGGGGGCCAGGGTCCGCGCTGTTACACATCCGAAAGAGACTGCGAGGGCAGGCTAAGGACTGTGGACACGGGCAGACCATACACGGCGTAATTAACAACCTCCGGGCCAGGTTTGGACTGACACCCAAAGAAGCCAGAGCCAAACTGCAGGGCTTAAAAAAGGACCAGCAAGCAACGCTATTTGAGCACGCCACCCAAATAGAGAAGCTGACCGATATCGCGTTTGGGGAAATGTCAGATCGCCTGAAAGAGGAGATGGCCGTGGACACGTTCTGTGGTACGCTGGGCAATGTTTATTTGCAGCGACATCTGCTAGCGGTGCCTACTCCTACGTTGGAGGCAGCCGTGAGAGCAGGGAACGAGTACTTACAGGTTCGACCTAGTATAGCGTCTCACCAAGCCCAACCCTTCAGGTCGGACGTCAGGGCAGTCCAGCCAGACGAGACAGGACAGGGCGAGGGAGAACGGGGCCCCGAAGAGCCGATTGTGGTGGCTAGGACTACCCCGAATACCCTCGAGCTGCTGTTGACCTCGGTGACGGACCTAGTCAAAGAAGTGGCCAAGTTAAAATTGTATATCCATCGACCGCAGTCTATTACAGAAAGCGGGACGAAGAAAAAGGAAATGGCGAGATGCTGGGGGTGCAACCAGGAAGGCCACCAGAGGAGAAGTTGTCCGCGGAGGCAGGCAAATCAGAGGACACCCTATAGGCAGGACCAGGGAAACGCCTATGGCCCGCAGCAGTAGGTCTACCTGCTGGCTGCACAAGGGCACCCGGACACGAAAAACACAGACAACGTAACAATACAAGTCGAAGGGAATCTGGGGTTGATCCGGAGGGTTGGCAGCATCCGACTAAAACGGCGGCACCGGTCAAGAGACCCCCGGTAGAAACGATTCCCGTCTACAACCCATACCAAAGTCTATGGGAACTGGACGAGGAGGAAGAGGGATGCGAGGCGAGCCCCCGGGACTCACCGCGGGCGGCCAAACAGGCGCAGCGGCAGTACCTCCACCAGATCCAGAGACTGGACGAGAAACGAAGAGTTTATGGACGTACCAGAGAACCAGAGAGGCCGGGGCGGAAGGGAGGTCCCACTAGGGCCGAGCACCCCGAGCGATCTGGACAGCATGGGTCGGGACAGAGAGCGGATTCAGGGGTAACTGAAGCTCTCGAGAGACCAACGCTGTACAGATCAGGAAGAAGGGAGCTTGCGACCCAGATGGAACCCCGCCGTAAGCCTAGACAGGTTAGGTCAGAGAGAGATGGCCCCCACCGGCGCTGATCCGTTCAGGAGATCCGTATCAACCGGATCGGGATGGAACGAGGACCCAGCAATAGCGGAGCATCTCCAGAGACCGGAGTACCATAGACCCAGAGACGAAAAGGGCTGGAATGAAGCCGAACCCCCGAGACGGGGGCCGACCCGAGGCGGCCATCTCCGAGGAAGGAATCTAGGCCAACCCACGAGTCCGGTGTCGGGTCCGACAGGCCGGTACGGGGAGAGCACAAGGCCAGCTACTCCCGAGGAAAGCCTGGAGGACCAGCTCGAAAAGAGTCCACTACCGGACAGGCCTAGGGGACGTCTGAGGGGGAAAAAATTGGAAGAGATGCTCGATACCGCCGCAACGGGGGAAGGGTTGCCAAGGGTTGGAGCCTTGGAAAAACCCCATAGGTCGAGCTACTTCCTACCGGAAAAGGTAGAGAGGCAAGACCTCCTGTTCTTCATAGACACCGGCTGCAACACTAACCTACTCTCCAAAAAGGTGTTCGACAGAATGCCGGAGCGAGTGAGGGTGCAGTTAGAAAAGAATGACCGGTACGGACTCATGGCAGATGGTAGCAAGCTCCAGTTTTATGGACTGATAAGGCTAACCGGAAGGATCAGGGACGTGGCTATAGAGGAGAGCTTTCTCGTAAGCCAGATCAGCGAAGACGCTATTCTGGGTATGCCTTTCCTGATCTCCCACAAGTGTCAGATTGAATTCGGCCGACCCGTCATTTCCCTAGGGAATAGGCAACTTACTTGCACCGACAAATACGGGAGGATAATGGTGTCCAACGTTCACGCCTGGAAGAAAGTTACTATCCCTCCCTTGTCGGAGGTAAGAGTGACGGGGAAGATCTCCGCCAGAAATTACGTCCCGATGGGCTTGATAGAGGGCTCTGATCCACACATACCCGTGGCAGGCAGCCTGAACAGGCCTGGAGAGGGGGGTGATGTCACCATACGATGCCTGAACCCCGGACGTCAACCGATAGAGTTGGACGCCGGACACGTCATTGGCTCATACACGGCTGTTGAAGAAGAGGACATACAGACGGATCTCTGGTCTGGGCCGGAACACGGGAGCCTCGACGAATCAGGAGTGGGGTGTGCCACTGTAAGGATGGGGGAAGCCGTCCCGGGTCACCTGGTTGAGCTATATCGGCAGGCCCTCCCAGGATGCCGGCACGAAGGAGAGAAGCAGAGCCTGGCCCATCTTCTGACCAGGTACCAGGACGTGTTCAGCAAGTATGATGGCGACGTAGGAAGGACCGACCAAATCGCCCACAGCATACCCCTGATGGAGGGTGCCAGGCCGGTCAGACAACCCCCCCACCGGTTGGGACCCCTCAAGGAGGCAGAAGCGGACAGACAAGTACAGGAACTACTGGAAAAGGGTTTGATCGAGCCTGCCAATGGGGCATGGAGTTCCCCAGTCGTCATGGTGAGGAAGAAGGATGGCGGATGGAGATTTTGTATTGATTATCGACAGCTGAATGCGGTCACCCAACAGGATGCGTACCCCATCCCTAGGATTGATGAAAGCCTGGACGCCCTGGCAGGAAGCCGATTTTTTAGTACGTTGGATCTGACCAGTGGATACTGGCAAGTACCGCTAGATCCGGGCGCTCAAGAGAAATCCGCCTTTGCCACGAGAAGCGGGTTGTGGAAGTGGAAGGTACTGCCCTTCGGATTGACGTCGGCCCCCGCTACCTTCCAAAGACTGATGGAGTCTGTACTTCACGGGCTCCATTGGAAAACCCTCTTGCTATACTTGGACGACATCATCGTAATTGCTCCAGACTTCGAGACCCATTTGGCCCGTTTGGGAGAGGTCTTCCAGAGACTCGCCGCCGCGCAGCTGAAACTGAAGCCCTCTAAATGCGAGCTCCTCCAGAGGAAAGTGAGGTACCTTGGCCATGTGGTGAGCCCGGAAGGAGTGTCCACGGACCCAGAAAAGGTAAAAGCAGTGGCCAATGGCAATGGCAAACCCCTCGAAATATAAAGGAACTGCAGGCCTTCCTGGGGACCACAGGGTACTACCGACAGTACCTGCGAGATTACGCCACTATTGCCAAGCCACTCACGATCTTGACTAGCAAAGGGAAGCCTTGGAGGTGGGGAGAAAAAGAGCAGCAGGCATTCGAGACCCTCCGACAAGGCCTGATCTCGGCACCAGTGCTGGGGTACCCCAACCCAAAGAGTCAATATACTCTGGACACCGATGCCAGTAATGTGGGAGTGGGGGCCGTCCTGTCCCAGAACCAGGGGGGCAGGGAGACCGTAGTGGCATACTACAGCAAGACCCTCAGCCCAGCCGAACAAAATTACTGTGTAACGCGCCGAGAGCTCCTGGCAGTAGTAAAAGCCGTCAAGCACTTCCGGCCCTACTTGTATGGTCAACAGTTCGTGCTCCGCACGGACCATGCCTCCCTGAGATGGCTGTGTAGGAGGAGGGAGCTGTCGGCCCAAGTAGCTCGGTGGCTGGAGATTCTGTCAGAATTCTCGTACTTACTAGAACACCGATCAGGGGTCAAGCACGGGAATGCCGACGGCCTGAGTCGACAGGTCTGCCCAAACGACTGTCGACAGTGTATCCGAATAGAGGAGCGAGACGGGGGCCCTAGCAAACAGGCATTGCTGGAAGGAGAGTCCGACACCGTGGCCGCAATTAAACTACCAGGAGACCGAAATTTTCGACAGCTGGTACAGAGCCAAATGGAAGGGACACAGGCCGTGGCCAGGATGTACTGGGCAGTAAAAAATGATCAAGAGCTACCAGAGGATGAGCTGACTCTAGGGAGTAACGAGCTCCGGGTCCTACACAAGAGACGGGAGGCTCTGAGGTTATCCCCAAATGGTGTCGTGGAGGTCAGACTAACGACGGACGGCCACCCCAGATGGTGTACCCTATGTCCTCGGGCGGACCGGAGCCGGGTAATGTGGGACACGCACAGGCTTGCCCATGCGGGGGTTCACAAGACTGTAAAAAGATTACTTCTCAATTGGTATTGGCCGGGACTGAATGCCGACGTGAGACGACTCATCAAGACGTGTGAGATCTGTCAAGTGGCAAAAACCGGCGGGAATCACGCAACTAGGAGCAGACACCGATTGTACGCCGGGCGACCGTGGCAGAAGCTAGCGGTCGACCTGGTGGGACCAATGCCAGTGACTAACCGAGGGAACAAGTGGATCTTAGTGATTAGCGACCATTTCTCTAGATGGCAGGATGCAATAGCGATCCCGGATGCAACTGCCCCGGTGGTAGCCACAACCCTGGACGAAAGGGTGTTCTGTTATTTTGGCCTACCCGAGGAATTACACTCCGACCAAGGGGCTCAATTTGAGTCTAAACTCATGGGAGAATTATGTAGTCTATGGAACGTAGACAAAACACGGACTACACCATACCACCCCCAGGGGAATGGCATTGTAGAAAGAAACAATCGGAGCCTGGGAGATTCCTTGAGAGCCTTGCTCCTGCGCCGTGGGCCTACAGAGTGGGACTTGTTGCTGCCACAGATAATGAGGGCTTTCCGGGGCACTCCCCACTCCGCCAGGGGAGAAACCGCGAATTACCTGATGATGGGCAGGGAACTGCGATTGCCAGACCAGCTCTCAGAACCTGTTGCAGTCACTGGCCAGGCGGTACAGCCCTACGTACTGGAACTGGCCAGCCGGCTGGAGGAAACGTATGAAATTCTCCGAGACCGCCAAATGAAAATCCATGGGGAGGACGACGAAGAGCCCCCATCGTTTGGGACCGGGGACTTGGTGCTGCTGGTCAACAAGAGACGTAGACGTGGAGAAAACCCCAAGTTACAGCCCAAATATGTGGGACCCTATACAGTCACTAGGTGTAATCCCAACCATACGTACCAAGTAGAGAGACAAGGACAAATCTCAGTACAAAACGAAGAGAGATTAAAACCATACTACGCCTGTCCAGAGGCCGATGGGAGGGCCCCGGCCACTAAGGAACCCTCCAGGAGGCCAAACATGAGAGGTGCCACTGGACGAAGAGAGAGGAGGCTGGAAGAGCTAGGGGAGATGCTGCCCGCAGTAGAGTACACAGGAAGGGAGCCCCCCCCCCCGCCAACACGGCAGGAGAGGATGGAACCTCCCCCGGATATGGACAGTAACACGTTCAGGAGACGACTTCTGGAGGTCCTGGCCAGAGAAAGAGAGTCTGCCTCGGGCAGTCACGGTCCCACCGGAGGCGTTAGGGAGGCAACAGAGCAAACCGGTATATCCAACGCAGAACCAGAGGAACCAAGTCTCGGGCCCTGTTTCGAACCCCCGGTGGAGCCCCCCGGACAGGAGTTGACAGAAGGAGAGACAGACAATACCGCAGTCGATGAGGCCTCCGACTCCGGGGTCACCGAACAAAGGGATCCGCCCCAACCCGAAGTTTCTACACCAGCACCAGCTGAAGAAGAGGTGCGAATAAACGCAGAACCAAGGAGAACAGAAAATGGTATGGGAGAAAGACGAGACGGGAGACCCCGGCGAATGGTGGGTCCTCCTATCAGATACGGCGAGACTGTGTGCCACCAAATCGACCCTGAAGAAGAAGGACCGGAAGCCAGAGAAAGACAGGCCAAACTCAGGGAACGGTATCAGTCTACCAAAGCTATGGTGGAACAACTGGAGACCTTGATAGAGAGGGAAGGTCTGAGGACGAACTTAGAACTGATGTCTCAATATACAATTCTAAAAGAGTCGGTTGCCGAACTAGAAGAAATGATGGCCGCAAGCCGCCACGGAGGAGAGCAACCAGATACAATCATACCTGACCGAAATATCCCGGGAAAGGGGACAGAGACGGAGGCAGACGAAGAAAACCAAGCAGGAGAGGAACCATCCGGCAATGAAGGCCTTCGACAGCAGACTCCGAACGGCAGAACAATTCAGGAACAAGAGCACGGCAGGACCGGAAAGCGGCCATCTTATGAAACTGAGACAGCCTCCAGTCACTTCAACCGTTGCGCACTAACGAATAACCAGCTCTCTCCACAAACCTATATCACGAATATGAGACCAACTTCAGATGAAACCAACGCCATCGAGGATCCAGAACTGCAGGAATTATTAACAGAATTGGATGAGATCTTGGAGGAAACTGAGATAACGGCAGGGAACCAAGACGTCGATCAGGTAAAACTACCTGGGAATAACATAGCCAAGAAAAATATCGCACCCATTGCCTATAAGGGAGCGAGGCCGGTAGAACCGGCGATAACCACTACCAGGATGGTGCAAATGGTAGGGAACAGGGCGTCCCAGGACAAAGCCAAGCCAAAACAGGCCAGGCAAAATTCTGAGGGCCAGAGTTTCCAAGTCAGGAGCGGAGGTAAACCACTCCGGGGTGGCCCTCCGCTAGAGACTAGCCAGAGGCACCGACTGGATACTCGACCACGACCAGGACCAGTACAAGCCTGCTCGATAAACCTACCAACGATTCCGGTCGATCAGAAAAAAGTGAACGGACCGCCCGAGAGAAGAAAAAGCCGGGAAACCCTCGACGGAGTAGCCAAGGATATCTGGTACTCCCCCACTTCCTACGCAAGGATGGAGGCCGTGGAAGACTGCCAGAAGGGAGAGTGCAGACTCTGTGGCTTCAAAAACAAGGACGGTAGGGTAGTAAGGAGACATATTCGGCAACACTTTTGGCGCTACTGGTGCAAATGTCAGAAAAATTCATCGTCATTCTTTAGTATATACAAGCACCAAAAGAAAGCCAAGGATTCCGGACTGCACCCTACTATTGTATACCAAGTAGATCAGGAGTGGTACACCGATTTTTGTACATACATGAGATGGACAGAGTGCCCCCCGTTTGGAACCTGCCTTCCCATAAAGGATGGGAACGGATGGGTACGAGGTAGAAGGATGGGAGAAAAACGACCAAGGACAGAGTCACCAGAAGAAAAGGGGTGTACTGAACAAGAGACCCTCCAGGACGACGGGAGGGACGGACCAGCCGACCTCCGCGTCCATTTAAACCGATGCCGAGCCACCGGAAGAAGAGAGGAGCGGGTCCAAAGGCCTTTTCCCCAAGGGTACGTAATCCCAAGGGTAAAGCAGAGGGAAGCGAGACTCGTCAATCAGGAAATAAACACACCGCCTAAGGGAGCTGGGACAGAGGTAGCGGGAGAAAGCGAGACTGCCCTGGAGATCCACGTCAATGCGGACGACATCGCTGGGGTATACGCCGAAGCCGATGGCAAGACCAAGGAACCTACCAGCAGCAGGGTAACCAGGGCCATCGAGAACACACGGGCCCGGCGAGAAGAGTACAACCATAGAGTGGGAAGAGAAGAGGACCAATACCAACGTTACATCCGGATGGCCGAGGAATGCCGTATAGAAGCTCAGAGGTTGAGAACACAAGCGCGGCGTTTCCACTGAGAACACTTAATTGTTCACCCCTGGCCAAACAATTGGGGGGGAGAGTGTGGAGGACCGGGACATGCCTGTGTACTATTTACTGCACTCATATATATATCCGCACTATCATTTAACCGAACCTCTCGAACTTCCCTTATTGCATACTTGAACTGCCTTTTTATTATTATATAACTGTATTACTGAACTGCACTTGTATTACTGAACTGCCTTTTTATTATATAACTGTATTACTGAACTGCCTTTTTGTTACATAACCATCCTGTTGTATCTGGCATATCCTTTGTGATATAAATAGATCAGTAGGCGGAGTTAAACGATAGGCGCTGGCTATATAAGCCAGCGCGGTAGACAGGCAGGGTGGTGCTTGATTCCACCCATACTTGTGCATACTTGTATTGAAGATATTGATAATAAACTGCTATATACTCATACGAACTGCCTCTATTTGACGCCTGCCTGGTTGGCTCACCGATTGTGCAAACAGGCTCAGTGCAACCAACAGACGGAACTGCCAGGGTGACTCTAAGAAGGCTAGGAGGCGATCCACGGCCTTGTCTAGACTCGATCGGGTGTGCCATGGCACTAGAGATCCAGTCTTAAGACCAGCCATTAGTGGATCCAGACTAGACTGAGATAGAGATCCAGAGGCAGGCCGGGGGCTTGGTTTCAGAGCAAGCCTGACTACTAGGTTCTTGTCTTGGACTGACTTGACCGCCACAGGCAGGTCAATCAGGCCTCGGACAAGGTCAGCCAGTAGCCCAGGTTGCGACTCCCTTGTTAGGAAGTAAAGCTGACTCAGCTACCGGAGTCAGATCCTTTACAGTATTCATAAGCTTTCTGAAAAGGTATTAAAACGAATATTATTTTAGTTGTTAACGAAGCTCACTTGGAGAAAATCTGTTTTGCTATGACACAACGTGCGATACAAAACCCCAAGCATACTAATAACCACAAGTTTCCTAGTACCTTATTAGCTAGTATACCTCTTAGTTTTATGTACATGTATATTCTATTTCTTTCTGCATGTTTGTCAAACTTACATCTCTTTGGCGAGTAAAGAACTTTTTGGTGTTGGTTTTATATTTATCAACAGTGTGGTGACTTTCTTATGCTCACTATATATATTCAAGTTACCAGAGCCGGAGGTATATCAATATTGTTCTCTGAGTAATGGGAGAAATACACTCAAGACGACTATCCTGACAAGGCTCTTTCAGTTGATGCTTTATGGTGAAAGTCTAATATTGTTAGCTAACAGTTCCATGGTGTTCCACAAGATATTATGATGTACATGAAAGGAATTAGGAGAGATGTGCTAAATTAATTGGCAAAAACCTCGATAGAAATAGGCAGAGAACAAAATAAAAATTTGGTAATGCTTTATTAAGTTGATTGATTGTTGAATGTATGTGAGGAATCTGCTCAAACAAAGCATTTGAAGCCGTTAATGCCTTTCTACTGCAGTTTATAGAGACCATTATTACAGACAACTGCGGGCAACAAGCATTAAGACAGATTAATTATAAGACTAATACTTTAATCTGATAAAGCTTGATATTGAACTAATAATGATGACATAATTGATAACTTGCACCTAACAAAGATTTCACAACTGCTTTGCAGAGAGTTTGGCAAGTGAACTTCTAAAATATCAGCAAATAATGCTTTTCCAACACAGAGGGCAGAAATTATGTCACGATTACAAATAGTGATCGTCTTCTATCTCCTGATCTCCTTGGCCATCACAGACTTCACATGTCTTCATATAAATATCAAACTTGTTAAGTTTTTGTGTGAGTCTTTCTAACACTGTGTAAAGAAGAATAAATGTATGTCTCCCATTCTAAACCATTGTTACATGACACCACGTTAATAAAAGCAGGTAAGGTTAGTTTAGTATATAAAAATTGTGTTGACACCATATAACAGTGTCTACTGCTTATGTGCTCGGTGGCTTCTCGATAAATGTAGTAAAGCTATCGCTTTTCAACAAATGTGTTTTTGGGACACTTTTAATAAGTTTTAAAATGGCAACAGCTACTACAGGTAACTGGTGAGTATTGTAAAATCATTTTTCCAGCTTTAATACAGATATAAAAAACTCGATAAAACATCGGAGAGTGCAAATTAAATATTCCTCAGCTCAAACCTTGGAGACAAATTATTAGAATTTTAAGGTATGAGTTTAGTGAAAATAACCTTTGCTCTAAAGACACATTACATTGTTTTTACAGCAAAACAATAAATTAAAATAATATAAATATGGTTTTAATTGCCCTTGACCGACTGATATTAAAAGCTTGAAGCATTTTAGGTATTTATTAAACTGGCATTTTTTGATTATTTTCCTACACCTGATCTTTCTGCCACTCCAGCAATGTGTTTTGGAACGTATTTTTGCTAGCACGTGTCATGGAACACATACCTTCTTCTTGCTCATGTATTCTGTCAGTGAACACTTTTTCTTGTCTTGCCAACTCTAAAAGAATTTGATAAAGTAAAAACTTATAACAAGCTTTTTCTAGTTACAGATTATCTTTTGATACACTTGCAACTTTTTTCTGATCAGATAATTTCAAAGCTGCAAAAAATTCTGTCAATATTATGTTATAAGATTAAAATTCAAGATACAGTGGAACCTCTACTTTAGAAAGACTCCACATATAAAATTTTTGTGTTATAAATCGTCTTTTGGTAGCAAATTTGCTTTGTCTTATGAAATATATTTTTAGATACAAAAGGCCAGAAGGCTTTTTATTCTTTGGCCCATTTGTTAGTTTTGGGCTTAGGGTCGTTTGGTTTCGGTGAGTCGGGCTTAAAATGCATCCCGCACACTTACTTTTGGTTTACTGATTTTGATTATTAAAAGTGTTTCTGGTTTCATTTGTTGTATAATTTGGAGGTATCATATGCCACATGCCAAATAGGATAACTTTTGCTTCTAGCATTTTGAGCTCTGTGTTTTCTGTATGATGATGATGTTTCAGTTTGTGCCTATCTAAATAAATCGCCCTACTTATGCTTTTAAAACGTTTAATTTAGACAAAACCTTTAACAAAAATGCAACTACCTCTTCTGACGCCCGGCCTCCAACTTCCCGTGGTTTTTTTTAGCCTTGTCTAAACAGCTAACAAAAAACTTAAAGTTTTTTCATAGTGCATATTTTCTATTTATTATCTAGTAATATAATTCTAGCATGTGTTTGTGAACAGTTTTGCATCATTAGCTGCCTTTATATTTTATACAAATGGAACATGTTGTTGTAGCGAAACATAGCTTTGATTAAGTTAGCCAGCTAACTCAGCTAGTTAACTCAGCTAGCTAACTCGGCATCTTAGTTAACAAGTCAACTAGTTAGCAGCAAGTTAACTCAGCTAGCTAATTCCAACAAGAAAAAGCAAGTAAGCAGTGAAAAATTTGGCAGTTTGCCGAGTGTGCTCTTCCTTGTTAACCAGCGTCAAACTCTCACCCTCTGTGTATTAGTATATAATAGGCATTTCTATTACGGGTTTATCTTTGTTTCACTTGTTACCAAGAATATAGCAACATTTTATAATCTTTTAGCTTTTGGGTGTTAGCCATAGCAAGCTTTGCGTTAATTACGGTATGACAGTTGAATGTAAGACATGCAGCAAGCAAGTTGTGCTGCACAGCGTTATATTTTCCTTTTAACCAGCGTGACTGTTTTATAAATTTCAACTCTTCTAATATGCTGGTGCGAGAGCAATTGGGAACTTTATTGTAAGTAAACACATACTGTAAAACAGTTTATTTTTTCTCCTGATTGTGGTATAATCATGACAGTTTAGTTTCTTTTGATAATCAAGATGATAAGTTATTGCCAGTTTTAGCATGAATGTTTGTATGTTTTCATTTATAGATTGTTATAACTAACTTTTATTACTTTTCTTGCTTTATTGCTTACAGAGTACAGTGTCACAAATATAAAGACTGTTGCTAACCTAACCATATCAGCTCCAATCCAGTACACTCTGATCTTCCAAAACAGTGGGTTTATGCTACTCTCACTCTGGTGCAGTGGTTGTGTCCCTCTAGTCTTAACCACAGTAACATCTTAAGAATCAGTGTTTCTTTCAGCCTTGATTAATGCACCTTCAGCGGGTCAAAAAGATGCACCCGAATGATCACAAGTGGAACTACAAGTTATAACTTTATGAGCATCGTTTTGGTGTTGTACTTACATATCATTAGATTTGTATATTACTCAGAGTTGTAACTGTTTTTATTCACATTCGTCCATTACTGTAATAAAAATTGTTTTTTTTCAGGCCTAATTATATGTAAAGGCTTAAAGCAAAGAATGGTCACACTGTAAAATCACTGGGTTTCCATGCTTCAATAAGATTTGGACTTGACTACTGCGGATTAACTCGCACCTTTCCTCTTCAACGATTCGAAGTTTTACTTTATCAATTTTCTCAGACTAGTGATGTACTCCTCAAAACAGAAAATGTTAAAGTAGAATTGCTCTTGGATCGAGGTCCCTTTTTAATTCACATTTCATACACTTGTTGCTCTAACTCAGCCACGATGCCTGATGAGTATTTTCTGTTTGTTTCTTTATTTCTACTATCTATTTGACAGCGACAGCAACATAATTTACCACTTGCTATACAGTTATTACCTCAGAGGTCGCATGAACAATTATCTTCTTTTACGATGATGGATTTCACGTGCATATCGAATAGACAAAAAATCCTCTGTTGCAGACAAGATTTAAGTGTGATATTAACAACAAATACATTAATTAAATCAAAAAAAAAAATATTACACTAGAAATTCTACTGTCATACAGCCCACGACCAAAGCGGTAATGGAAAAAAGAAAGGGTACTGATGGTTGAGAAATGCAATATTAGCAGCCAAATGGCACTGCAGTGCAATAGGATAACTGCAAAGGTAGCTGCAATGTATTGGGTGTTATTATGTACAACAAACATCAATAATGAAAGAAAAAGAAAATTTACCACCTGCTATGCAGTTATTACCTCAGAAGCCGCATGAACAATTATTTTTTTTTTGATGATGAATTTCACGTGTATATCGAATAGACAAAAAGCCTCTGTTGCCGACAAGATGCAAGTGTGATATTAGCGACATAGATAAATTAATCAAAACAAAAACAAAATATTATATGGTGGTGCAACCACACACCATAATAAAATAAATCAAAATAATAACCTTATCATTATAGTCGCATGAGTAATCTATAATTGACAATAATAGTTAGAATAAACCCTTGCGATAGAGTGATTAAATGCTCTGAAACTTGTACCTCCACTAGAAGAGCTTCACTTGATATTATCAATTTAAATCTATCCACAGCATGAGTTTTTGTGACAACAAATAGTAGTTTCACTGCAGAAGTTTTGCGAAGTAGTCTCACTTTGCACACATTTTGTGAAGTTAAATGGCGTCAAATATGTTTGGATTTTACCGTTTGTATGATTCGAAGTAGAAAAGACTCTGAATCTATTCAAAGCATAGAAAGCATTAATTGTTAAAAGTTTTAGCTCAGAAGAGCATTTCTAAGTAATTTCTCCAATTTAAACTCTCCAAAGATGCTATGTGTTGAAGCATTTAAGATGTTATGACTTAATTTCTAATAAAAATCCTCTGTGATTAAATGTAAAAATCAACAGCTAAAGACTGCCAAATTATTGTATTGTAAGAGCATCACTCTTCTTGCCAGACACACAGTAGATGCAATAGGTAGAAGTGACCCTTTTGCTATGCAACCAAGTCATTATCAGTACACCAGAATTGTATAAAGTACATGAATTTTTTGTGTTATATTTCACATAATTAAGCTTGACCAGCTTTATTCATGTTTTCACCTATAACATTTGGAGGCCATTTTAATTAATAAAAACAAGTAAAACACTCTGTGGATTGTGCAAGTAACTTAAAAACTGCGGAGAAAGGAAAAATTAATTTAAGTGGTAAATTTGTACAAATTATTTTCCTAAACTATATTGGATGTTTAACTGTGCTAATAATAAACAAGTACTGCAAAATTTCATGAAGCGTTTCATAAACATTATGTGTCACTGAACATTCAAAATATATTTTGTAATACACAATTTGTTCATGTCTTGAACAATCTGGAGTTATCCTCCCAAATACAGCTTTGAATATTTACTTTGGTTCAAAACATTTTATCATAAATATTTGGGTTCTTCACATTGCGTCCAATATTCTACATACTACAAACTGGTCCTCGTCACACAAAAGTACATTCTCTGGCTTAAAATTGTGAGACTGAAGTAAAGAAATAAACTTGAAGTCAAACACACATTTGATCAAGTTCTGTCAACAACAACCAGTCATATAACACTATCTTACACACACACACACGCACGCGCGCGCACGCACGCGCGCGCGCACGCACGCACGCACGCACGCACGCACGCACACACACACACACACACGCACACCACCACCACCACCACCAACAAAACAAACACAATTCACACAAAAAAGAATAAAGTTACCTCTTTCGCTAAAGAAACTTTTGCTCAATCTAACAAATTAACAAATGCCAAAAAGCTGTAAAAGCTAGAATTTTTTGTCTTAAAGCTGTAATCTAACGGTTTTTACCAGCAGAATATTTGGCGTGAGAATTAATGCGTGAGACAAACAAGAGCCATGTTTGATATTTATAGTGAAATTTGATGAAAAAGGACAAGACTCTCATTTTCGCAATTTGACCAAAACGTAGACCCACATTTTTAACATAAAAAACAAAAACATAGTTATCAGAAAGATCCAAGCACTAATGTTGAAAAATTCCTCCAGAAAAAATATATTTCAGTCGCTAATTAAAATCTTTTTATCCATATCAAACAAAAAATAAAAAATATGGAAAACGTGATACTATACTGTCAATTCTAAGTAAAATAAAAAGTAACTGACCTAATTTTAAGCAAACAAAGCGCAAAATATTCTTTGTTCTAAGTTTATTGTAGCCAAATTTTAGATCGATTTGTGAACTCTGGTTTCTCATGAATATGTTTGCATAGGTATTAAGCTGAGCTGCTATAAAGGCTTTCCGTAAAGAAAAACTTGAGCTACTTCCTAAGCCTTATAAATCCACAGCTCATATGGCGAGTTATGTGAGATCAGTTGAATTATATCAGGTGTACTAAAAACTAGTAAATGGTTAGCTATGTGTGTTTAGTTGATTCTGTCAAGACACAGAGTATGTGCAAATTATAGTGGCAATAAAAAATGAACTTCTTTATAAAAAGCCATTATAATTACAAAAAAGCAAGAGTAGATTACTGTAAGTTACATAATTATGGCTATGCCATAATTGTATGTATCATAGTTCGAAACATCTCCCTGGTATAAAACATGGCAGTTTTTAAAGTATAAACTTAAACTGATATATTTTTGGCTAACCAGTATTTTTATTACTATATAAGTGTTTGAACAAAATATATCAAGATTCATTAAAAGAAATTAGGTGGTGTAAAAAAAAAGCTGGTACACAGTAATTACTTCAGAAATGTTTTTAAAAAAATTAGTTATTTTACCTGGTGTATTTTATGTTTCTGTTTTTGTTGATGCATAGAAAGTTCAAATTAATACAACATACCTGCTTCTAGTTGACTAACTCTTGCGGATAAAATTCTTTCTTGGTTGGCAGCGTCTAGTTATAAAACAAAATTATTAACATATACATGTATGTGGATAAAGTACAGCTATACGTATAGTCTCATCAGTCCAGCTCAGTGTATCTTTTAATCATACATGTATGTGTAGGCCTACTTGTATTTTCACAGAAGATTCATTAATACATTACACATATTAGCATCTTTATCTGTGTCATACAAAGTTTTAGAGGCTTGTCTCACATTTTTTGCAATAGAAAGGGGTATTTTAAAATGCATTCAAATCAAATAAATGTTAACACAAAACAAAGTAAATAGCAAAATGGTTTCTCAGAAGTAATAATATAAAATTACAAAAAATCAATTAATTTTGATAGCATTAATGATTAATAATGAAAATTTTAAAATCATGTCAAACCACTTTGCAACACATTTTTATGGTTTGATCGTGGTATTTTTTGCTTAATTATTTTATAAAAAAGATACTTCTGCAAGTAAGCAAAAACATAAAGCTTTCACTTTTTATACCTACTCAAAAAATACCAATCTTTGAATGAAGATTTGCTAGTTCTTTGCTTCAAAATAGTTTTTAAAAAGTTTAAGCTTTTTCCTATAGTGATTTATTGGTTATGTGAATGCTATATTTAAGGTGTGCAGCTATACAATAAAAACTCGATAGACATATTTAAGATTTATGAAAATGCATCAAATCTTGTCAATAAAACTTTTCACAAGAAGTCCACGTAAGAAACTTTTCACAAGCATTCATATAACATCTCAAAAGTTTTTATAAAGCAATTAAGAAGTCTATAATTTCTAATTTATTAAAATTAATATGGCTACACTAATCCCTACCTGCTGTCTGTCTGCTAAGCCTTTGTTCAAACTCTTTCTTTTGGTTGAAAAGTGCAGCTAAAATAGCAATGATGTAAAATAAAAAATTGATTTCAATTTGGGGACCTACCACACAAAGTTGTAATCAGAACAGTCACTCTTTAAATCACTGTCATTACTTTTAAATTCACTGTCATCAAAATTGTCACCTTTTTCCTCGAGAGCTTAGGCTTCGATTATGTATAGTCGTTTACACCTCTTTAGACAATCATCATATGCCTAGATTAACTTTATCTTTAAGTTGGTAACCAAAACCAGCTTTTTCTTCACATTCATTATTTTAATACAAATATCCATTTTGGTGGCAGTTGGTTGCGTTGGAAACCTGCAACTTGCTCAGTTTGAACTTCTGCTAGTCAAAAGCATGGCTCAACCAGTGATCTTCACAAACTTTTGAGTGATGTTTGGGAGCGTTGCTGATTACTCCGCAAAAAAATGACAGGTGTCTTAGATTTTTAGAGCTACACTTCTTGTACTAAAAATAGACCGAGATTGTCTTCAATAATCACTGTCAGTCACAGACTTGGAAATGGTTTTGCTGTCAGTGTATCGTGAGATTTTATAGCTGTTTACATAAATTACCTGTCAGTCTATAAATGCCAGGCCAGATGCTTCTAACCGAAACTAGTGAAGTTTCGTTTGATCGTGTTGATTTATGAATATATAATAGGGTAGTAAGTAATCCTACTTACACAATGATTGTCACCTCATCAATGTCACCTACAGTGATAAATGGTCATCTCGTCTGTCACTTTTCAATTATCTCTGTCTTCAGGTTGTCAAGATTGTCATAAAACATGGTAGGACCCCTTCAAGTCTAGCTTAACCATCTAATGACTATGACATACAGGTAGTAAAGGAAAATATCAGTGCAAATTGCGCGAATTTAAATTCCATGTTTTACTGACTAGTTAATCATGTGTACAAAAACAGATTTATTGGTAGTCAAAATAACAACTATTTGTTAATCATTTTCTTCAGAAAGTTAAAAAATATTCTGAAGGTAATAATAGACATAATTTAACTAATAATATGATTTATTGTTTTATTCATAATCAATACTTTCATGAATTTTCCAGAACTGAGTTAGTATTTAATGAGGAGTTTTATCAAAGTTTTATTAAAGTACTCTTTGTCATTCTAAAGCAATAAAAAATAAATTGAAAATTTAGTCATAATGCAAGAATTATTTGGCAAGCGAAATTACTCACAAAGTCATCCAGCATGCTTACACATTTATATGACGAGTTTATTTTAGAGCATTAGCTGTAGCAAATATGTGCAAATAAATTTTTCATCTAGAGACATAGGGTTACTGTTGACAATATTTTATCGTAAAAATAACTGCAATTAGTGTTGTGCGAACAGATAACTCTTTATTACCACACTGCCTGCATTGATATGAAAAAATGGAAATATGATGTAGAATAGGCTTTTCTGTTGAAGTTTTTCTGTTTCCTTTTACCTCTTTACTGTCTGAACTAGTTGTTCCATGAGGCCATTGGCTGGACTACATCTATTTGGAGATTCACTGCAACTGATTTCTGACAATGTTTCTCAGTATTCATTTGAAGTGGATAAACAGTTTACGTCCAATAGCAATTTTGAGCATTCCTCACCCACTTACAAATTGGACGTAAACTGTTTATCCACTTCAAATGAATACTGAGAAACATTGTCAGAAATAAGTTGCAGTGAATCTCTAAAGCTGGGAAAAATGAGCCTCCAATTTGTTGATTACAGCAGCTGATGTGTTGCAGGAAAAAGGTCCGCTTCAAAGTAGAGAAAGTAGCTACAATGATATGTTTTTTCTGTGCCACTTACACATCTTGTAAGTGGTGATATGTAAGTAGTGATCTTCAGGCTAAATACAGAGTAGATCTAAACAAGGAACTTCAGATGACGGTGTTTCAATTTCTTACAAAGATGAAAGTTTTGAATGCACAATTCAATTTCTAAGAAAATGCATGTTCAAAGCATGATCTCCTGTGCCCTTCTTAGCAAATCCATGCTAAAATGACCTCGGTGCAATAACTTTAGGTAGTTTACTTCAAGAAAAAACTACAAGACTTTTAGCTCAAAAACATAATGTTTGAGCACATGCACTCACGAGAACGCATTCGCAAGCCGCATTTACATAACCGTTTTGTGGATTTAGTCTAAAATGAAAGTGTGAAGTTACAAAATTTTTTCTGTGCACAAGCAGAAGTAGGCAGAAATCATTTCATCATTATGGTGCAAAATGTTGATGGTCAGCTTGCCTCATTATGTCTTTGTTACCTAAGAGGAAGTGACAAAACACGTGCGTGTAAAAGACTTGCTGTCATTTATTTCCAGCAGTGACAATAATGTCTCTTTGTTTTAGTTCTTGCTCTATTATTAGAACTAATGGGTTTTTTGTATTAAACCCAGAAAGCTTCATGAAATGCCCCAAACCAATCACATGTTAGTGTGATAGGTTGTTAGAAATGAAAAATGTGTGAAGTTTATGAAACAAGCTTTAGAGCATCAAGAGGCTTTAATGGTTTAAAATTCATATAAAATTCTAATAACTACATTATGTATTGCGGTCTATTATCTTTATTGATCTCACAATTAGAGCACCATTTTATTTTTAGATCAACTTTTTTCTGGTAATGAGAGATACTGTGTGTGATTGATGAAATTTCTGTGTGGGTTCTAGCAATAATTCAATTGGGGTATAAGTCTTTCTGGCTTATTTAAAGTAGCGTTGCTGTATAATCAGGTTAGTGGGACCTAGGCTACCCCACTGTCAGAGGTCCAGCTACAGTTAGTCATGAGACCTTATGAGAAGTTGGTTTAGAAGTTGGTGATGTAGCAGTGATGTCGTAGAAAAGTTAGCATAAGAGCGAGTAAAAGAAAAGACTAGACCTTTCTCTCCTATAATTTAATGGAAGTTGATAATACAACAACATTTGATAATATAACTACTGTAACTTAACTGTAACTTGATAATATAACTACTAAATATTGTTACTATAAGGCATAGATGAAACATTCAAGTGGATATGATGATTCTGGGCTAACACTAGTCTAATGGAACAATAAGCCTAAATGATGAATGTTTTCCATAAAAACGAAATAAGAGGTACCGATGAGTTTCAAAATTAGACCAAAGCAAGTAGAAATAGAAATAAGATTTATCGAAAAGGGTGGCAGTTTTGATCAAATGAGTGTAAAATGCACTTTGGGACAATCTGACAATCACTATACATTAAGTAGAGCTCAGAATTTCAGCGCGATGTGAATGACTGTAAATCAGGAAAGTCAACCTCGGGTTTCTGAAAAGCAAGCATTCACTAAATTGAGTCTCTACGCTGCATTCAATGTTTTTGTACCCCTGTGCCCACCTTAACGCAATAGAAATGCTCCATGCTGATTAATGTACACCTAGCTTTTATCTAAATTAAAAATACAAAATAAAAAATACAATGTAAACGAAGCCTTAAGTTTAAAAGAACAATGCATCTGTAACACATTATAAAGTATCTGAAAGACCCTCAGCTAATGCTTCGAGTTTTTTACACTGCTGGCTCTTACCACAAAATTAGTATTCACCTGGAGAGTCAAGATTTAATTATTGGTATGTATCCTTTACACAATAATCTACTAAAAAAAACCTTCAGAGCCTCATCTTGCTTTAATTGGAACTGGAAGATCTTTCTTTTCTAATCCGCAGGGTGTACACTTTTCTCAGAAATAAAATAGTTTTTTTCAGCATACTATTGATTTTTCCTAAACACATTTCTGTGTTGTTTCATAGCTCTCTAGTTTTGGAATTAGAACTATGGGTTTGGTTATAACAAATATGGCTTTGTCACACATTTTTTTCAGAAAATGTTTATAGCTCTTCAGAAGGACCCATTTATTACCATTTTACCCATTTTACTGCTGCAACTGATCAAGAAGAACTGTGTGAACAGGAACCAGTTAGAGAGGATATGCGCTACATATTTTAAACAGTAGACTATGCAGTATTCTCTGCAAAAAACAAGAGTATTTGGGCTGAGAAGCTGTACCTGCTCCTTCCAGCCTACATGTACAAGTAATACCCTTTCAACGCACTTCTATACTTGAATACCTCTATATTCTTCACTATGCCTTCAATTACTCTGCTATAGCAAGAGGAAGACAATCGACAAAGCTGTTAAAGTTCTAGATCACCTCGCTAGATGTCACAAGTTCAAATCCTGTACAATGTAATCTTATTTTGCTAAATTCTAATGATGGTTTAACACAGCCGGGTAGACAGATATGCTCTTATTGTAGTAAAGACTTGTAAGCTAGCAGTCTTGTGTGCCGTGAGGGATTGTCAGATGTAGAGGAAGTGCGCATAATTATTTTGTGGTGGTTTGATGGTTGATGGTTCAGGGATGCAATGGTAGCGTGGGAAACTGAACATCAGGGTTTGATTCCTGTATCGAGCAATCTGTTTTCCTAACACTCATTGCTTGGATTTGGACGCACGAATGGACAGGTGGAAACAACTTTTATTAGAGTACGAGATGAATGCCCAGCATTGCCCTGGTAACAAAAAGGTCTTTGAACAAAAAAATTACGTTTATTTAGTATATAATAACAGTTAACATTCTAGCTTTCAAATTTCATATCATGGGAAAACGTTTTGTGCAGTTCAAATAAATTAAGAGAAAAAATAAAACAACTTTGAGAGTTTTCAATTTTTTTAAACAACTGTAACTTTTAAACTTCTTATCATGAAAAAGTGTTTTTAGTTTAAATAAATTAAGAAAAAAAAATAAAGCAGCTAGAAATTTTTTAAATATGATTGCGGAATAATTAGCAAGTAATGCCTAAATAAAGTTGGCCTTGCCTCATTTGCATCCCAATAATTTAACAAACGCTAAAAATCTTTGGTTTATTTTACCAATTATTAATTAGTGATACATGTACATACCTTGTAAAGGTAGATGCCAATAGTAATCTGGCAATTCCATCACTGAATCATTTACATTATTTGGTATGGTTAACAGCTGCTCATGGCTGACTGGATGTATCGATGATACCATTCGCTGCGCTGTATCAGGGAATTGTTCGGACACAGCTCTATGTAAAGGAGTGCTCCCATGGTTATTTTTAATTTTAAGCAGCTCAACCCTTTGCTTTTGCGATAGTTTTTCTAGTACGTGCATGGCTGCAACAGTGTTTCCATAGCGTGCTGCAAAGTGGAGAGGTGTGCTTCCATGAGCGGTCTGCATCTTGGCTACAGAAAACATCTGCTCCGCTGTCCAGCCTTCTACCATGCATTTGAGAGTATCATTATCATGAATTCTGATAGCCTCATCTAATCCTGTCCATGAATCAAATTTAACTCCTTGCACTTCTGCAATCAGTTTTTGCCTGCCATCCGATGATGTTCTTTGCAGTAAATCTTTCAGTTTTCTACCCACTGTATCTCCATCAATGTATTTTTGAAGCGCACGCGCAAGCTCTTTGCTATAGTTTGCATCCATCTGACAGGCACAAAAATTTTATTGTCAAACATTGTAATGCAAATGATCACAATTAGTTATAACATTTTTTGATGTTTTGTTTTGAAAATCAGTACATTTAAGTTATTGAATTTTTTTAATGTTTAAAAGCTTTTAAAGAACATAGCTACTCAAACTATTTGAAAGATTTTTAGTGTGAATCATTCAATTTGTGGGGGCCAAGTTGTTCAAAAAAATTGTTAGCATCCTATTTTACTGCTGCTGTGCCCTTAAAGATATGTGACTTTTATTTACTTTTAGTTGTTTTTTCCGTGTTTTGTTTGTGTAATTGCTCACAATTATTGAAACTGTTTCTTCACTTTTTGCTTCTCGTTTTCTGTTAAAGCTACTTTTCTTACCAAAACTATTAAAACTGAATTCACCTGAAAATTTATTGTAGCAGAATTTCTGTGATGCTCTTAAATTTTAACTTGATGCAATTTTTTTCTTTCACTAGTGAGCAATATTTTTGGAACGTAGCATGAGGTCTAAGCTTTTATCGCAAGAAATT
Source organism: Watersipora subatra (assembly GCF_963576615.1). Taxonomy (NCBI): domain Eukaryota; kingdom Metazoa; phylum Bryozoa; class Gymnolaemata; order Cheilostomatida; family Watersiporidae; genus Watersipora; species Watersipora subatra. The sequence goes on along the minus strand of NC_088715.1, from coordinate 55,163,879 downwards.
TCAGTCAAAAAAGCAGAGAGTATAATAAGAAAGGTTTCTACTGCAATTCTTCGTGTAGCAGCCATGAGTTGCTAATTTAAGCGTTGTGTGCCCAAGGCGCCATCGGGGATTCAAAAATTTTAAACATTGATAACAATATGTGAGGCTCAGTAAGGAGTAATGACCGCAACTGTGACAAGTATATTAAAATAGTGACATGCCTAACTGCGGGCAAAAAAGGTGCACATAACCACAGTTACGAGTTATGTTAAGGGCGGTAGACAAGTATAGTATATTAGAATGAAAGGCAGCAGGGTGAATAGGAACTAAGAACAATAGTGGTGCTTATGATGTAAATATCTTATGCGCATGCATAGAAATATACCTATTCACTGTATCAATGATTGCTGAAGTGAATGAAGAGAGATTTAAATCCTGATAACGCTTTCTATCCATGTGGGAGCAACTCCATGTGTGTAGAGAAAATAGCTAAAACATAATAAGCTTCAAAGATAGACTTGCACAAAATTTTAACAGATTCTATCCAAAATTATCAGCATTTTTTATCCTTTGCGATTGTTTCGATGTTTGAGGAAATTTGACAGCCAGGGTTTTTTAAGATTAAAATTGAAAAAACTCAATTGCAATTGAAACACTCAAAAGAAAAACATGTGTGAAATGATGTCACCAGTCGTTATTATTGCTATGGTTGATAACCCCTATTGCCTTCAAGCTGCATTGTTACGTTTCTCTATTTTGCCAGTCTCTTTCCAACTATAGATGCCATAATTGCACTTTCGCTTGACCTGAGCCTTTTAAACACAATCAAGTTTTGTGACTTCAATCTTGAAACATCCTGGCAGTCAGATCACATCAAACATCAACAACCATGGCATTGCATAAACATGCTGATACTTTCTGATAAAACCTACTAAGATCAGGTGCAAGCTCATTTTTAGGTTAGTTTCTCTCTCCCTCCCCTCTCCCTCTCTCTCTCTCTCTCTCTCTCTCTCTCTCTCTCTCTCTCTCTCTCTCTCTCTCTCTCTCTCTCTCTCTCTCTCTCTCCCTTTCCCTCTCTCTCGCTCTCCATATCCCTCTTTCTCTCCCTCACTCTCCCCCTCTCTCTCTCTCTCTCTTTCTCTCTCCTTCTCACCCTCTATCTCTTTCTCTCCCTCTCCCTCTCTCTCCCTCCCTCTCTCCCTTTCCCCCTTTCTCTCTCCCTCTCTCTCCCTCTCTCTCCCTCTCTCTCCCTCTCTCTCCCTCTCTCTCCCTCTCTCCCCCTATCTCTCCCTCTCTCTCTCTCTCCCTCTCCCTCTCCCCCTCTCTTCCTATCCCTTTCCCTATCCCTCTCTCTCCCTCACTCTCCCTCTATCTCTCTCTCTCTTTCCCTCTCCCTCTCTCCCTCTCTTTCCATCTTTATCCCTCTCTATCCCTCTCTCTCTCTCCCTCTCTCCCGTTCTCTCTCTCCCTCTCTCTCCCTCTCTCCCTCTTTCCCTCTTTCCCTCCCTCTTTCCCTCTCTCCCTCTTCCCTCTTTCCCTCTCTCTCTCTCCCTCTCTCTCCCCCTCCCCTCTCCCTCTTTCTCTCTCTCCCTCTCGCTTTCTCCTCCTCTGGAGAGAGAGGGAGAGAGAGCGCCTACGAGAAAGGGAGCCTACTATCTCCCTCTCTGGAGAGAGAGGGAGATAGTAGACAGTAGTTGTTTACATTGCAAACAGCGGTATTTTAAAGTTTTCTACTTTAATATTTTATATATTGTAAATGCCACAGCTTGCAGATTGCTCTATAAACCATTTTTATTTGAGAGCGATTGCATGGGAAACGAGCAGGTGGTCAGAGAATTTTTTATAAGTTTGCTTTGTGGTGTTTCATATAAACAAGCATAAGCTAAAAGTTTACTTTTTGTAGCATGTCATTTCTTACACAAAAATCTGTGCTAGTTATCAGCCACTACTGAATAAATTTTGGACAGTTTCACTAAAGAAAAAGACTAGAAAACAAGTATTACCAAATAACAGTGTTTTCGCAAAGCTTACATTTGTTGGCTAAAACCCACAGAATAACTCGACAACTAGGAATCACATGAATCTTGAAATTGAGTTTTAAAACTTTAATAGCAATTTGAAGCTACATGATCTCTAGAAAAAACCGATTGCCCAATTTTAACACATTCAATTTATTAGAAAGTTTTACATATTGCCGCTTTTAAACATTCTTATAATGGAAAACTATTTAGTAGGCCGGCTTACAACAAAACTTGCTGCTGAACAGTATCAATGCATAACAATAAAAAGCACAGTGTTTATTAAAACTGTTAGGACAAATTTAATTTCATTTTTCAACTGTTAAGCCAGTAAAGTGTAAATTTGAACTGGCAAGGTAAATGCACGTGTCTATTCAAACTGTGAAACCACCATCCTAAGTTATACATACAACTAAGTTACTTACTCTTAATAGCGCTGACTAGGTGCACACAAGTTGAGCTGCTGCAGTCCTACTCAAAAGTAATAGGCTTTTCTTATAATAACAAACTATAGTGTTCAATTATATTTCAACAATCGTTTGCAAGGTCACATAACAGCTATTAAAATGGAATGTTTGTAAAGTTTATTGATTGCTAACAAAATCGATATGTTTTATTTAAACACCTTTGTGTAGCTCTACAATACAATTGAGCAACAGACCGACAAAGTAACAGTAGTCAAGGCCATTCGATACAATGATCAGCAATAACAGAACATAGCCTTGCTAAACATAATGGCAGTAATTTTTCTTTGAAGCTCTTTCTCATTGAAACAAGTGAGCTATTTTGCATCATATAAACAGTAGATAGCTTATAACTGAGCATGTATATATAGGTTTTTGTGAGGTAATCCTCAGTTTTTTGCCAAAAATAATTTTATTCATGTTACTGATATTTTTTTCACTGGCTATTTTCAAACACTAATATTTTCTTTTCAAGTTGTTTATATTCATGTATGTCCTTTTCTAATTTAACCTAAATTTATGCTGAGAGTGCAGTAGTTCTACATACATTCTGCAGCAATAAATTAAATTGGAGCAAAAAATAAATTATCATACTTTTAGCCACTTTTCATAATCTAAGCAATCTGAACAGCGTGTTACTATAGTAATGCACTTAGAATATGCAACACGTTATGGGTGTACATGTATGTATACATACATAACATTTTCTATATATATATATATATATATATATTTATAAGGGTGAGAGAGAGAGAGGGAGAGAAAGGAAGAGAGAGGGAGAGAGAAAGGAAGAGATAGGGAGAGAAAGAGAGAGGAAGAGAGGGAGAGAGGGAAAGAGGGAGAGAGAGAGAGAGAGTAAACATAAGCAAAGAGAAAAGAAAAAAGTGCTAAATGTGAAATTACCCAATTGTGAGTACCTGCATACATTAAATGTATTTATTAAATCACCATTCTACATTAATTTAAAATTTATCTCTTGTATAGTATGTAGATTTTACATACTTTGCAGAAGTTTTTCTACAATTTATATATTTTATAGTTATACATTATATGTACAATTTTATATTTGACAGCTTTTGTTTGAAACTTTAGAATGTGTACAAAGGTTATTTATCATGGGCAAATATTTTATTGTAACTGGTGCTTTTAGAAACATACAGTCAGAAGGAAAAGCTGTCAAGAGACTGCAAAAAGCTCTACCTAACAGTACTCGTAGACCTAGACAAGCTGTGCGCAAGCTGGCTCTTCATGTTGGAATGCAGTTAGCTGAACAAGCAGACACTGATGAGAAATGCTGCAGGGAGTCAATGGTTAATGTCACTGTTGAGAAGGTTCAAACTTTCTATTTGTGAGATGATATATCTCGACAAGCTTCAGGTATAAAAGATTATAGATGCATCAATGAAAGAATGGTTCAGAAGCGCTATTTTTACCATAATATCAGTGAAACATAAAAGCTCAACAATGCTGAGTACAATGACACAAACCCTCTAGGTGGAATCAAGCTTGCTGAGCTTAGACCTACTCAAGTATGTTCTCTAGATGGTATGCCTCATAATTTTTGTGTTTGTTCAATACATGAGAATCTGTTGATGGTCACTTCTGTCCTAGCTAAGAACCGTAGTTTACCAAATGTAAATAGCTTTTATGTATAAATATAATAAAATAGCTTGTAGAAAATATAATAGCTTTTAAAGGCACACAGTTGTTTCGATTATTGTATCGAAACAACCAAGTTGCCTCACTCATATATATATATATATACATATATATATATATATATATACATGTATATATGTGGATCATCTTTTATTGTAATCGTAGCGAAACCGACTTAAATTAGCAATTAATTGCCAATTATATATATATGTATATATATATATACATATATATATATATATGTATGTATATATATATGTATATATATATAATTGGCAATTAATTGCTAATTTAAGTCGGTTTCGCTACGATTACAATAAAAGATGATTTGGTAATGATAGAAATAATGTGAACTGAAAAAACAACATAAAATCATGAATATCTAGAACTAATAATAACAATTATTGCATAGAAGTGTGTGTGTGTGTATAAAAAAGGTTACTGTTCCAGCAGAAGCTATCCATCAGAACTTTGAATACAACAATACTGGTACCTCTCGACAATGGTACAAATGTAAAAATGAGATAGGATAATGTCTTTGACCAAACAGAGAGTTAATGTCGAGGCTTTCCCACCAAGAACTGATCTTGACCTCAGATATAGTGATTAAACGTTATGAAAAACATTGCTTAACAGGGGCATCATAATGCGTGGCCGCATCAGTAACATAATCAGCTATAGCAGATTATGTTACTGATGTGTATAGCTAAAGCTGTATAATCAACTATAGCTGATTATACAGCTATAGCTACAGCTAATACAGCTATAGCCGGAATGAGAGATCCACAGACATACTTTGAGAAATATATATATATTTATATATATACATATATTTAATTTTTTTCATGATATGAAGTTTAAAATTTATTGGACAAATTTTGAAAACCTTTTCAGCTGTTTTTATTTTTTCTCTTAATATATTTCAGCTTCACAAAAAACTGTTCTCATGATATGTAGTTTGAAAGTTAGAATGGCAAATGTTGTTATATGTTAAAGACAAATCAATTTTTTGTCCAAAGAGATTTTTATTACCTGGGCAATGCCGGGTAGTACAGCTAGTACACATATGTATGTACATGTACATATACAAGTACATGTACATAGTACATAGTACATAGTTCAAGCACATGTACATAATATCTGATCATTTTTTTGTCCTTCACAGGTAGCTGACCTTAGTTTTTTTAAATTAACCATAGAATAAAATATGAGTTGAGTTGTTCACGTTTACATTCACAAGTACTTTAATGAAAATTTATTTTTTCTTAACACTCAGAAGAGGTATTTAATAATTTGAAGGTGTAGGCAAGAGTAAAAATCTGCTATGTAAGATAGTTACAAGTGAAAGGCAGTGCCTAATTCTTTAGCTAATCTAGCAATTTTTGGTCAGACACAGATTCCAACAAAACAGAGTAGAATTTTAGCCTATGACATAGCTCAAATTCAACTGGTCATACAGCTTGGTTTGCCTGTCTGTCAGCAGAAGTCTAAGAGATGAAGGTAAGCAATAATCATACTTCACTATATTTAATGTCTATAGTATAACCAACTTGAGTAGAAACTTAGAATGTACTTCAGGCTGTCTGACTAGATGCCTTGTAGCCAAATAATGGCTATGCAATACTACCCTTAAAACAAAGTTGTACATGATTTGAATGTATCTGTACGGGCTAGTATTTAAAATTTAATAGCAATTGCTTACTCGAGAGACATAAAAAGCTGATATAGCAAAAACCTCTGCAACTGATTTAACGGAATAGATAAAACTCGAAAATATATCAACGATTGAAAGATTGAAAAAGGGCAGCTGATCAGATCTAATAAAGATGAGTTGACACAATATGAGCTAAGCAAGTATGAAATTGAACTGAACCAAGAAATAGCAGCATGTTACAACGGTTCTAAGGATTGCTAGCAATTGCCCAAAAGATCAAAAGTTACAACAACAGTTCTATTGTCAAAAATACAATGTTCATGACTGAACTTAGAGAGTTTTACAGACAGTTAGCTAAAAAGATGTTGACAAGATACAAAAATGAGTTCTGTCAACCTGATAAACCCTTAAAGTCAGTATTCCAGGCTTGCATAGCGCACGCCTCAAAAAGTCCGATAGCTTGTATAACGGCGTGTATATGGCTCTATATACAAGCCCTGTTTCCGAGTACCAGTGCAAATCAGTTAAGGTAATAAAGCATAAAGCGTTAAACAAGAAAGCCTACTTCTATTATTACTGTTTGCAAATATATTTCTCAACCTTCCTTGCTATTATTAATATTTTACTAGGTTAAAATCAGAGAGGTGCACTTGAGCTGACATGCTTATTTGAGCAAGCCTTGATGCTCACTTCACAAATGAATTAAAAAAAATCGAAGCTATGGCAACTTTTACTTATATTAGAATTGTATTGAACCGAAGCATTCTACCAGTAAAATCTGAATTGAATCAACATTTTTACTGTCACCAGAGAAGAAATGACTTGATTCATAATTTAAATAACCAAAACGGCTTGAGTCAGATTGCACCAATATTTCCTTTTATAATTGTTGTGTCAGCGTAAAATCCATCACTGAGACTGATGCCCAAAATAAAAAAAATTGTTTTTCTGTGCAAAAAAGGTGTCAGTGCAGTCCCATATTGCCACCTATACCCATTTTTAAAAGACATGATAACACTGTGTATGTACTAAGCTAGTACACCTTAGCTTTAAGATTTGCCTGCAAACTAACAGTAAGTTTATTTATAAAATTTATATCTGCTGGTGAATATTTTTTGTTCTACTGAAAAGACTTGATAATGAATAGCTTTTTTACTTATACAAAAACAGCAATCAGAGATTGCAGTGTTATCATATGCCCCAAAACTTTGCCACAACAAGTTGAGGAAGTCAGGTTATCATTATGACAAAGAAACAGTTGCATGCCTGTTTATTTATTCTCGAAACACTGTATGAAAACATTGGTTTCATTTTGCATAATTTGTGCAGTAGAATGAATGGAAAAATTTGTAAACATTTATCTTGATGTATTTCTGTTATTAAAATCCTTTAATACTGGACCAATGATATTTTTGGCTCCTATGTTATAGATTAGATAGTGTGTGTCAGCTTGTTGATCAAACTGCATTAAAAAAGGATAGCGTTTTTTCCTTGTGTTTCACTCTAATACAAAATATTAATTATTCTTTTACAAATGCATTGGTTCTTATGAAAACTTTTATTTTAAAAAAAACTTTGGCTTGAATTTATATGACCGAAACTCTGCTTTTACAGCAAAAACACTGATCGTGTGTACGCAAAAAATGGTAAGCATGGCAGGATTCCACACAAAAAAAGAAGTGAAACCCCTGGTGAAATTAGTAATATTAGTAATAAAAACAGTCAATAGACTAAGCTAAAGTTTGTAGCTAAATTAGAGATGGTGTGTTCTGGTTATTTCCATAATTTGCCATAGGTCACTTTTGGTAAGAATTGATCGAGAGCAGATTTTGTTTATTTAGGAGAACTGGATCAAGTCACTGAAGTTAGGATAGCTAAATAATTGAAAAGTACAGAGTGATGCTTTTGCCGTTAATTGTGAAATGAATCAATTATTTCATAACATAATTATGATGCAAAAGAATTGGGATTTGAATTAGAAATGTTTAAAGAGAGCAGCCTGAATGCATGGTGCATGCTGGGTAATCAAGTCTTTGCACAGATAATTCATTTTTACTTAAGAAATAACAACCATTAGTATTCTAACTTTTAAACTTCATATTATAAGAAAGTTGTTTTGTGCAATTTGAAAAATAAAACAGCTGTAAAGTTATCAAACTTTGTCAAACAACTATAACTTTCAATCTTTGTATAAAAAAAAAAATGCTTTGTGCAAATCAAATAAATTCGGTAAAAGAACTATAAGAGGGTTCAATTGTAAATGCGAATCAATTAGCAAGTAATGGTTAAGTTTAGTCTGTTTTGCTACAATTACATTGAAAATGATTTGGTAGTGATAAATTGATACAAATCAAGAAAACAAAACAAAAGTCCTCAATATTTTGAATTAATAACAACTAGTGCATAGAAGTGTATATATAAAAAGGTTACTGTCACAGCAGAACCTATTTATAAAACTTTAAATGCGGCAATACTGGCACCTCTCGGTATTAGTACAAGCATAAAAATGAGATATCAGGCTATTTTTGTGTGGTAATTTGTCTGAACAAACAGAGAAAGAATTTTAAAGCTATGCTTAGTCAAGATAATACAATTATTCATGTAAAAATTATTTAGTGTTTACAGACTAAACAGTCATAAAAACTGGAAATAGGAGTGTAACAGTACATTTAAAATTGAAATATAACATTTGAAAATTATTAAAATGTTGAAATGTTTAAAAAGTTTTTGAAAATAACGAAGGTAAATGATAATACACAAAGAAGGTATGGGAGTAACTAATTTTAATACAACTATGTCAGAAGTCACCAAAGGAGTTACAAAGTTGATTGTGCTATCTGCTAAGTAAGGGATAGCAAAACAAACGGAAGAAAAAAGCAAAATTAAAGATGACGGCAAAACAAAGACACAGCCAGAGGTCAGAAACAAAGACAGGTTTGTAATTCTAATCAGATTGTTGTGGGCCCAAGGCGCCATCGGGGATTCAAAAATTTTAAACATTGATAACAATATGTGAGGCTCAGTAAGGAGTAATGACAGCAACTGTGACAAGTATATTAAAATAGTGACATGCCTAACTGCGGACAAAAAAGGTGCACATAACCACAGTTACGAGTTATGTTAAGGGCGGTAGACAAGTATAGTATATTAGAATGAAAGGCAGCAGGGTGAATAGGAACTAAGAACAATAGTGGTGTAATAAAGAAGACTAAAAAGATCACAGTTCAGCAAAAGAAAGAAACCAAACTAAAGTCATCAACTTTCATGACTTGATCTACAGATAATATTATACAAAATTTTTACCTTCTTGTCAGAACTGACAAATAAGCTTTGCTGGTCTGAAAGTACTATATCTTGCGCAAATAATGTCAGCTCTATCTGCAGAAATACGTTGAGGCGCATTTCAGCTAACTATCTTCACTGTGCTTCTTGAATTTATCATCTTTGTTAAAGGTATTCTGTTCATGTAAAATATGTGAACAATCTAAAATAGCCATTGCTTATCACTTTTAGTTGAATCAAATTTTACAAATGATAGTAGCTCAACTTAGGTATGAAATATAAAAACTGAAGTATTCTATTAAATTTGCTTATGCCGGTTACCTTGGCTATAATTTCCTTTGCAAATAGCATTTTAGCACTTATGCTAGTACTTGTATCAACGACATCCTAGTAAATTGAATACTAGTAAACTTATTTAAATTTTGAATTTATTAGCATTAACTACAACTTTTTAACTTTTTCGCTGCCATGCAGCAACCTATCAGCAAGCGTGGTAATAGACGTACAGGCCATTAGCTAATGATTTGTCTAATCAATAAGGTTTCACCTTTCTTTTCCTTACAAAGCTTGCGCTTTAGCTAGTTCACATAAACTTTGTCTCCAACAAAACAACCTTGTTGCCAACAACGTGAAACCAATTGAAGGGGCCTTTTTTAAGCAATTCCATTTTACTCATTTCTTTAAAACAGTAAAACCAGATCGCTATCATCGCGGCATAGAACTTTCCCGCATTCTTTCAATGCAAAAGAAGCATCAGAAACTTTGCGAGAGTGGGATTCAGATAGCTCACTCAGTAATGTTAATTACTTCTCTAGTTATAGTGATTGCTATCCAGGTGATTCTGACTTTATAAGTCATGTAATAGCCTCTACTACTCACAATAAAAATGGTATTAATTAATAATAAAAAAATGATACCAGTAAGGATGAAAGTTGTAATCTCACAAGCAGCGAGTACTCTGTACATACCTATAGTGATGAGCCTATGCCTGCCTTTCCAACACACTATTGACCTTTTAGAGGTCATGTTAAAGTTAGAGGAAGGAGTAGAGACAGAAAAAAACAAACCAGGGTGTCAAGTCAATAAGCTAGTAGATTCAGAGCATTTAGTAGATCCTCTCATAGTAGGCCAAATAATAGTATTAGGGTTGAAGTAGCTGCTACTGCCACTGATGTTATGAACAATCATTTTGCTTTTGTCCCAAGAAAGCAGGAGGGCATTCAGTGAAGAGTAATTTTTTGATTCTGAGCTATGTTTTTGGAGTCTTTACTTGCCCTTGACATTGTTGATCACATTGTAAAAATAGCTAATGATTAGGTTGACAAAAAATTGCATCAACATTCAAGCAAGAAGGCACTCAATTTACAATGGGTGGTATGGCGTTACTAAAACAAAATTTTACAAGATGTTTGCAACGCTGATAGTCATGGGTGTTTATAAGAGGCCATCAGTAAAAGATTACTGGTCATCTCATCAAATTCTTGACTCATGACAATATTTACATGTCACGCAAGCGCTTTGAAGTCATTTACCTTAGCATGATGTGCGTGAGTGCAGTTGATGCTCAAGAGAAGAACAAGATTGATGGCCTAGTGCAACAGCTAGTGGGCAAGTTTCAGGCGACGTTTTACTCCTTTCCGGATGTTTTCATTGATGAGAGGATCATTAACTATAAAGTATAGAGGAAGGTAGAAAGAGGAACAATTAAACGCCTCAAAACAAAAAAGAACACATTTGGTAACAAAATTAGGTAGACAAATTACATAAAGCTCACACCAATTGATTATTGTTGAAATTAACTAGTTTTTATCGCAACCTTTGACATTACATATAAAATTGCAAGATATATTGCAAGAGTATTTTACTACATGGTATGCATTCAGTAAAAACAATAAAGGAAAACTATGTTAAAGTGTTTTATACTCATTGCCCAATTAAATGGTTAGCTAGTACAGTAGATAAGTTACAGTTGGTTACAAAATTACTATTTTTAGTTTAAGTCAAGCAATTTAAAACCATTTACTCATTTTATCACCAACAGTACATGATCTGCTTTTTTATATATATATTTCTCAGCTTTATTCATTATGTCTATATGGCTAGTTATATAATTCTAATGTTTTATAAAAATACAGAAAGTATCTAGTTGAATAGAATTAAATTGCATGTTCTAATTGAACAATTGTTGGCAACTGCTAATAAATCAAACATACATTTTCCCTAAAGATTTCGGACTACCACAACTTTGTTTTACTACTACTTCCAAAGCAGTTCAGCAATAATAATAGCAATTGATAATTTTTCCTTTTTCAATTTTTTGTTGTCAATAAATTTACATACTATATCAATAAATGTTCATAAGATCATACAGAATATTACTGCAAAAATCGATTTGGCTCACATTAAATATAAAGCAAGTAAAACTGTAATTTAAGTTTGAATTTGTTATGAATGGTTAGCGGCAGAGATATCACATAATACTATAATAAACTCATTGTCAAATAAAAGGGTAATTGTTACCTACCGGCTGAAATAGCTTTGCATAAACAATATTTCTTCTAGCTAAACTTTTTTGACACTCTTTACAACTACGGATGAGGTAGCTGGCAAATATCTGACTCATTTTTGTCTTCTTGTGCCTAAACAAAGTTTTTTGAAGGCAATAACAGTATTTTTTACTGATGGTGCCATGGTCATTGATACTTCCAGCATCACCCTCGTAACTACTGTCACTATAGTGACAGTAGTTACGAGGGTGGTATACCAGTGATGTCATTATAACCATTTCCAACACCACCATTTTTACTGTAGCCACCATCATCAGTGCAACCATCAACACCCACTAGCCCAGAACCAGATGGTTATGTAAATAACAACTGCTCAAACATAGATTGCAGTTCTATATTTGCCTAATTCATGTTAATAGAAGAGGCTTTGATGGAATTCCTGTTGAAATAAACCATTCCAGTTGTGCTCAACTGCACAAAAATGGCACCATAGACTTTGGAGTTGGAGTAAGCCAAAACTTACCTATTCTAGTCTGTCTCTGATAGCATGCAAGTCGCTTCTCAGCATCCTTCTTTTCACCTTGAATAGCTTCTGTATAGCTGCTCTAAATCCTTTGAAGTTTTGCAACTAAGCGAATGCTGCCTCACATCCAATTTTAAACCTAGCTATTGTTTTGCCAAACTACATCTGAACCTTTTTTCTCTATTTCAACGCCTTCTAATCATAGCCCTTTTTATCAAAAACTTCCACCACCAACCTCGGCAAACAATTCTTCAAAATTTTAGACAGAGAATTCCATCAACAATCTGCTCTAAATAAGATTTTTAACCGTAACACCATCAAATTGAGCTATAGCTGTATGCCCAACGTAGAGCCTATAATCAACAGCCAAAACAGCAAACTATTAAATCCACCAACAACACCTAGCCAAGATGTACTTACTAAGAATTGCAATTTTAGAAATAAAACACAATGTTCACTGAAGGGAGAATGCATGGCTAACAATATCATCTATCAGGCCACTGTTTGAACAACCAACTCTACAGAAACCTACATCGGTTTAACACCAACCGAGTTTAAAACAAGGTTCGGAAACCAAACCGCATCTTTCCACCAACGCGAAAAAAGTTTGGCGACCGAACTCAGCAAATATGTGTGAAATTTAAAAGACCAGGATATCGACTATAACATTAATTGGCGTATTACTACGAGAGCCGCAGTCACTTACAACGACAAACATTTGTCTAATCTTTGTATTGTTGAAAAATACTATATTTTATGTAAACGTGAATGGGCGATCTTCAACAACAAACGAGGTCTCGTTTCCTCATGCCGCCATTTAGGTAATTTTATGCTTTCCTAATTCAAACCATCCTAAAGTTTTAATGTTTTAATATTTTAGCTTTTAGTTGATTGTACTGTATTCCTTTATAAGATCCGCAAGACACAAATTACCATTAGTGTGTGATGAGTGCTAAATATTTTAACATCTCTCTAGCATGAAACTTTAAGTTATACGGTTTTTATCAAATTTTACACTGCTCTTTATTTATCTATTTTATAGATCAGCTCAGGAAACTTCGAGCACTTTAATGGACGACGGGATACAATTCTGATTATTATATATATATATATATATATATATATATATATATATATATATATATATATATATATATATATATAAAGGGATTTGTGTCCCTTGCCTAAGCTCTGAGCTGCACTGATGAGGCTTCAATAGCCGAAACAGTACTGTCTGTAGCATGAGTATATGCTCCCTGACTTCGGTTTGGTTGAGCACTCTGTGAGAGGTGCGCACTATTAGCCTTTGTGCAAAGCTTATCACTTTTGTGATTTGAGCACTCTGATGTTAGCACATTGACTTTCTTAAAATCTGTGAGGCAACTTAGTTTTTTCGTGGCAGGAAGTCAACTCTCATTGGTAATGGGATTTGTGTCCCTTGCCTAAGCTCTGAGCTGCACTGATGAGGCTTCAATAGCCAAAACAGTACTGTCTGTAGCATGAGTGTATATATATATATATATATATATATATATATATATATATATATATATATATATATATATATATATATATATATATATATATATATATATATATGGCCATGGCTTGGATTGACTAAAAAATGGCCTATGTCTCAATTCCCCATAGTTTGATACTTGAGTGCCTCAGTATGTACAATGTTCACCCTGCTCTTGTGGCATTCATCAAGATGTCAATGACCAAATGGAAGACGGAACTGGAGGCTAATGGCAAAAAGCTGGCGAGTGTAAAAATTAAGCGAGGCATCTGTCAAGGTGACTCCTTATCACCGCTGCTCTTCTGCATATGCCTAAACCCTCTAAGCAATATGCTGGAGGAGACTCACTATGGGTACCAGTTTAAGAGTGGCACCAAGATAAACCACCTCTTCTGCATGGATGACATCAAGCTGTACGCTAACAAAGAAATGGACATTGATTCGCTAATACACCTCACTCAGATATACAGCAAGGACATTGGAATGACCTTCGGTGTTGAGAAATGTGAAAGGCTAATTCTTAAGAAAGGCAACTCTATGCTCACAGATGGCCTAAGAATGCCAAATGGTACCATCAAATATATAGAAAAAGGGTACAAGTACTTGGGGATTATGCAAAGCAGCATCAACCACAAAGATGAGGTACGTCACAAAGCCATTACTGAATACAAGAAACGCCTTCGGCAGGTCCTACGGAGCCAGCTCAATGCCAAGAACCAAGTCATGGCAATAAATACCTACGCACTGCCAGTAATAAGATATCCAGCAGGCATAATAAAGTCGACTGAGGAAGCCATCAAGAAAACAGATATAGCAGCTTGTAAACTGCTGACCATGCATGGAGCACTCCACCAAAAATCCAATACTACTAAATTGTATCTCGATAGGGCAGATGGCGGTAGGGGACTCAAAAGTGTACAGCAGACAGTGAAAGCAGAAGAGCAAAGCATCAAAGCCTATGCAGCCTCCATGGCCACTTCAGATAAGTTGCTAGCTGAATTTCAATCGGCTGCTCTTACAATGGAGCTTCGCCCTGACGTTGAGGAAATTGACTGGCACATGAAACCTCTTCATGGTGCTTACCACCGACAAATATCTTAGGTTGGCGATCTTCACCAGACATATATGTGGCTGAACAAAGAAAACCTAACGGCCAATACAGAATCGCCAATCATGGCAGCCCAGGAGCAAGTGCTCCCAACAAGGCGACTCCAAACAAAAATCTATCACACTAGAGATGATCCTAGATGCAGACTGTGCAAAGATGCACCTGAGACCATCCAACACATCATCAGTGGATGCAAGCAGCTAGCAGAAAATGCATACACTGAGCGGCATAACCATGTCGCAGGTATTGTGGATAGAAGTCTATGCGACGAGTATGGCCTTAATAAACCACACCACTGGTGAGAAACTTTTGGTAAGGTCAATGAAAATGACCGCGCTAAGATCCTCTGGGACTTCTACATCCGGACTGTCAAGCATGTCCTAGCAAACCAACCAGATATAGTGGTGATGGACAAGGAGAACAAGAGAGCTACTATAATAGATATAGCAGTACCCAATGACTACAATATAGACAGCAAAGAAAAAGAAAAGGTGGAGAAATATCTCCCTCTTGGAAAAGAGATTGAAAAAATGCTGGTATGTAAGAACAATTGTAATTCCAGTATTCATTGGGGCACTGAGCGCAATAACACCGGCGCATAAAATGTGGCTTGCCCAAATACCAACAGCAATCAACTCAGGTGAGTTGCAGAAATGTGCGCTACTGGGAACAGCTAAGGTCTTGAGGCGAGTGCTCAAACTCCCAGGTCTCTGGTAGGATACCCAAGTCAAAGCAGAAACTACTA
This sequence comes from Watersipora subatra, assembly GCF_963576615.1. Taxonomy (NCBI): domain Eukaryota; kingdom Metazoa; phylum Bryozoa; class Gymnolaemata; order Cheilostomatida; family Watersiporidae; genus Watersipora; species Watersipora subatra. Next base: position 55,148,421 of record NC_088715.1, on the reverse strand, counting down.
CCACCCATACGGGTTAACCAGGGTGAGGAAACAATTTGTTTTTATATTTATATATAGACATGTATATATATTTATATACATACACACTTCTGTAAAATAATTGCTATTATTAATTCAACATATTCAGGATTTTTATTTGGTTTTCTCAGTTCGTATTAATCGTATCATTACCAAATCATCTCTTAATGTAGTCATAATGAAACAGATTAAATTTATCTATTACTTGCTAATTATTTCACATTTACATTTAAACCCTTTTTATTGTTGTATTATATATACGTATGTATATATTTACAATTTTTTATAGTACCTAATATCTCTATAAATATTTTAAACTCTAATTTTATTAGATCTTAGTATAATTATTGCCACAGTATTGCTAGATATGACGGGTTGTTATTCACGGCTGCTGCAGTTATGGCAAGGCCAATGTTGTTACTGCTGTTTATGTAGTATTTTGCAATATTATCACATACTCATTATGTACGCATTATGTGGCTCTCAGCATGAAGGGCCAGGCTTGTAAGGCAGAGCTAGCTATAGAGTGGTAGAATACACATGTGAATAATAAAACCTGCTTTGAATCACTTACTAGAACCAACATCTACATACAAACATAAAACATGGCGTCATAGGCAGGATTGTTGTTGAGCCATAGTGGATTGCATAGAGATATATACTTACAGCTAAGATTATGGCTAGCTCTGGAATAAAAACACCTGGTGAGCTAGATTTTAGGAAGTCACAGGAGACATGGACTGAATGGTGGGCTCAATTTCAACAATATCACCGAGCAAGCGGTTTGGATCAGAATTCTGCCGTTAGACATGTGGACACCTTAATATACATCATGGGTGAGGAGGCAGAAAATGTACTTGCACAATTGGTCATAGCAACTCCAACTAATGATGAAGCAAAAGAAAACCCACAGCTGCTATATGAAAGGACAGTTACAGCATTTGGGAACTACTTCAATCCACAGAGCAACACTCTATACTACATATGTATATTATATTATTAAGCAGTGGATATCAGAAGCCAGAAGAATCTAATTAGGAATACTTTAGGAATCTGTATGAACTGGCTGCTAGGTGCGGATTTGGAGAAAAAAAGCAAAAACAGATGCTCAAGGTGAGGTTATAGGCAGGCATGAGTGGCAAAGCTTTGTCGAGAGAACTGCAGCTTGATGCAAATATTGCTTTGGAAGACATAAAGAAAAAGATGAGGGCCAAGGAAATAATTCTAAAAAACCAAAAAGCTGAAATGGATAGAGAGTACGCTGTAGCAGGTATTTGAGCAAGGTATTTGAGGGCCAGGGCAAATATCATAAGCAGGTGAGTCTTAAACTGAAAGAAGGAGCTGTAGCTAGGACAGCTGCAACTAGATTAGTGCCAGACAATGTTAGAAATAGTCTGAAAGCAGAGCTGGAGCTTTTGGAACACGAGCAGATAATAGCTAAAGACACAGAGCCTTCCAAATGGCTTAGTCTAACTGTCATTGTAAACAAACCAGATGTTGCAATTAGGTTGTGTTTGGATCCACAGTATTTGAATTCACAGTTGGTTAGGAGACAACGTAAGCTATCCACTTCTACTCAAATTTTTTCAAAGATTGGTGACTCACACTACTTTAAATGCTAGGATGGAAAGCAAGGTTTTCACCAACTTGAGTTAGATTTTGCCTCATCTCATCTGACTTGTTTCTTGACACCATTTGGAAAATTTCGTTGGAAACGGTTACCTATGAGAGTAATTAATGCGCTTAAGCTGCTCCATAAATTGATGGTAGATATCTTGGAAGAGGTACCAGGAGTAGAATGTTATGTGGATGATATACTTGTGAACGCAGTGCGTAAGGTGGAGCATGATGCTAGGCTAGAATGTGTGTTGGAGCGTATGATGAATGCTGGGATTACGTTGAACCGTGAGAAAAGTGTGTTTTGTAAGTCTAAGGTGATTTTTTGGGTCATGAAATATCAGAGAATGGCATCAGGCCGCACCCAGTAAAGGTTGAGACAATGCAGACTATGACTGTGCCACAAGACAAAAAGGCTTTGGAATCATATTTGGGGTTTTTGGGTATCTAGCAAAATTTGTACCAAAGTTGTCTGAATTGACTGCCCCATTGCGACAGGTCTGCAAGAAAAATGTTCAGTTCTGCTGGGAAAGCCCACAACGAGAGGCCATTAAGAAAATCAAGCAGGCAATTTCAAATTCACCAACCTTGGCATTTTTTGACCCCAAAAAGCTAGTTACTCTGTCAGCTGACTCTAGTGCTCACAGCCTCGGGGCAGTGATTTTGCAGAATGAAAGACCAATTGAGTTTGCTGCCAATTCACTCACAGATACGCAGCAGCGGTATAATTCTCAGATTGAGAAAGAATTGTTGGCAGTTGTTTTTGCTTTGACTAGGTTCAAGTATTTTGTGTGGGGCAGGTCTGAGTGATGTGACGGTTGAAACCAATCATCAACCATTGCTAGGATTAATGCAAAAGCCTGTTTGTGAGTTGTTTACTCTTTTAGCTCAGATGTGCTTGGGAATTTTGACATACCCTATTCAGATAAAACTACAGTATAAACCAAGTAAGGAGAGGATTCTTGCAGATGTTTTGTCTCGCTCTTGCCCTGCAGGAACTGATGAATTTGAAGATTTGGGTACGATTCCTCTGCTGCAAGTTTGTCAAATGACTATCCAGTCAAGTCCTGCAATAGATAAATATATAAACTTGCTACAGCAGTAGATGAGGAACTGTTAGTTGTTTTGAGTTACATTAGGTCAGGCTGGCTGGTTGCCAGAAAGATGTGTGCTAGCAGAGCATTGCCATATTATAACTTGAGAAACATGTTGTCTGAGGTGGATGGTGTTATTATGTATGGGTTCAGTGTGGTTGTTCCGGTTGCTTTGAGAGCTGATGTAATTAACCTCTTACATGCAGCACATCAAGGAGTTACAAAAATCCTAAAGCGTGCTCAATCTCATGCATTTTGGCCTGGAACCTGAAAGCGTGTGGAAGAGAAGTGTATGTCTTGTGAAGATTGCATGAGTGTAGAGAGAGCGGGAAGAAAAGAACCGCTTATTTCATATCCTGTGCCAGAGTATCCATTTCAAACTGTTGGAATTGACCTACTTAGCATTGATGACGATCACTATCTAATGTTAGTTGATTACCTGACTAAATTACCTGTTGTGTAGTCGTTGAAGTGTATCTCCAGCAACACAATTGTGGAACATTTAGAAAGTGTGTTTGCTGATTTCGGTGTGCCTGGAAATGTAGTGAGTGACAATGGTCTTCAGCTATGTAGCACTGTGTTCAAGCAGTTTTGTAAAAGCTTAAGATAATTCATGTTACCAGTTCTCCGCTGTTCTCATCAGGCAATGGGCAGGTGGAGCGTACAATAGGCTCAGTTAAGGGCATGATGAACAAATGTAGACAGCAAGGCCGAAGCTGGCTAGGAGGTCTGTTAGCAATACGCAATACTCCAGTAGCCTATGGTTGTTGTCTCCTGCAGAACTACTTCAGGGTAGAGTGTTACGTGATGGTATGCCTGTGTATAAGACTGCTTATGCTGTTAAGTCATATGATTTGAATGAGTACCATGAGCAGTTAGATAGGATAAAATCAAGAGATAAATTTTACCATGATAATCATGCTGGTAAGGAGAAAAGCAAATTGGATGAAGGCCAGCAGTGTTATTTCAAAACTTCTACAAAAGGCTGGGTGTCAGGTAAGGTAAGAAGGGTTGTTGGTGACAGGTCTTATAATGTAGAGAGGCCTAATGATCAAAGATATAGACGCAATCGCATTCATATACGATCTAATCATGTTTGTAGCTCTGGAGAAGCAAAAGGTTGCCTTCAATATCAGCAGGTAAGTGAGCAAATAGATAGCACACCAGCCACACAGCCAGTGTTTGACCAGCAAGTTCTGTGGAGAATTCTGTCAGTGTTCCAGTTATTCGTCGTTCACAATGAGTGACTAACCCTCAAGAAAGATAAGGAAATCCAGTGATGTATACTATTAAACAAATCTAGCTATAATTTTGGCAGCCAGGACTTTTGGCCTCCATTTAGTATGTTTGTATAGTCAACTTGACCCTACCTATGTTTTTTATAAGTACCTGCTATGGCTATGGAAATGTCTATGTTATCTTTAATGGCATGTGAGCACTATTATGTAGTTTTGCTTTTCATTATACTTTATACTTTTATGCACATTAGCAAGCATTGCTACTACTACTATTCAGTTTTTTTGGAACATGTAATATCTGGTTGCATTCTCTGATATTCGATATTTACTTCCCAGAGAAATTTATTGTTTTGTTTATGAAGGAAAGGAGATGTCACAGTATTGCTAGATATGACAGAATCGTTATTCACTGCTGCTGCAGTCAAGACCAATGTTATTACAGCTGTTTATCTAGTATTTTGCAATATTATCACATACTCATTATATACACATTATGTGGCTCTCAGCATGAAGGGCCAGTCTAGTAAAGCAGAGCTAGCTAGGGAGTGGTAAAATACACATGTGAATAATAAAACCTGCTCTGAAACACTTATTAGAACCAACATATACATACAAACATAAAACAACTATGTTGTTTTATATGGAAAAAGAAAGACAGCTTCAAAAAATTTGAATTTATGTCACCAAATAATAAACTCTAGAAGGCCCTCTTGTATGGAACTTGGGAGCCTATCTCATTTTTAATAATTCTAGCTTAAAGGTGGGGTAGTATTGTTTAGGTCAATAACTTAATCTACGTAAACAAATATAGCAATACAGCAATTAATCAATTAAGTATCACACTCACATGGAATTAGTAACAATGTTGGCAGCAGACACTTTCACTAATATTTCATTTCGTTTGTTGAAAAAGAGAAATAAAGTTATGTAGAGACAATATACAATACACTATATTTTTTTATCCTCATTGCGGCGTTTAAGACTATTGGTTTAGGCACGCCACCTTCTTTTGTATTCTTTTTCATTGAGCTTCATTGCTTAGAAAATGGATAGTGATTGCACGCTTTTGGCTCTGACAGATGTTTAGCCATCATTGTGGTGAGACTTGGAATAAACCTATGGCCAGTACCAATCACATTTTAGAACAGTACTAGCTGTACTACCCGATGTTGCCCAGGTAATGAAAAGGCGTTTGAGTAGAAAATTGATTTGTATTTAATATATAACAACATTTGCTATTCTAACTTTTAAACTACATATAATGAGAGAAATGTTTTGTGTATTTGAAACAAATAAAGAAAAAGAATAAAAACAACTGTAAAGGTTTTCAAGTTTTGTGACACAACTGTAACTTTTAAAGTTCATATCATGAGGAAAGCATTTCGTGCAAGACAATTAAATTAAAAATAAATAATACAACTGTAAAGGCTTTCAAACAACTGTAAATTTCAAATTTCATAACTTGATAGAAGTGTTTCGATGAAATAAATTAGAAGGAAAAATAAAAATGTAAAGGTGTTTAAATGTAAATGTGAGCTCATTAGCAAGTAATGGCTAAATATATTTATTTCGCTACGATTACAATCAAAAACTATTTGGATTACAATTATATGATTTCAATTCGTTCAGTGTTGGCCTGCAAAAATTGTAATAAAAAATCTTTGGACAGAAAATTGATTTGTATTTAACATATAACAACATGTGCCATTCTAACTTTCAAACTACATATCATGAGTAAAACGTTTTGCGTAGGACAACTAAATTAAAAATAAATAAAACAGCTGTAAAGGTTGTTATTGTTTTTATGGCGCCTTTTTTTGCTACATCTCAGCTGTAGTCTCAAATGCCTTGTTGTAAGATTGCAACCCAAAACGGCTAAAGAAACTAAATGGTTAGGGAGTAGATAACCAGCAAACACATATCTGCCTTATACTCTCTTTTCAGATATAATGTTTAAGATTAGTGACATAAATATAATATAGTTATAAATAAATATATTATATTATAAATATTTATTATATTATAAATATAATAAATATTAGAATAAAATGCAACTAAGAACAAAAAATCAAACATAATAAAAGAAAGGAGCAAATTTAATAAAATATTTTCCTTCAACCCTTTTAACAATTCTTAGTTGCCTTTTGTACATGAGCAGCTTTTAACTAAACAACTAAACAATGATTTTTATAGATTGCATCCATATTTTAAATTTATCAAATAACTTCAATTTTAATGAAAATTTTTTAAGGAGCACAAGTGAAGCTAAGTGGATGAAATGTGCTTCTACAGCCTTCTGCACTTACAGTTGATACTATTTGTACATTATATAGTGTATTCAGACCAGCAAAGTTCATACCCCAGTTTTGATGAAGAAGTTGGTAAGAGTTAGTAATTTGCTGCCATCAGTAGTTCACATTTGAAACTGACGACTTTATCTTGTTCTTTTTCATTAGCTAGCTTGTGTTGCTTTTTGTTCTTTGCCGCCTCAGTCACCGATATCAAACTCTGTTTTTAATACTGACTGTCTATACATCGGTCTTTTAGAGTGACTATCTTCAACTCACATTTTTCTTGGTTTCTTGATTTTTTCACCATCCTTATCATCTGCCCTTCAGTTTCAATCCATGTACAACTTTCAATGCCAATAATGCAGTCTAATTTGGTAGATTCTTGTGTGAATTTAGACAAAACATGTGTTTATTTTAATTATCTACTAGCATTAAGTCAGGGTTTGTCAAAACATATTTTTCTTAACTTTTAATCAAACAGCCTGCAGAAAGAATGTAAAATTTTAATATAAACTGACACATTGCTCTCATGACAACAATTCGTGAGCTTAGTCATTGAAGGCAGTCGTCATTATTTCCTGTGATTATTACTATTAACAATAGTTAATTATAATACCCACATTATTATTAATATTATTGTAGTTGTCATTTATGGCACGCTCTTAATTTTTTTTACACAGGTTTTCTAGAATATGCTCTGAATTTTAAAACAATGTATTGTTGAAAACCTGAGAAAAATTATCGAGTACGTTGTATATGGTTTCTAAGTTTGCACAAAATTGAAAAAAATTCGTTGAAAGCGCATACCGTTCACACATACTAACTCAAAGTGAAAGTTAAATTTAATAAGATATGTATAGATGTGTACAAATCTGCCAAACTTTTGTGTCGGTTATTTACTAAATATACCGTTTGCTACATAATTTTACATGAAAGTATCGGTAGATTGACAATTATAAAGCTTTTGAAAGTTGTGAAAAATTTAGTTCCTTTGATGTATGACCATAAACATCTTAAGTGAATATATATATATATATATATATATATATACCCTACAGGATGAAATTATTCTCGGAGTTAAATTTGACAAAAATTGTCTTTTCAATCATATTCGCAGATTAAATTATTTGCAGATGAACACTTCGACAAATAATTAATTCGCGAAAGCAGCTAGCAACAGTTTAAAATCTTCACATGCACTTGTACCACTTGTTTAGGTTTCTATTTAGCTAAGAATTTTATGTCAATCATGCTATTGTAAGCTATTAATTTTTGACCGCATCCAGAGGTTTTTATGATTGCTCATCAATTTGGAGGCTTTGGTAAACCAACTACTTGAGGTAAGTTGTAAATTTTTTCAATGTAAAGAACTGCAGGAGATTTTTTTCAGCGGTGATGCCGTGCCGAACTCTGAATAACTTTTGACAACTTTAAAAAACTTTTGTAAAGAATTGTGATGCATTGGCAATGGGCTTAACTCGATGCCCCGACAAAGATCTTAAAAGAGTTTGGAACTCAGCTACGTTTAATAACTCTGCCTAGCGGCTAGTTTTCAATTTGAGGTAGTAGTTATTCTCTCTTGTGTTACAAATAAAACTAATTATTTGCTAATTTTAATAATTTGTGGATTTGACTGTACGCAAACTTGCGAATTATCCTGTAGGTTATATATATACATTATATATATATACATTATATATGTAACATTTAAAGTTGCTGCATGTAGAGTAAACAAATTGTTTGAATTAAATAACTGTGATATTTGACCGCTGACAAATTTTTTAAATTAATGAGAAAAAGATCTAATGTTCTAAAAATTAAAACGTCCAGACCAATTTCAATTTTGTATAATATTTTATTATAGAAAAAATTCATTTGGCTACCTGCCAAGGACAAGAGAATGATGAGCTTGCTAGTGACGTACTCTGGCTTACAAGCCATTATAGGGGGTGTGTCTATGTGCTCAGCAATGTTCATGTAGAATTAAATGCGGATTTGGTGTCTCAAGATGTGTTCAGCAAAATTATGGAAGTACGTGGCGGTGTTCATTTGTTCGGTAAGTGCAAAATTGTGTACGTTTTTAATTTTTTGAGTCAATGAACAAAATTGGTTGAGTTTTTGACAGTACTACAAGGCTAAGAGGCACATTTCAAAAAGCGGCATAATTACTTAACATAAAATGTTTTCATTAGGAACTTAGGTCAAATAAGCCTGTAGACACAAACTCTTTATGGTATCAAATATACTAAGCTGAAGTTTAGAAAATGAAGCTGGTTTATTTAAACTTGCAGTGTTTGCTTGAGGGCCATCATTTCAGTTGGATTGCTTTTGTATACAGTAGAATGTTTTCAGTTTTGCTTTGGGCAAGCTTTTCAAGCAAGCACTGATAGAGAATCTATTACATTTTTACTGGTCCCCACCCTATTCTAAAGTGGTGTAAGATCAATTTATGTATCAATTGTTCAATCCGAGCTAATCATATTACTTTTCTATAGCAAGTAGATTACATTAGTACCTATTTCATCAAATTAAATAATATCCCAAACAAAAACATCCAGAAAAATTAAACAGTTAGCATTCCGTTAGGAGAATCCATTTCAAGTCTGACACACGCTGACAGAACACATCACTATATAATCTTTGCTGCCTGGATCCACTTATCTTTAATAGAAATCAGTTTGATCAACTATCCCATTTTCTTCATAGTTTTGGTTGAAGTGTTTTCCCACGAACTGAAAAATCTGCCAGTTCTTCAAAATTTTATTTGGTCTTTTTAACACTGTTGTTATACGATTTACTTATGAATCAACAAAAATAAATTTAGTCACAAATTAAAAATTCTTTCATTTAAAAATTGTTTTATTTGGTATATAATTGTTACTCAATCAAAATTTATTAATTTTTTATGCACACCTCTTCTTTCAACAAACAAAACATTTAACAATGCTACGGTTTAGTTTAAATTTGAACCAGTTAACCAAAGCAAGATACGCCAAGCAGCTGCAAGGATTTACTGCTTTTATTTTTTTTACATTAGCTACAATTGAATCATTATATTATCTGTGTGCTTTTACAATCTTTAATATTTAACCTTGTAGTAATTACTCTAAACAGAATAATCATTCACAAATTAATTTAATGCTTATGGAAATTGTTATTAATTTTTTAAAACACTCATTATTTTAGTGGTAATCTGTTGCAAATTGTGGCAAAAGTTGTTAAAAGTTTGTTGGTGTTATTGGCATTGCATCGATAAACAATGAGTTTTGCATTTTTTGCTTAGATTTGGTATAAAATGTAGGTCTGTTCCAATGAACCCGTAAGTACTCAAAGTATTAATGACATTGATGCCATTGCTTCCATATTAGCTTCGGTTTGACCATTAAACTGAATGGTTCTTTTTAAATCAGTTGAGTTCCTCTTGAGTTTTTGTTTTGACTGACTAAATTGATGGAGCGGGGACTAGTCATAAATAAAAGCAAATGAGCATTAGTTAGTTTTCTGAAACATAGTTTTCAACCTTCTTCTATGTGCAGAACTTGACTATATCTCATTAGCAGCTCCTTGCATTCCAAAAAATTACAGTTCATCTCATCACTAACTTTTGTGTTTTTATGTTTGTGCTGGTTAACCTTAATGTAACACAAAAACAGTGTAGACATGCTTATTTTTACTTATTTATTGTTGTTGCTCTAGAATATATTTAGTTTATAAGGGCATGTGGCGGTAAGCCTATGCTTACGTACACCAGATGTTAAAATAGTATGTGAACAGATGTATTGTGCTTTCAGCATCAACCAAAAAAAAGTTTTGCTTTGAAAAAAATTTGTTTGGATGTTAATACTCACTAGTTTAGCTAAATGAATTCAGGTTTCACTTGGTTAATAAAAAAAGTCTTTTCACAGAAAACTTATTTTTATTTAACATGTACACCATTTACCATTCTAACTTCATATCAGGAGAAAAATGCTTTTGGTGCCATTCAAATAAGTTAAGATAATCAATGAACAGCGAGTGCATGGAAGTGTGTGAATAAAAAGGTTATCATTTAATCAGAAGCTCATTGTATTCATAAGTTTACTGAACAGGTAATGAAAAAGTCTTTGCAGAAAAATACTTGTTTTCATTTAAAATACACAGCATTTACTATTAACGTATACATCACATACCGTTCTAACTTTTAAACATCAAAACTTCATACCATACAAAAATGAAACAGAAGGCTTAGCCTGGTGGTTACACGTGATTGTTTGCAGAATTGCGATTTGAATGTTGTAAGTTTACATTCATTGCGACGGTGACTTTTTATAGCTAGATTTTAATCACTATAGCATTGACAACAGAAAACAAAATACAAACATTTAGGTTTCTATATATATACATATATGTATATATATTAATATATACGTAAATATGTATATATATATATATAAATTGTTTCCTCAACCCGGATACCCCACATGGGTAGTAATTTCTGGTTTGACTCGGGTCTCATACCAGAGGCCTGGGAGTTTGAGCACTCGCCTCAAGATCTTAACCATTCCCAATAGCGCATTTTTCTGCAACTCACCTGAGTTGATTGCTGTTGGTATTTGGGCAAGCCACATTTTATGCGCCGGTGTTATTGCGCCCAGTGCCCCAATGACTACTGGGATTACAGTTGTTTTTACATTCCAGCATTTTTCAATCTCTTCTCCAAGAGGGAGATATTTCTCTACCTTTTCTTTTTCTTTGCTGGCTATATTGTAGTTATTGGGTACTGCTATATCTATTATAGTAGCCCTCTTGTTTTCCTTGTCCACCACCACTACATCGGGTTGGTTTGCTAGGACATTCTTGTCAGTCTGGATGTAAAAGTCCCAGAGGAGTTTAGCGCGGTCATTTTCATTGACCTTACTAGGAGCTTCCCACCAGTGTTGTGGTTTGTTAAGGGCATACTTGTCACATAGACTTCTATACACAACATCCGCGACATGATTATGCCGCTCAGTGTATGCGTTTCTTGCTAGCTGCTTGCATCCACTGATGATGTGCTGGATGGTCTCAGGTGCATCTTTGCACAGTCTGCATCTAAGATCGTCTCTAGTGTGAAAGATTTTTGTTTGGAGTTGCCTTGTTGGGAGCACTTGCTCCTGGGCTGCCATGATTAGCGACTCTGTATTGGCCGTTAAGTTTTATTTGTTCAGCACATATATGTCTAGTGAAGATCGCCAACCTTAGATATTTGTCGGTGGTATGCACCATAAAGAGGGTTCATGTGCCAGTCAATTTCCTCATCATCAGGGCGTAGGTCAATTGTAAGAGCAGCCAATTGAAAATCAGCTAGCAACTTATGAGGCTGCATAGGCTTTGATGCTGTGCTCCTCCTCTTTTACTGTCTGCTGTACACTTTTGAGTCTCCTACCACCATCTTTCCTATCGAGATACAATCTAGTAGTCTTAGATTTTGGGTGGAGTGTTCCATGCATGGTCAGCAGTTTACGAGTTGCTATATCTGTTTCATTGATGGCTTCCTCAGTCCACTTTAATATGCAGGCTGGTTATCTTATTACTAGCAGTGCGTAGGTATTTATTGCCATGATTTGGTTCTTGACATTGAGCTGGCTCCGTTGGACCTGCCGAAGGCGTTTCTTGTATTCAGTAATGGCTTTGTGGCGTACCTCGGCATCGTGTTTGATGTTGTTTTGCATAATCCCCAAGTACGTGTACCCTTCTTCTATATCTTTGATGGTACCATTTGGCATTCTTAGGCCATTTGTGAGCATACAATGGTCTTTCTTAGGAATTGGCCATCCAACTTTCTCAAAACCGAAGGTCATTCCGATTTCCTTGCTGTATACCTGAGTGAGGTGTGTTAGCGAATCAATGTCCCTTTCTTTGTTACTGTACAGGTTGATGTCATCCATATAGAAGAGGTGGTTTATTTTGGTGCCACTCCTAAACAGGTACCCATATTGAGTCTCCTCCAGCATATTGCTTAGTGGGTTTAGGCATACGCAAAAGAGCAGCGGTGATAAGGAGTCACCTTGATAGATGCCTCGCTTAATTTTTACACTCACCAGCTTCTTGCCATTAGCCTCCAGTCCCGTCTTCCATTTGGTCATTGACACCTTGATGAATGCCACAAGAGCAGGGTGAAAATTGTACATACTGAGGCACTCAATTATCCAACTATGGAGAATCGAGTTATAGGCCTTTTTGTAGTTGATCCAAGCCATGGCAAGATTGGTTTGCCTTCTCCTGCTGTCTTGACAGACCGTCCGATCCACCAGTAACTGATTTTTGGCTCCTCGGGTGTTGCGCCCAATTCTTTTCTGAGCACTGGTCATATAGTGACTCATGTGCTCTTCCAGTTTGTCTGCAACTATTCCTGAGAGCAGTTTCCAGGTGGTGGGTGTATATATATATATGAAAAAAAAATTGTTTCCTCACCCCGGATACCCCGTATGGGTGGTAAATTCTGCTCTAACTCGGGTCTCCTACCAGAGACTTGGGAGTTTGAGCACTCGCCTCAAGATCTTAGCTGTTCCCAATAGCGCACTTTTCTGCAACTCACCTGAGTTGATTGTTGTTGGTATTTGGGCAAGCCACATTTTATGCGCTGGTGTTATTGCGCCCAGTGCCCCAATGACTACTGGGATTACAGTTGTTCTTACATTCCAGCATTTTTCAATCTCTTCTCCAAGAGGGAGATATTTCTCTACCTTTTCTTTTTCTTTGCTGGCTATATTGTAGTCATTGGGTACTGCTATATCTATTATAGTAGCCCTCTTGTTCTCCTTGTCTACCACCACCATATCTGGTTGGTTTGCTAGGACATGCTTGTCAGTTTGGATGTAGAAGTCTCAGAGGATCTTAACGCGGTCATTTTCATTCACCTTACCAGGAGCTTCCCACCAGTGTTGTGGTTTATTAAGGCCATACTCATCACATAGACTTCTATACACAATACCGGCGACATGATTATGCTGCTCAGTGTATGCGTTCCCTGCTAGCTGCCTGCATCCACTGATGATGTGTTGGATGGTCTCAGGTGCATCTTTGCACAGTCTGCATCTAGGATCGTCTCTAGTGTGATAGATTTTCGTTTGGAGTTGCCTTGTTGGGAGCACTTGCTCCTGGGCTGCCATGATTAGCGACTCTGTATTGGCCGTTAGGTTTTCTTTGTTCAGCCACATATATGTCTGGTGAAGATCGCTAACCTTAGATATTTGTTGGTGGTAAGCACCATGAAGAGGTTTCGTGTGCCAGTCAATTTCCTCATCATCAGGGCGTACGTCCGTTGTAAGAGCAGCCGATTGAAAATCAGCTAGCAACTTATCTGAGATGGCCATGGAGGCTGCATATGCTTTGATGCTTTGCTCCTCCTCTTTCACTGTCTGCTGTACACTTTTGAGTCCCCTACCACCATCTTTCCTATCAAGATACAATCTAGTAGTATCAGATTTTGGGTGGAGTGCTCCATGCATGGTCAGCAGTTTACGAGTTGCTATATCTGTTTCTTTGATGGCTTCCTCAGTCCACTTTATTATGCCTGCTGGATATCTTATTACGGGCAGTGCGTAGGTATTTATTGCCATGACTTCGTTCTTGGCATTGAGCTGGCTCCGTAAGACCTGCCGAAGGCGTCTCTTGTATTCGGTAATGGCTTTGTGACGTACCTCGGCTTCGTGGTTGATGTTGCTTTGCATAATCCCCAAGTACTTGTACCTTTCTTCTATATTTTTGATGGTACCATTTGGCATTCTTAAGCCATCTGTGAGCATAGAATGGCCTTTCTTAAGAATTAGCCTCCCACATTTCTCAATACCGAAGGTCATTCCGATGTCCTTGCTGTATACCTGAGTGAAGTGTATTAGCGAATCAATGTACTTTTCTTTGTTAGCGTACAGCTTGATGTCATCCATGCAGAAGAGGTGGTTTATCTTGGTGCCACTCTTAAACTACCCATTATGAGTCTCCTCCAGCATATTGCTTAGAGGTTTTAGGCATATGCAGAAGAGCAGCGGTGATAAGGATTCACCTTGATAGATGCTTCGCTTAATTTGTACACTCGCCAGCTTTTTGCCATTAGCCTCAAGTTGCGTCTTCCATTTGGTCATTGACATTTTGATGAATGCCACAAGAGCAGGAAGAACATTGTACATACTGAGGCACTCAGTATATATATGTATATATATATATATATAGGATATATGTATAGGATATATATATAGGGTATATATATATTGTAGTCATTGGGTATTTAGCAGTACCTAAAGACTACAATATAGCCAGCAAAAAAAAGAAAAGGTAGAGAAATATCTCTCTCTTGGAGAAGAGATTAAAAAATGCTGGGATGTAAGAACAACTGTAATCCCAGTAGTCATTGGGGCACTGGGCGCAATAACACCGGCGCATAAAATGTGGCTGGCCCAAATACCAACAGCAATCAAATCAGGTGAGTTGCAGAAAAGTGCGCTACTGGGAACAGCTAAGATCTTGAGGCGAGTGCTCAAACTCCCAGGTCTCCGGTAGGAGACCCGAGTTAGAGCAGAAACTACCACCCATACGGGTTAACCGGGGTGAGGAAACAATTTATATATATATATATATCCTAGAAAAAAGAGTTCAGGTCAAAATACATAGTGAAAAGTATTGAGTAGCCAGAAGAAAATGGAATAAGTCGAAAGAAAGTATCAATCAGAATGCAATTAGATAAAGGCTTAATACAGATCACAGTAATTTATCGTGATACACAAAGCAACCAGAATGTGATTGACCGATATGCCGTATGGGCTCAAACGAAAAACGGTTAATGTAGATCACATTAAGTTATCATGATACAAAAAGCAACCAGAATGTGATTGGCCGATATTCCGCATGCACTCAATAGCAAAGGGGTTAGTATAGATCACAGTACTTTATTGTAATATAAAGAGCATTTAGCATTTTCTATGTCTTCCAGTTGACTATGACAATATAAGAAAGTCGCTTGGATTTTAGGAACAAAATTGACTAAAAACGGATTTTAAAACAGCAAACCTCCCTCAAGCACTTTAATCAGTAATAAACACAAAATTATAATTGATTTTCAAGTAAATAAAACTGTCAAAAGCTTTAAAGCTTTTTTTGTTCTGTTATAACGTATTGTATTGCATCAACATCAATGGTTTGAATACAGGTCAGGTAGATAATGGAGTGCTTCCATTTCCAAAGTTGTCTATAATCAAAGGAGAAACTCTTACAAATGGTTACAGTTTAAGTATTAACGTGACAGGTCTTTCCCACCTCGGCCTGTTTAACCTGAGAGGTAAGACAAACAGTTATGCTACTAGGTCCATGTAGGTGAACAAGTTGCATTAAGTAAAGTCTGAATTTTTTTACACTACTTACTGTTTGAAGTCATCAGGTTTTCCACAAAACCATTCGGTTAAATAAAAACCAGCTTTTCGGGGCATTATTAATTTGAACACCAATAAAAATAGCTTCTTTTGTAGCAATGCAAAAAAATCTTTGTTATTGCTATCGATATTATGCTGCGATAAAGTGCCGTTATTTTTGAATAAATTTTTTAGCTGTCGGTTTAGAGCTGATTAACTAAATCAATAGTTCATCGATGATTAAATGGAAACTTGCTTGTCTCATAGTTAACATAAATAATTATGTTCTATTGTTAAGTTTTTGTGGTTTTGACAAAAAAAATTTGATTTCATAATTTAAGCTATAATAAGAGCTACGTCCTGTTATCCTTTCGTTTTCCTATCTGCTGGGAGCCATGCCGAGTGTGTTAGGAAAAAAACATTGCAACGCACAGGGATCGAACCCAGACTTTTTATTAGAGATTCCTAGTCAAGCGCATAACAGTCAAATTACCATCATCCAAATCCGCCATCAGCAAAAATATTGCTGCACTGTAGAACAATTGTGCACATTCTTACTACACTTGACAATTTCTCATGGCTCACCAAACTTTCATCATGCTAGTAATCAATAAGATTGCTTGAGACTAAAGTAATTCACTTCATGCCCTTTTCCTGCTTCCAAATTAGCCAAAACTTCTCTTTTCATTAGTGGATACTCAAGTTAGATTAAGAGTTAATGCCTAAACTATGATGAGTCAAGTACTGTACAATGTAAAACCTTCTCTAAAAAATTAACTAGTTTTTTTTCAGTTAAGATTAACAAACTATTAAATTGTAACCTTTTTGTAATCTAGGCGGCTAAACCCATATCAGGGCAAACAAAAAATCTTATTAATTATACATGTGTATTTGGTTGTTAATTTCACCCACTATGCTATGTTTGCAACAAAAAATTTCTAACTTTTCAACTTTGCAACTTTGCAATATTGAACTGAAAGGCAAAATATTTTCATATTTTTACCAGTGCACTGGCTTTACTGTCTACAAAATTTACGTAAATTTGTTTTCATATTTACTATGGAATATACACACGAGGCACTCAAATTTTATTTTCTGACATCTCATATATTCAGGCAAGAGCAACACAACACTTTTCACTTTGATTAGCTCCCATGATCGCGCACAAAAACTTGTCAAGTACAATTGTTTACATTGAATAGGTGTATGGGTAGTGTCGTACATCAAAATCAGTGTGGAAAAATCTTTATGAAAATTGCAAATTTTTTTAGGTTACAATAACTAAGTGCGTTTTTATAAACTTATTTTCGGTTCACAATAAAATCATTTTGCTGGAAATTGTCTGAATGTCATCAAGGATATAATTGCTTTGTAAATATTTTTTACTATAATCAAAGTCTCCAAAGTAATCTCCACGATTTGGAAATTATTAGGCATGCAACATATTCTTTTATTTTATTAACTCACCAAATGATATTTCATTTATTACTGGACTGCCAGAGTACTAGTTTCATATGAGCGATAACTTTCTGTGTATGCATGAAAAACTTACTGAACAAACGCTTATCATACAAACGTATCAATTCAACAATTTCTTCAAGGTAATCGTAAGCAATTGGAAGTGTTTCTAATTACAAACAAATTTCATTCTTGCAAAATGCAATGAATACAAAACAATTAACGCAAATTCTGTGCAAAAAAAACTCTGGTGGATCAAATCAAGTGTTGTAAACATAATTACTCGAGGTAACATGTATCAGAATTGGAAAGTTTTATCATTTGTTTATTGCAGGCGTACTCAAAGGAAGAATATTTATCATCTCTGATAGTTGTTACATCAGTACAGTTAATTGGAAGAGTATCGATAAGCGATCAGAGGAGGAAAAAGCGGCTACACAGTTGGTTTATGATGAGGAATGCAAAGGTAGGAAGATAGTAATTTTCATGGCATAATGACCAAATTATTCATATAGACAAATGTTGTGCTGTGAAACTTATAGAGAAAAAAGGCAATTTTGGGTAAATTTTTCTAAAAATGCGATAGGTTGATAAAGTTCAGAAATTATTTGGCCATCAACAACACCAACGGTCATACAAAATATTTACAAGAGTTTATATTTCAATAGAATGTTGAAACCTTTCAGTGCCATTACTTTTTGAAAACAGCTGACAAACATTCTAGGAGCAATATTTTTTGCAAATAATGCTTCTTTTAAAAAGTCATGCAAAACATTTTTTTTATAAAAAAAATAGAGAATTGAAAGACTAGAGAAAATTTGTTTTGCTATTTTTAAACTGTTTTAGTCATGAATGAAACACTGTTCAAAGTTAAGATGTTTTTAATTTCTAGGTGAATGTCTTACAAAATGCAATGGATACTGCTGGAGCCGCAACCAATGTCACAGAACTGACTATTCATGCAATGCTGCTTGCCCAAACAACCAATGTTTTGGTCCTGGTGTAAATGAATGCTGCAATCAAAATTGCAGTTTTGGGTGTGCTTACACTAAAGATCAGTGTCTAGAGGTACAATACGTACATCATTTAAATTTATCTACAATTTTTAGATTCAGTTCTAGGCATGTCTCATTAGGTTTTACAAGACAAAATATTAATGATGCGTAATTCAGGTTTATCTCCTCCACCATTTTTTAAGCTTCTAAACCCTGTGTTCCAAAGTATAGAAAGCTTGCTTTTGCTGTTCCTCCCTCTAGACCCATATTTGCACCTAGTGGAGTGTCCTGTGCACATCCCTTAGTCTCTTGAGTAGCTCTACCTTAAATTTGTGTGTAGGATGGAACTCTGGGAGAAGGGATTAATAATCTAGCTGGACTGACAGGAGCATCTCAAAAACTAGCAACATCATAATAGTCATCTGCTGCGGCTGAGCATTGCATACTTGTAACACTCTCATCAGTTTGGATCACATCAATGCCATTGATCGCCTCTAAATCTGTGCTTTGCGGACAGTGTGAATCTGCTACAACAACTTCATGTAGCAGAAGACTCACTCAACTATAGCTCTGGCAACCATCAGCACAATAGAATCAGTAAGAACCAAGGCATCCTGCCATTAAGTGAATTGGCCAGTTAACACCAGTATCCACTTACTCATTTTGGGTGTCACTGGCTGAGGCCCCCTAACTCTACCCCCCTTTTTGCCATGGCTTGATGGTGTACTGTCTCTGCCTTCTTTTGAATGTCCTTGTCCTTTCTCACAGTTCTTGATTGATTTTCTCACCCTTTCTGTTGGGTTCCACCAGACCCAGGTTAAACAAAAGCAGCTGGCCATTCTTTCCACCTCAGCGTGGGCAGAATTAATTTAACATAAATCTGTTTAATAATCTCTCTATCTACTCCAGGGTGGGCAGAGGCATGTGTTTGCTGTACAGTGGTTTCCTAAACAGAAAATGTGCAGAAGACATCCCATCTTAGCCGGTTGTGGGTGAAGTCTGGGTTTCTCACACTAGGCGTGTTTGATGGCCACATCTGTTGCAGCTTTCACATATTGTGAACACAAAGCTTCACTTGTTCTTTCATGTCTCCTAATGTACCCTGTATATGGTACACAATGGTTCGTTACTGATAGCCTACATCTGCATCAGCTCTTAACCAAGTACCCTTCAAATTTTACCCTAACTGTTTTGTAAGATTTTAAGGTGACTTGGTCAAATTTGAATCAACCTCCCAGGCTGCCACTTGGAAAACAGCAGTTTGGAAAGTTTTCTGTATACCGTCCTGATGACTTAATCCCATGTACAGTCCTGGTGATCACTGACACATAAGCGCAACTTTTCACAGGTTTGCACAATAAGGACTGGTCCTTCATGGCTAGCTACTCCTAGTTGGATCTTTCATTTCTCAATTCAATGAGCTCACACTGCCAGCAGTCTGCAAGTCTGTCGACTTGGTCAATCAATGTTGCCATAAAAAACTAATAAAATAAAGTCAAGATCCATAGATCCATAGATATAGTAAACCCTAGATATGCGAATAATCAAAAGAAGTGAGGCCTATAATTAGCATGACGCAACGTCATGGTGATGTGCAAAGCGAATCAGCTGATTTACTAACTCCTATTGACTCAGCACTAAAAACTGCTCAATTTTTCCATAGTTTGTGCATGTGAGACTGCAGATTTTATTGAAAATATGTAAAACTTATATACAGTAATACTTCAACTTACGAGTGCTCTAACGTACAAGAAATTTGAGGTACGAGCCAGGTTTTAAGCAAGTTTTAGCACTAACATACAAGCCATGTTTGAGATACGAGCACATGAGTCAGTTGCTAAGTATGTCGGAGGTGTTTTATGAGAACAGCATCACTCTGTATTTTTCAACTGCTCAGATTATACTTTTGTACCATGTTTTTTGTGCGTGATTTTCAGTGCTGAATTATGTGAAATAAAAGTACCGTGGGTAGACCAAAAGTTTGCCAGTAAAAGGATAGATAATGCAAAGAAAAAGCGAATGAAAACAATTGATATTAAACGAAAAATAATTGGAAAATATGCAAAATATGTATGCGTGATTGAGCTAGCTTAGCAATATGACAGAAATACATCCACAATTATCAAACACAAGGATTATATTCAAGGCATTTAGTTTGCAACAGGACTAACCATAGTTTCTAAATGACGCAGTGATCTTCACGACCACTGATGGAGAGACTGCTCAGGCTTTAGATAAAAGACAAACAATTGGCCGGTGACTGCGTAACTAAAACGATGCTACGTAAAAAGGCCGGTGCTATCTATCAAGACTATAAAAATAGACATTCGGACAAGTTGGCTAGTGGTCGGGCATTAACCTTTGGTGACGACACCTGTGTTCGTCCTGATCGCAACATGTTGAGAGGGCGACAAAGGCAAACGTCCTTAGATAGGTTTCTCTTAAAACGGCCGGCTGGTTGTGAAAGCGAAACAAAAGAAAAATTAGCTAACCAGCAAGAAACTTTAAACTATGAACGCCGAAGAAATTTTAATTACGATCAAGACCAAAGTTAAAGACCAAAGTTTGCTTTTAGGTTTGCTTTTAAGTTTGTCTTTTAAGACTTGGATAAAATCCAAATTTATCAAAGTCAACTGTTGTAATGAAGGATAACTTATCTCTCCCTCTCTGGCAAATGCTAGCGTTAGCTGCTATTGTATGTATTTACTTTTACATGTTAATTAATCACATTTCCTTGTATTATTTTTTATTTGTTGCTTTTTGAAAGCATGTGGTAAGTTAGGACAATAACCAACATGTTCTTTCTGTTACAATATATTGTTTTGAGTGTTTTATTTGCATTTTTAGACTATGGAAACCAATCAATATATATTTAATTGTTCTATATATAAATAAATTGCACCAACATGTGAGTAAATTGACATACGAGCTCAGTTTCTGAACACATTAAGCTTGTAAGTCAAAGTATGACTGTAATGACTTTGGATGAGAAAGGCAAGAATCTTACACACATGGTAATGAACAATACCAATGATTTAGAAGCTTCCATATCATTGATAATACAAAGAGTGACCAAATAGAAATTAAACTAATAACAAACTAATGAATCAAATGAGATTTAGAAGCAGTTACGCTGGACCGCTGTATTAAACACCCATTAGACATGACTGAAAATAACTAGATGAGATAGTTTTTGTCTAAGGTTGGTTGAACTAGATTTCTGCTTTGAAGTGGCATAGTGTATTCTGATTTTAGTATCGCGATTTACTATAGTTTTGAGTAGACTGTTGGCATGCACTGTACACGTAAAACCTTGATTGAGGTTATGTAATAAGACATATATGTTATTGTCTGTGATGTTACTTGTTTAAAAGCTCTCTGTGTGATACCATAGCTCTCCATGTGTGAACACAGGGATTTTTCTGCAGCAATACATATTCGGCCTATCAATCTGGTCACCAATCCTCCTCTGTTTTTAACTGAGATTAGGGTTATGTCATCACTATTTCTACTTCCCACTACTTTTACATCGGTCAAAACCACAATACACTCATCACATTTGAGTTAGAAAATATTCCTCATCACCGAACTCCTCATCTTCACCTTCTTCAGCTTTTGTCTCGTCTTTCTTTTTCTTTCTAGCCAGAGAATGTAGCAGGAGTTGGCCAGTTTTTTCAGCCCTGCTCACATCCAGATCAATACAAGTAACATTGGGACTTGGTGTGATATCTGCTTTTATGAACAGTGCTCGAAATGCAGATCTGAAGCACTGCACATTCGGGTTATTGTTATAGCCACCCTTAGATTGTATTGTGGAAAACAGAATCTCAATGTGATCCTGGTTGATCTTAAAGGTTAGGAAGTAGTTGATGTAAGGGTAGTTGCAGAAAAGATGTTGAGCAATGCCATGTACAGAGTTGGCTGCTGACTCAAAGCTAATGACGAAATGATGATGATTTTCCTATTATTTTCTACTAGCAGCTTTCAGCTTGGTGTTTTTAATCGGCATAGATAACTTATGATATTGTTGAGAACTTGTTTTGAGTTGAAGTTCTGTCTTGTTATGGGCAATTTAGGATATACCTGGGGTGTTGTGGTCTCTTCTGATAACATTTCACTAAAAATTTGGTCTTATTGTTACGTTTATGACTCAAAAACTAGCATGCCAAGCGTGCTTTCACTACTAAACTTATTGCTCAATTGAAGGCTTTGATGCTGTGATGCACATCACTACGACGTAACGTCGTGAAAACAACAGCCAATTATATGCCTCACTTTTGCTCCATTGTAATGATAGCTATTCGCCAATCTAGGGTTTACTATATCTATGGTTTGATCAAACAATGAAAGTTGTTCGTGGCAGTTGTGGTTGAAATAGGAAAACATAAAGAAGTATAAAATAAACTAATAGGAGTGCCCAACAAGATAATATACAAGCTGCTAAAGATGCTGGTTAATGATGAGAAACAATCCGTGAAGCAAGCTGCTAAGTTTGCCCTAATCTTTCAAACAGGGCTGTATTGTCCAAAGAAAAAGTGGTCAGGAGATTGTCAATTAGTAGTTGCCAGAGGCTTGACTCCGTCGTGCGGGGAGGGTCTGGGAGCGGAGCTGAAGCGCCCTCCCAGAGAAGGGGGGTTCAGGGGGCCCTCCCCGAGCGAATTTCGAGAATTAGGAGCAAAATGAAAGCATTTTAAAGCGTATCTTGTATTATTTAAGGTGGATATCTAGGTCCTGCCAAGATGAGTCATTTCAAGTCTTGCAAAGAAAAATAGCTACAGATTTACATGGTTTTGAGTTGTAACCATATATGTATATTTACATTTATGTTCATAAATATACATACATGTGCATGTGTACATAAAATATTGATTGTTATAGCTTGACACTTGTCTTTTAAAGACGAAATTTAGAGCACTTGTTTCAGTTACAAAAATAAGTTTAAATAATATATTACATGCACCAGGGAAAGACAACAAATATATTACTTGGCCTGCTTAAAACTTACTATGTTTAAATAATGCCACCTAGGAATACAATGAGCAACAAACTTGGCCTGCAAACACAAACATACATGTAAATGTACACGTGTACATAAAAGATGGTTTGTTATAGCTTGACACTTGTCTTTTAAAAAGCTCTTCTTCCGTCAATGTGTCCATGGCAGAAATCTTTCACAACTGATTCTGTATCTAAATCAACATCTTTATATATGTGTAATATTAGAAGATCATTTAGACAGCCTGCCCTATGGTGTTCCTCATCGATGTTTGGATTTGCTTCAATGCAGAAAAGTATCTCTCGCCCACTGCATTGGTGGCAGGCAAAACCAATACTAAATTAGTGAGCCTCTCTACGTCATCGCTAGTAGCGCTAGAGCGCAACGTTGCGCTAGAGGACAACGTTGCGCTAGAGCGCTAGGTAATTAGTTGTTGGAAATTCCAAGTGAATGAGCTTAGACTGAAATTCTTACTAATTAGCCGCCAAAGATCACTAGAAAGTTGGGGCAACTCAGCTGCCTCAGGGAATATGGGCCAGAGAATTTTAGGGTCACGTAATGCCTTCCACCGTGTACACTATGCAGATTTCGCAATTGCCGAGATTTTAACAGAAGAAAAGTGCTTCGGATGGTTCCGGAGTCTCCTAATAGGGCAATACAGTACTGCTTTCAAATCCTTTAGTACCACAGACAACTGCTTGCACATCACCTAAATTTGCCGAAAATTCTGCCCCAAAGCACTGCAGGCCGATCCGAATATGGGAGCTCAAGCTAGTACTTTGACATCTTCCAATTCAGATGATCTAGTTCATTTGACATCAGAAGTGAAGGCCTCGATGAGATATACTGCACTATCAGAACTACGTCCTTACCCTAAAGCTGTAGCAAGAAAAAACAAAAATGGCTGAAAGAAAAGCAAAAGTTTAGTGCTGACTGATACCCTTGTAAAAAAGCACTTGGAGGTTAACCAGACGTTTGCACAGAAAAAATGGTAACTCTGAAGAAGAAATGAAATTTTGATGCTATAACAGAATCTCACAGCAGCGATGACTATTCTCCTGTTTCTTTAGAAAGTACAGATGATGAAAGTGCAGGTGAGGAAATAGTACATGTAGATGACATCAAGGATTTGCAACTGAATGTTTATGTAGCTGTACGATACACCTCTACAAGCGCGCATGCTTCTTCGTTGGCAGAATGGCGAACATAGATGCCGGTACAGAAAATATCACTGAACGGTATTTTAAGCGGAGTAGAGAAGGCTTCTTAGCTCAAAATGAAGATGATGTTGATGTTGTCAGTAGACAGAATGTCACAAGGGTACTGCCAGATCCAATCATTGTCGGAGGTCTAGCTAGGTCGGCACTTTGACTCAAGTTCCTTGCAGATCTTGCAGAAATCAAACAATGAAAAATTTTATCTAAAAACTGTAACATTGATTGAAGCTGATGCTTTCAGATTATCAGTTATGTCATTAAATTACTATTGATAATCAATTTAAATACAAGTCATGTGTCATGAAAAGCATTAATCTGGAGAAGAATGTCTGTTTCAATCAACCACATATCTTGTTTCAACTTGCCCCATATGCGGGGCAGGTTGGAACGATGCACTTCATCATGAAAATTTCTAATAATTACACTAAAGGATTGAGTTAGAAGTGTAGTGTTTACTTTTGCATTTGTAGCCTACTCCCTACCCTTTTAGGTGGTCAAGAACAATGGCTTTTGGTAGAATTATACTAGCCCCCATAAGCCTAAAAGTAAAAATTGTCTCAACCAACCCCGCTCTTCCCTATTAAACTATAGAACTAAAACATTGGCAACATTTTATTACTATTTAGTTTTGTAGGACTCTACTCATCAGATAAAATTTGCCTAAAATTTAGGCAAATGTGATCTTATATATATATCAAAGTCTTTGCGTTATCCTTTACTACTGCTTAGTTTTTTTCGTTGAATAAAGCGGTCTGAATGAAAACACATATGTTTCATAAATTATTATATTGTGGTTATACTTTAAAATGTTTTTATTTGCAGCATATCGTCTGCAAATCTGAATTCATCAAAATAGAACAGGGTAAATTGAACAAGTGTATTGATCAATGTGACACTAGAAAATATATATACGATGTTATGAATGACACCATTAGTCATGTTGAAAAACCCAGTCTGGTTCTCCACTCGATTGCGTGTGTACAAACCTGCCCAGGTAAGAAATATTAATAGCCAGGCAAAGTTAATTAATTAAAAAGTATTAAAAGTAGCACTGTGTTGTTTTGTAAACTAGATTGTTCACAACTTGACAGGCAAAAATATTTGCATTTTCTAAAAAATGCTCGGAAAAAAATCATGTTTAGTGTATTCTACTAGACCTAAAAATTACGCTACCAAAAAGTATTTTTTGCAAGTTGCAACAGCATTGGAAAAGTAGCAAACGAAAAGAGAAGATTAACATAGCTATAGGCTTCTTTATTTGTTTTAAAAACTTTACTTTAGCTTCTATAGCTCTTTAGACCTTCGTTCAATAAAAAATAGACCTGCTGTTAACTGTTATTGTTGTTATATACATTTTAACATCAGTCTTATAGCAAACAGAAACCACATTATGGGTTGCTTACCCCTTTGGCTCGGTAAAAGTCTTGCAAAAAACAACCGAAAATCAAATAGTCTTTTAAAAAATTCAATGAAGTTGGTAATCTATGAACCTTAGCTGAAACTTAAATTTATTTCTATTAACAAAGTCTTGTCAAGATTATGTGCGCAGCCTTTACTGACTTCACAAAAAACAACACTCAGGGCAGCGAGCATGAATACACATATTTTTCCTAATTTTATATGGTTACAGTTTACGACATGAAACAATAATGAATCTTTTATCTTGCATACCAGTCCTTTTTATAGTTATGAGGCTTCGACTCCTTGCATAGGGCTGAATTAAGCTGGCCTCATATGGCTTGGTATGGCTTGGCATGGCTTGTCATGGCGTGGCTTGGCGTGGCTTGGCGTGGCGTGGCTAGGCATGGCATGGCTTGGCGTGGTTTGGTAAGGCATAGCACAGCGTGGCGTGGCATGGCTTGGCGTGGCATGGTGTGGTGTGGCGTGGCTTGGTATGGCATGGCTTGGCATAGTATGGCATGGCTTGACATGGCCTGGCATGGCTTGGCATAGCCTGGCATAGCTTGGCATAGCTTGGCATGGCTTGGCATGGCTTGGTGTGGCTTGGCTTGGCGTGGCATGGCATGGCATGGCGTGGCGTGGCATGGCGTGGCTTGGCGTGACGTGGCGTGGTTTGGTGTGGCTTGGCGTGGCTTGGCATGGCTTGGCGTGGAATGGCTTGGCATGGCTAGGCATGGCTTGGAATGGCTTTGCATGGTATGGTTTGGCATGGCTTGGCATGGTTTGGCATGATTGCCATGCTTGGCATGGCTTGGCTTGGCTTGGCATGGCATGGCATGGCATGGCATGGCTTGGCTTGGCTTGGCTTGGCTTGGCATGGCATGGCTTGGCTTGGCTAGGCATGGCTAGGCATGGCTAGGCATGGCTAGGCATGGCTAGGCATGGCTAGGCATAGCTAGGCATGGCTAGGCATAGCTAGGCATGGCTAGGCATGGCTAGGCATGGCTAGGCATGGCTAGGCATGGCTAGGCATGGCTAGGCATGGCTAGGCATGGCTAGGCATGGCTAGGCATGGCTAGGCATGGCTAGGCATGGCTAGGCATGGCTAGGCATGGCTAGGCATGGCTAGGCATGGCTAGGCATGGCTAGGCATGGCTAGGCATGGCTAGGCATGGCTAGGCATGGCTAGGCATGGCTAGGCATGGCTAGGCATGGCTAGGCATGGCTAGGCATGGCTAGGCATGGCTAGGCATGGCTAGGCATGGCTAGGCATGGCTAGGCATGGCTAGGCATGGCTAGGCATGGCTAGGCATGGCTAGGCATGGCTAGGCATGGCTAGGCATGGCTAGGCATGGCTAGGCATGGCTAGGCATGGCTAGGCATGGCTAGGCATGGCTAGGCATGGCTAGGCATGGCTAGGCATGGCTAGGCATGGCTAGGCATGGCTAGGCATGGCTAGGCATGGCTAGGCATGGCTAGGCATGGCTAGGCATGGCTAGGCATGGCTAGGCATGGCTAGGCATGGCTAGGCATGGCTAGGCATGGCTAGGCATGGCTAGGCATGGCTAGGCATGGCTAGGCATGGCTAGGCATGGCTAGGCATGGCTAGGCATGGCTAGGCATGGCTAGGCATGGCTAGGCATGGCTAGGCATGGCTAGGCATGGCTAGGCATGGCTAGGCATGGCTAGGCATGGCTAGGCATGGCTAGGCATGGCTAGGCATGGCTTGACGTGGTTTGGTGAGGCATAGCATGGCGTGGCTTGGCGTGGCGTGGCGTGGCTTGGCGTAGCTTGGCGTGGCTTGGCATGGCTGGGCATGGCTCGGTGTAGCTCGGCATGGCTCGGCATGGCTCGGCATGGCTCGGCATGGCTCGGCATGGCTCGGTGTTACGTCTTGTATAGATTTTCAAATGAGTATAACTGATGCCTGGAATGTGTGTGTATACGTTTATTCCGTTGACCGTAAAACTGCAAAGAAAATATTCATAATGAGTGCAGCTATATAGTATGTACATAAACAAAACAAAGTGAATGTATGAACAACCAAATTTAGTCCCTTTACCTCTAATCATCTGTCCATACAGACGAGCAAATATATTGTCACTAACAGTGTAGTGTGAGTGAGGACGAGTGTTTCTGTGCTGAAGTTCTCGCTTTGTCCTGATCACAACTGTGGCAAGGCATGCTTTTATATGGCAGGCAAAAGTTAATCCTTAGCTTGTCTTGTAAACGATGAGTAGCTTAACGGACAGCAATGTACTTATGCCCAGCAAGCTTATTAGCGGATTACGGAAAGCCTGCACATCTCAAAGGAACAATTCCTGGTGACTTCCATTACACCCCCTCCGAAAACCCTTTAGTTTTCTAAATATCTGGAGTTGTATGTAGAAGTATTAGCTTGTGAACTGGTCTCTTTAGTTTATTTTTGGCCGTTTGCAAGGTCGCATGCCTCACATAGCCATCACTGTTGGTCTGCACTTCCGTTACTCTCCCTAGTTGCCAGTTGCATCGAGGTAACTCGTCATCCATAACTATTACCACATCTCCAGGCTTGAGGTTGATCTTGGCATTTTTCCACTTTTGCCTTTTCTGTAAACTCTGAAGATACTCCAATTTCCACCTAGACCAGAATTGCTCAGTCAGATATTGCACGCGTCTCCATCGCTTGCGGCTGTAAAGGTCTGGTGAAGTAAAGGAGCCTGGTGGTGGTAGGAGATTTTTATTTTTCATCGTCAACAAGTTGTTGGGAGTCAGTGGAATTGGTTCAAAATTTTGATCGGAGTGGAGTGTAGTGGTAGTAAGAGGTCTTGAATTTACTATATACATGCACTCGTATAGCAGTGTACGAAGACTGGACGTATCAATTCGATTAGTGTTGGATTCTATGAGCAAACCTCTAAGAACATTCCTGACAGTGCGAATCATACGCTCCCATGTTCCTCCCATGTGGCTTGCGGTTGGAGTACTGAAGCTGAAAGAGCACTGCTTAGTGCTCAAGTACTCCTTGATGCGAGGTTCAGATAGTTCTTTTACCGTTTTTCCAAACTCGTTGCTGGCTCCAACGAAGTTAGTTCCATTGTCTGAGTATAGGACTGAAACAGGGCCACGTATTGCCAAAAAGCTGCGTAATGAGTTGATATAGCAGTCAGTGGTCATGTCTTCTAACACTTCGAGGTGCACTGCTCTGCTTGCCATACATGTAAACAACAGGCCATATCGCTTGCATTCTTTACGATAATCCTTAACTTTGAATGGACCAAACACGTCGACCCCTGTGTGCGTAAATGGTGCTTCTGGTTCTGTTCGACATTGTGGTAAGTTGGACATTTTCTGACCAACTGGATTTCCTCGTAGTTTAGTGCACTTGGCGCAGTGGCGAATCATGGTGGCAAGCATTTTTGTTCCTCCACCCACTAGGTATACTCCTGCTGCGCGAAGAGCATTTGCTGTAGTGGCACGTCCTTGATGAGCAGCTTCTACATGTTTGAAATAGGCGAAGGCTTTTGTGACCTGAGATTTTCCTGGCAGAATGGCAGGATGCCGGACTTCATAACATGAAAGAGAGTCTCTCAGGCGACCACCTACTCTAATGACTCCACACTTGTCTAAAAATGGGTCTAGACTGGACAATGTCGTTGATTTTGGAAGCCTGGCTTTGCCTTTGAGGAGCAGCAGCTCGTTTGCGAAATAGTGCTGTTGTACCAGCTTGACTATCATATTAAAAATTAGTTTGCTTTGTGGGGAACTATCCGTTAGCTTGGTTTTTTGACAGGCAGTGATGAATATGACAATATTGCTGACAATTTTGGTAATTTTGATCCAGGAACTCCATTTTTCGAGATTGTCAACTAGTCTATTCTCCAATATTCTTGTGGTTGTAGTATGGATGAAAACTTTCCTGATCTCGGGATCCTCATTATTTAGTGTGTATATTGTGGATTGCGGGGTTGGTCTGAAGTCTGGCTGGTTGAGAAAACTTGGTCCATTTAACCAAGAACTTGGAATATTTTGAATTTCTTCTCCGCGTGATGCCAAATCCGCAGGGTTTTCTTCTGTGCAAACATACCTCCAGTCGGTGGGATCGGTCGAGTCTCTGATCCTCTCGACCCGGTTGCACACAAAGACGTGAAATCGTTTTGCCTCATTGTTGATGTAACCGAGAACGGTTTTGGAGTCAGTCCAGAAATAGCGTGTGAGATTTTGGTAGTCGAGCTCTGTTTTGATGAAGTCTGCTACCTTGACTGCTAGTGTGGCTGCCTGCAGCTCCAGACGTGGTATGGTTACAGCTTTTTTGGGTGCTACTCTTGATTTACCCATTATGAGGGACACCGCGACCTTGTAGGTGGTGTTGTCTAAAAGACGTAGGTAACTACAGACACCGTATGCTACGGTGGAAGCATCGCTGAATGTGTGAAGTTCTGCTCTGTAGCTATTGGTAAATTCTGGAGTTAGGTAGCATCGTGGGACCTTGAAAGAAATGAGGTCGTTGGCACTTTCCTTCCAGCTGATCCAATCAGTCATTTGATTGGAAGTCAATGGTTCATCCCACCCAACTTTGTCGTGGCAAAGGGATTGAAGTAGTAACTTTCCTTTCAAGGTGAATGGAGTGAGAAATCCCAGTGGATCGAATACCGAAGCGATAGTGGAGAGTATACCACGTCTGGTGCAAGACTTGATGTCAACCTTTAAAAATTTAAACACATCTTGTGTGATATCCCAACATAGTCCAAGGGCTCTCTCCGTACTCAAATCTGGCGTGATTACCTTGTTTGTCGGGTTTTCATATCCCAGACTGTTAGATACTGCCTCATTATTTGACAGAAACTTGTGGAGAACCAGGTTTCCCCGTGCCATCATTTCCTTGGTCTCTGACATGAGACTGACTGCATCCTCAGCTGTGAGAACGCTGACCAAGCCGTCATCAACGTAGAAATTTTTCTGCACAAATTTTGCGGCTTGTGGAAAATCCCTTTTGTTATCCTCTGCCAGCTTCTTCAAGCCAAAAATTGCACAACTTGGAGATGACACAGCACCAAAGGGATGAACATTCATCTGATAGTCCATGATATCTGCAGAGTTAGGTTTATACCAAAGGAAACGAAGGTATTTTCTGTCTGGTTGGTCCACTCGAAACTGATGAAACATCCTTTTAATGTCACATGTGACTGCAACTTTGTCTTTCCGAAACCGACACAGCAGACCTGTCAGACTGTTGTTGAGGTCAGGACCTTGTAGAAGCAGTTGGTTCAAGGAATGGCCGCGGAATGTTGCACTACAGTCAAATACCACTCTGAGTTTGCCGGGTTTTAGCGGATGAGTGACACCGTGATGAGGAATGTACCATCCAGCCTCCTTCAAATCTTGAACTGGCTCGGCTTCCCCTTTTGAGATAATATCCTGGATGAACTCAAAGTACTTGCTCTTTAATGCAGGATTGCTGTTGAGCCGTAAGTCCAGTCCTTTGAATCTCCTTAGGGCATAATCGCGGTTGTTTGGTAGTGTTGGCGCCGTTTTGAATGGGAGTGGCATGGTGTAAAGGCTGTCTACCTGCTTGATGGAGGTTTGCATCTTTTTTAAGAACAGGAGATCGTGCTGAGACATACGAGGGGTACCATGGATCACAGAAAGATCATCCTCCAAGCAAGCTATTACCTCTTCCTTGGTGAGCTCTGATGTTTCGATTCGGTGAATATAATAGCTAGAATCAGAGGCAAGTTGGCCGCCAATGATTGACCAGCCCAGCTGGGTCTTGACTGCATAGGGTAGCGCGAGGTTAGATTTGTTCCAAATGGTTGTGAGGGGGAGAGATGCGGCTGAGCAGTTGTAGCCTATTATGAGTCCTATTTCACAATCTTGCAGCGGCGCTAGGTGCCTCTTAAGGTGCTTGAGGTGTTCCCATTGACCTGCTGTTTGTGGTGTAGGAATATGGCGTCTATCTGCTGGGATTGAGCTTTGCGAGTATGCTTTTGGTATAGTGATGGCATCAGATTTGCAAGAATTAAATGCTCGGACTCGCAAGTTTAAAATTTCATTGCACCATTGGACTTGTCTTCGTGTGGTGACTGTAGATATCTTTAGCTGTTTCCTTGTTTTATGGGTACCCAGAGTGTCACAAATGTCATCAAGGATGATTGAGGTGTTTGCCATTGTGTCCAAGAGCGCGTATGTAAGTATTTCCTTGTTTGGATCCTCAGCTGAAGACAAGTATACAGGAACAATCATAGTAGTGAGTGAGATGGTCCTTTTCTGTGGTATGCTGCCAATATCATTTAATTCGGCGCCACGTATTTCTGCATCTACTGTATTTGATTCGCATTGAGTGGCGTTGACCCGGGCAGATGGCGGTTTAGGTTTGGGCTTGTCATTGGTGCTTGCTGGCTTTGACTTTCTGTATTTATGTGTACAGGTTGGGTGCCTTTTATCACAGGCCCTTTGTTGGCAGATGACTATTTCAAGGCAGTCAGCCATGAGGTGCCCTGGTTTCAAACATTTGAAGCAAAGTCTTTCTCTGCTGAAGAAGGTTTGTTGTTCATCATTTGAGAGCTTAGACAGCTTCCTGCAAACCGTAGTGTTATGTGAACCATGAAGATCACAGAAAAGGCAATACAACGCAGGACTTTCCTCATGAATGTTAGTGAGACTTACCTCATCCACATCTGTGGCATGAGCAAGGAAGTTATGCGATTTCTCTGGTTTGGTAGCCTGAGATCTTGAGTTGCTTTTCCTGGCTGTTAGAGCATCAAATGAGGTAGTCTTATCACAGGCAAGGACAGCCTCTTTCATGACGAAGTCTGCGTATTCAGAAAAGACTGGGTTTCACTTTTCTTCAATTTTGCGAAGTCCAGCTTCACGGCTCCATCTATTGACTAGGTGGTTGGGGAGACAACTCGCAAAGTTTTTTAGTTCTCGTGGATCATTGAGACGTTCTAATTCATCAATCTTTGACATGGCTAGCTTCGATTGCTTGAGAAAATCAGCATATTCTCTAAGGTTGTCGGGATTTGTGGCGCTGATTTTTGGCCAAGAGTCCAGTCGGTCCCTGAAAGCATCAGCAATTTCAAAGGGATCGCCATATCGTTCGTCAAGTGTCTTCCTGGCCTCTGCATATGCTTCAGCAGTATTGAACATGATGTATCCCTGTACACATTTCAGTACCTTACCGCTGACATAGGTTTGCAGATAGGAGAGCTTCTGCGCTGGGGAAAGGTCCTTTTCTTCAATTAGCAAGTCAAAGGCCGATTTCCACTGAGGGTACTCAAGGGGGTTTCCAGAGAAAATGGTTGGCTTTGCTGGAGGTAAACTGTTTATATCTACAGACCTTTTGATTAGCGACAGGACACTATTGACGTTAGAATCGGCTTGCATACTCATTTGTTGGAGATCAACTAAGCGAAGCTGCTCAGGAGGTATACTTAGTCGATGTTGTACTGTACGGATTTCTTCCTTCATACGGAGAATCTTTAGCTGACGATCTAAAGAGTTCAACTCGTCAGATTCAGATGACGCTGTTAAAGCCTGTGTGATAGGTAAGCTGGAAGCAGCAATGGATGAGCCAGTGTGGTGTATGTTAGGCTGTAAGGAATTGGCGTTGCTACTTGCATAAGATGGGTAAGTATCAGGTTGGTTAGTCTGCGTGTTGTACCGGTTATACGCTGGAATATGGGTGTGTCCTGGTGTTCCCAATGATGAATCACAAGCTCCTACACCTGACATTGCTTGCTGGTCTGAACCCATTTGGCTGCCTTCCGTTTGGTTAACAGACCTTTGCTCGCACAGTGGTGAAGATGCCTGTTTCTTATTTCTTGCAGGAGAACTTGCATGCGGCAAGTAAAGGTGAGACTGACTGGCCCTTTGAGTCATTGTATCTACTTGAGGCTGACTCAACACTCCGTTTCTTCCAGTTTTCTGCAACTGATGACAATGAAGAGGCATTGACGTTGAATACGGCTGGACTGCTCCGTAGAACATTGGAGTTACACTAGGCTGATTGTTTGCCAGGGACAAAGCTGCTTGTGACTGACAAATGGTCGGAGACATTAGGGATGCATGAGAGTGGATGAACTCCGGCAATGGGGTAGCTGGCTGACTGGATCTTGGAGACATTGAGGCCATGTTTCCTGTTGTGCTCAACGGTAGACTAGCCTGCGAAAGGTCTACCTGAAAGGGCACAGGTTTGCTGACTAAGTTGCCGGTCTGTTGATTGTCAAAGTTTGTGGCTTCATGCCGACTTGTCATTATATGGTGAGAAGGTAATGCCTGGGCAGCTTGGTTCCTTGTAAGATAGCTTTCCTTCTGTCCAATGTGGTAATGAGATGAATGTGATCGAGGTGAGGAAGCAAATTTTTGAGCGTAAAAGCTCTGGAGCCTCTTCACTAAAGTTGCCTTCTCGCCCGTAGAGTTTAATCTGTTTTGCTGAAGATCAGCTTTAAGATTCACCATACTCCAGTTTGAAATACTGTCTATAAAGAGTTTTTCCATTGTTGTAAACTGAGCTAGTTTACTTGATTTGGGTATAGTATATGTTCTGTGTGCTTGAGTTAGCTACTCGAAAGGAATTGCATTCTCCTGGCTAGCTGAGTGGAGTTTTAGCATATGCTTGGGTTGCCGTAACGTCAATAGGCAAGGCTATTCAGCGTCAGATAGTGTTTGGGTGACTGGTCTGGATATGCCGTCCATGTGCACAATGTTGTTAATTGTCCAGCTCTCCACAGAGTTTCAGAGGTAGAGTTTTACTGTTACGTCTTGTATAGATTTTCAAATGAGTATAACTGATGCCTGGAATGTGTGTGTATACGTTTATTCCGTTGACCGTAAAACTGCAAAGAAAATATTCATAATGAGTGCAGCTATATAGTATGTACATAAACAAAACAAAGTGAATGTATGAACAACCAAATTTAGTCCCTTTACCTCTAATCATCTGTCCATACAGACGAGCAAATATATTGTCACTAACAGTGTAGTGTGAGTGAGGACGAGTGTTTCTGTGCTGAAGTTCTCGCTTTGTCCTGATCACAACTGTGGCAAGGCATGCTTTTATATGGCAGGCAAAAGTTAATCCTTAGCTTGTCTTGTAAACGATGAGTAGCTTAACGGACAGCAATGTACTTATGCCCAGCAAGCTTATTAGCGGATTACGGAAAGCCTGCACATCGCAAAGGAACAATTCCTGGTGACTTCCATTACACTCGGCATGGCTCGGCATGGCTCGGCATGGCTTGGCATCGCAGGCCCCTTCTGCTTCCAGTACCTTGTCTGGTCAAATGTGGAGAGAACCTTGCATGCAGTTGAATATATCCAGCTCCCTGCTTACCAATTATAAGTGTTTGGCTGGTACTGCCTTTCTAGTGGCAATGGTCTGGTACATGATGGCTCTCAATCCTTTTCCCGTGTCTTGTAATTTTGCCAGTTCACTTTTCCGACTTAACTCTCCACCAGTCATTTGTGTCTCAATTGGCGCTGAAACTTTTTTATTCTTGATTTCGATTGATGGAAAAGACAGCCTTATGGAACCAACATCGGTGCTCAGGTTCAATCTTGCCATGATTGAGGCAAGAGTCCCCGTTAAACTACCGATCGGTGTTCCTGAATATGCCTAGGTTCAGTCCCGCTCTATCGGAAGCAGCAGCCAACTTCGTTACATGGCCTGCTTTCAAACAGTTTGGTTGAGCTGCTTGAAACAATTCATCAAGATGTGCTGGCACTGCATTGGTTGAAGTCGGACCGAGTTTTCAATCGCAAGGGATCATTTTTATTGATCTGAGGAGTGTCTATTTTGGTATATGTGCCAATTGTACCACTGGACTTGAGTGTGAGAGGTTGTCCCATAGTGTTAAAGCCCCTGGCTATAACCTGGCGTTTAGGTTCAAGTTGATTTACGCTATTTGGCACAGGAGATTCATCGGAGATCCCTTCAATCAGTCCCATAAGACAATAGTATTGAGTGGATAGATGGCAGTGCAAGGCCATCTCTGTCTGAGCTGGTACCACTATCTCTCTTATCACTTGTACCTTGCTTTGGAGTAATTTTCTGTGTTTGTCTGTGCATATCAGCAGCTTTCCGTCTACTCGAACCACTGGCTGCTCTAGCTCTAGGGAACATTGGTGTGCCACCAAAAATGGGAATCCTGATACTGCATCTTCTCTTAGGCAACTAACCACAAAAACATTTTCTATTTAAACTTCCCTCAATTGAATCGACAGCCGATAATCCCATAAATTGGAAGTCTGGTTCCATCCACTAATAGGCCCTAACTGTCACATTATTTAAGCCGTTTCCGCACGGTTCCTGGTAGTCATTGAAAATACCTGTTTATTCGAAAAGTTAGTGGCACAAATCATATCCGATGAAACTGTATTGGCCGACTCTCCACTCTTCCGGTAAGAAAATAACTGGTTTAGTGAGGTTGGCTAAAGGCTTGTGCCGTGATCGGATTGTTCATGGAACCCCAAAAGGGGTTGGCGGTATCCTCTCTTTGCAGTGGGACGAAGTTGATTCCTGCGGCTGCCCGGGGTCTGGGGTCAACCTGTTGATTTATCAAGGGGGGTTTCGGAGAGGGGGGTGGTTAACTGTTTTGTTCAGTAAGGACCGTTTTAATATTTCTTGGGGTCTTGAGCAAGAGCGATTTGATAGTCTCTCTTTTTCATTTTCGACTATGTCCCTGTCGTTTACATAAAGGGGGCAAGTTGGGTCCATGTCCGGGAAGGGATCGAGACCGACTTGCTTGAAGACTGGTAATAATTTTGTGTCTCCATAGGTTCTTCCTACACACAAAACTCCTTCGGCCTAGTCCTTGCTGAGTGAAACCATCTGTCGATGTCTTGTGGTTTCCGGATGATTTTTTCCACTTTTTGGAATATTTGGCCTTGGCACAACTAGTAACTGAAGCCAACACTGTGGCCTTCCGTCGTTTCCCGAACTGCCATAGTCTGATGACTAGGGCAGTTCTTGCGGGCCAGTCCATTTTTGCCACACTCCCAGCAAAGGTTAGGTTGCGGGCACTTATTTTCCTTTCGGGATTGCACTTGCTCCTGGAGCTGTTCTACCTTCTTCAAAAAAGCCTGGACTTATCGTGCTAGTTGGCCAATAACTTTGGTTTCCATCAAGTTTATCTGGTACGGAAGCCCTTCTTCCATAGCTCGGATCAAAAATCCAACAGGCTGGCGCTTCCTTCTTTGTTTCTGGAGGTAGTCATTTCTTGCCCATACAAGATCTGCTAGCATGGGTGGTAGTACCACCAGAAGGTGCTGCTAAAGAGCGAGGTTTCCAAAAGTGTCGCAGAACGCCTCTATTACCATGTTAATTCTGTGTGGATTCGGTAGACCTCGGTAAACAATGCGTACCACCCTCTCCACCTTCATGGCATGCTCCTGGAAGAATGTCTTTTCTTCCTGCCTGAGGGTGCTGAGCCAGATCAGTGCCTGCCAGGTAGATAGCCTGATTTGAGTCCAAAAAGGGTCAAAAATAGTATAAGGTTTATCGGCTCATCTAAGGTCATCAGCTTGATAAACTAATGCTTTCCGAAGGTGTAGCAAGGTTGCTCCTTCTGCTCAGTGATTGGCGTCGACTACCTCTAGAAAGTGAGCAATCAAATATTCTACGTCCCTTATCCCTGTGTATTTAGGAGTCTTGAATTGTTGTGCTGTATGTTAGGGTCTCGGCATCAGCAAAACTCACTGCGATACCTCAACTTATCAGTTGGTGCACAGGTCGGCGCCCTTCACTTTTCTATTGGCCATCTGGTTAGTGAGGGGTTTCTGAGTTGGTTTCTGCCATTTCCTTGGCAGCTCTTCTACTGTCTCTCACCTTCTGCTAGTTGCGGCTTTTAAGACCACTTGGTTAGTAGTGTTGTGCAGGTTTCATTCTGCTGTTTCTCAGGCGGGACTCACACCTTGTTTTCTGATTTTTTACCATCACTTGGACGGCAGCAGAAAGTTCTTCCAGTATAAGTCTAGAGGTAGAGATTGTTAGGAATCGGCTTATTCTACTGCTGTTACCATGTTGCCAGTGTAAAGGTTTTGCACCCTGCCTTTACTAACTCCAAAAATAACAAGTGCAACAAGTGTACATTTCTGCTTATTTCATATGGTTACAAGTTATGACATGCAACAGTAATGAATCAAGCGCAGAAAAGTTCTGCATTTTATTTTGCATTTTAGTGCCTTTTATAATTACGAAGCTCCGCCTCCTTGCATAAGACTGGACTAAGCCGGCTTCACATGGCTTGGTCTGGCTTGGTATGGCTTGGTATGGCTTTGTCTGGCTTGGCATGAGTTGGTCTGACGCCATGTTTTAAGACAGACTACTTTCTGCCACAATTTTTGGTACCTAAACATTTATTTATATAAGTACTGCTGCAAAAAGATTACAATTATGTACAATTGTCTAAGTATGAACTTTTTGAAAGCGTTCCTTTTGGCAGAGTCCAACGCCATGAGTAGTCAACGCCAGTAGCCTCGTCATTGTCCTAGCTACCCTAACTATCATTTTTCTTTGTATATTCAAAGTATTTAGATTTTACATCTATACCATCATCTGAATATTTATTATATTGATCATACAAATGATTCTAGGATCAAATAAAGTATTATTATTTTGTTTTGAATGTTGAACCGCGTGTTGACTGGTTTTTCATCTTTTCAAAGGAGTCGCGATTTTGTGTCTCTTTAGCTTTTAGCATGAAACCAAGCCTCTCAGATAATTGTTTCACTTTGTAACTATCAACTAATACATTGTAAATAAT
Source organism: Watersipora subatra (assembly GCF_963576615.1). Taxonomy (NCBI): domain Eukaryota; kingdom Metazoa; phylum Bryozoa; class Gymnolaemata; order Cheilostomatida; family Watersiporidae; genus Watersipora; species Watersipora subatra. The sequence continues at coordinate 55,109,991 of NC_088715.1, read as the reverse complement.
ATTTAAGATTTACTGTCATACATATTTTTTGTTTATTGTTACTAGGCGACAGCTTTATAGCTGTTTACCGAAAGCGACAAAAAAAATGCTTTTCCATGGAACCGGTAAACAAAAATTTGATTGTTTCCCAAGCCAAAGGGTTAATAAAAAGTTATTTTGCTCCAAAAAAAGAAACATAAGCATGAAATTTGAAATTGCTGTCTATCATCTTGTGCAACAAAGATTTTAAATTTTTGAGTAGAAAAGCTCTGAATAATTGCCGATTGGCTGCAATAATATACCTTGAAAGCTGTCTTTAGCTTACTCACTGTGTATTATGAATTCATTTAATTTACTTAAAAATATATCAAAGTCTGTAAAACATTAAACAATTTGTCTGGTTGTCACAAGACTAGCACAAAAATTATGAATCACTTTGTGAGTTTATCAATAGATAAAATATGCTCTAAACTCATCTATAACAGTTGAAAAATTTTGACTTACCTTTCGGATGCAATTATGTTATTATTTTAATGCAAAGTCTGTTTTTTAAATACTTATACGACAAATTGACAATCCTAATTTCAAAAGGTTATCCGAGCTTTATAATTGCATCAAAATTTTCAACTAAACAGTTGAACCAAATACATGTACATGCATAACCTATTCATACACATGTACAAATACAACAGCTTTGCTACTTTTTGATATCATTTGTTATTAATTCATGAGGAAAAAAGAAACTATTTTAATTGAAATGTTTGATCATATCAAATTGGAGACCGGAGAAGTACAAAAATGAATGAAATGAACCAAACTAGAAAGTTTAATTTTTTTGTACCTTTTACATCTGTTAAAATATATTTGGCTTGATTTATCTTCAGTTTTCTTTATAGCTAGTAATAGTAATTAGAACAGTAGGAAATTTATAATTTTAATTTTGATCTGAGTAGAGTCAATAATTAACAAGTTTTTAGTTGAACCCTTAATTTTTAAATAACTTTGGTAAGAGTTTCATGTAAATCTATTAAACAGCTTTTCTATGTATCTTAGTTACTGCTAATAAACTTATAATTTAAATGTTTTTATAAATCTAAATTTATAATAACTTTGAGCTCTACCCGCTAAGTTTTTTTGCTTTCTTTGATAACCTTTCAATCGAGGAAACATCTCACAATTACTTTTAAAATACCACTTCTTGAAGTTATCGTACTTTATATGCATGCATGGTGAAAAATTATGGAAGATGTTATTTAAATCATAGAAAAACAATAATTAATTTTAATAAAATAAATAAATTAATAAATTTAAATTATAAAAATTAAATTTTAAATTCAATTTAAAAATAAATAAATAAAATAATAAAATTTAGCAGTAGCATTGCTAGAATTTGCGTTTAATTTTCACTGAATGATGAGGAGAACCTACATGTAGTTTGTCTAATTTCTACATACATCTGTTTGAACATTTGTTGCGTGTAAAGTGATAAAATAAGTTGCAATTGCCTAGCTAATAAAAAATACATTGAAAGTTATTTTGATCATATAAAATATCTGTATCGATTTAAAGCTTAGTACAACACTTGGGACAAACACATTAAATGCAGCAGAAATAATAATATTGGTCAGAAAAGTTTTTACTTAGAAAGTTTTCTTTTGTATTCAGGAAAACAAAAAATACAAAAAACAAACACAACAAGTCAGAAAACAGTGGATGATGAGAATATTTCTGAAAGGGCAGTAGACGGTAATCGAGCAACATATGCCGCAACCTTATCTCGTGCCAATCAATGGTGGGCAATTAAGTTTGAGGAGACTGTTAGTTTTGGCCATGTAAGGGTGTATTCTTCTATGAATTCAACTGGTGAGTAAATGTATAGCCAATTTATATGAATCACTATAACTATATATATAGTTATAGTTGTACATATATAATGTAAGGTACAATCACTTTTCTCAGCTTACTTAATTTTGTGCGGGTCAGCAATGTATGTTTCTGGTGCTACCATCATTACCATGCTGCCAGAGTTTGAAATTTTATAGATGGTCGAACCATCTCTAATGTTTTTACCTTGTTCTTTTACTGTTCTCTGTTGCATGTATATTCAGAAATATGTATTGTAGAGTACTTCAGTTACTACGATATTTCAGTTTTTACAGACATTACTCAAATATTGCTACTTTTACTAGCAGTTGCTTTAAAAAAAAACGTGTTAAATTTGAATCTGTCAGTTGAAAGGTCTTAGCCTATAGTAGTGAGTATAAAAGTTACTTTGATAGTCTTTGTGTTAGATCAACAACAGAGGGTGTAGAAAAATTTACATTAGCTTTAAGCAAGCAATACTTTTTTATAGACTAGTCGAGCTTCCGCAAGCAAACTAATTTTGATTCTGATTCTGATTTTCATTCTGATGATTTGGCTCAGCCCTAAAAACCACTTAAATATAAAATTAATTGATTTAATAACTAACAGGGCAAGCATGGTAAAATGGCTCTTAATATAAACTGTGTTCCAGAAACCAGTTTTTAAGAAATTCAATACTAATTGATTTAGTATATTTAAAACCACAAACATTTTCTACATTTTGGATTTCACATAAGGTTATTACTGATAGTTCTCTATTTATTTTTAAAAATCTTCAAGCTTTTATTAAAAATGATTAAATAGCAATTTAATTCCCATTTATTTTGTAGAAACCTTGCAAGATGTCCATATTTTGACAAAAAAAACAAAAGAGGGATCAATGTGGGATAACCTCGCGGCTTGGGACAACTGCCAATACCAAGAAAATGAAGAAAAGAGTGAGATGCTGTTAGTTGTATGTGATTATCCACCCCACGGAACTGATATACAACAATTTGGCATATTTAGTGTTCAAAGTAAAAGTGGAGTTCATTTAGCAGAAGTCGAATTTTACAAACCAGGTACACCATTATCAATACTGCAAAACATGGTTTGTTGATTTTTTACACAAATTCAAACTGGCAAATTTTGACTTGCAATCCATGCAGTTTAGAAAAAATTGTATAAGCAGCACTTTTCGTTTTAAATTTTTTAATTAAAGACAGCATGAACTTAAACAATTTATTAGAAAGAATGTAAATTCAATATAAGTTGGCTGCAAGTTAGATGCTAGATCATGGTTTATATAAACAAAAAAAATTGGCTTTGTGAAGCAGTTTTGCATGATGGCTTCTTGTTGATGCAATAGATATAACTTTTAGATTGTTGTTCTTTAGGCTAAAACTAAACACGTTTAAGTAATATAATATACATGTATTTTCATTCATCTTAAATTCAAAGCTTTTATTAATTGTTGTGTGTAAATGTTCAAAAAACATTAGCATTTGTTGCCAACATGTGTTTGACATGTGTCAGTAGAATACTTTTTCTAAAATTTTTGAAAAATTTCCAAAAATTAACTTTTAGTACTCTTGGAACTTCACAAAAAATAATTTTGAACTTTTTAAATGCTTTTACATGAATATTGGAGTTATAACTAGTGATAATTTAATTTTTCAATGTAAAAAATTTTAAAACAATTGTTTGGTTCTTTAAAGTGTTTTAAAAAATACCATGCTTTACTTGGGAGACTTACTAAAACTAACTATTCAAAACATAGATGACATGTTACGAGATTTTAGACACATTTGTTTTATATTAAAATAAAACTTTTGTTTTTGAACTTGTTACGTTATGTGACTATTACTTATGGTCAAAATTATTTTTTGCTGAAAAAATTATTGAAATATTACATACATTAATGAGGCTTTAGCTAGTTCAAAAAAGCAGATAAAGCACTCAAAATATTGTGTTAGGGTTTATCTAATACCTTTTATCAAGTATACTGGGTTTCCATGCTTCAAATGATTTAGAGTTTTTTCCATTCTGAATCATAGAAACGGTAAATTTTGAAACAATTCGACGCCAGTTCACTTCGCAAAACTTGTGCGGAGGCATCTGCAGTGAAACAACTATTCAACATCACAGAAACACTCCCTGTTGGTTGATTTGAATTGATAATACCCAGCTAGGCTTTCTGAGCTCAGTCAACAGTTCAGCACATTTCATCACACTTTCACACGAGTCTATTCTGAATACTGCCATCGATACGTTGCCTACACAAAAATGATAAGATGATTGCAATTTATTTATTTTATTACTTTCTTTATTAAATAGCTAAATGTAGCAATTGTACAGATTCTCATTGCAATGATTACAAAGTTTTCTTTGTCTTGAATCTTCTAGCATAAAAATGTTTTTACTAAAAGCGATTGTCATTCATGTGACCTTAAAAATGATACTTGTATAGCCAGCAGTAAAATCTATTGCTGTTATGCAATATATGAAAAATGAAGCAATGGAAAAAAGAAACAAATAGTCCTAAGGAATTGTGGCTCAGCTAACGCAACAAAATTTCAGAACATGAATCAAAAAGTGACCATGATTAAGAAGGTAGTCTACTTTAACAATTTCTGTTTTGAGGAGTACGAGTACGTTAAAAGTTTGAAAAAATTCAAAAAGTGCAACTTTGAATTTTTGAAGAGCTGAAGTGTGAATTCATTGGCAGAGTTCAACTTTGAATTCATATAAAGCATAAAAACCCAGGGATATATTTACGGAACAAAGAGGTAAATTGTGCTAACTGTAGTTGACTTTATCATCACACACATAATAGTCCAGTGCCTATGATGCTGAATTGTAAAATAGCAGAAAACGGCCAGCAGAAATTTTTTGGTTACTTCATAATGGTTAATGTAACATAAATTAACAAAACTTTAGCTTTTGGAAACTGAAAACTTGCCATTTCTAGTAAAAATGTTAAAAGTACAGTTGTACTAATTCGTCACACGCAGTCATGATTTCATAAATACTACGCCCTGTTAAACTATGAGTGATCCGGTTTGTCCTTATTAAAGGAAGTAGTGCGTACAGGCCCGTATTCTCTGGAGCGGTTGGACGACTGAGCCGCCTTAGCCTTTTAGTAATTTTTAATGGCTAAGTACTAAGAATTGCAGTCTAAACTCATTCACTTGGAATTTCCAACTACTCGTTAGGAGCGAGCGCTAGTTGTGCTCTAGTGCAACTAGCGATGAGGCTCACTAATCTAGTATTGGTTTTGCCTGCCACTAATGCAGTGAGTGAGAGATCCTTTTCTGCATTGAAGCAAATCAAAACAGCGATGAGTGGCACATTCGGGCAGGCTCACCTAAATAACCTTCTAATATCACATATATATAAATATGTTGAAATACATGTAGATACAAAATCAGTTGTGAAAGATTTCTGCCAAGGACACAATGACAGAACAAAAGCTACTGCAATAAAGAAGTAATAGCTCTTGTTCTTTCAATGTTTTTTTTACAGAAATCTGTATTGTCATGAGTTTTATATCGTTTGTTAAATAAAGAAAAAGTTTTGCCTACCATGAATCATAAGCAATATAGTTATGTAGATTTCGATGCTTACAATTGAGTGCATATATAAATACTTTGAGTGTTGTTAATGCCTAAAAGGTCCAGAGCTCCTAGGCGCTGCCCCATATCCCGTTGAAGAGAGGGGCTAACACCGCCCCCTAAACCCCCAATTGTTCATAACTAGTCGCCTAACATTTGCAGCCCCAACTTGCAACCAGGGAATACAGGTCTGAGTGCATTGGCTGCATGTATGCTTGCAAGTTGAAATGGAAAAAAAGGCTGCTACCTCATATTCTTTTCAGTGTCTGAGATAAATCACAAAATGACAACTTTAACTTGATTGTTTTATCATCCAAGCGGCTCATCACAGCTGAGTCATACGCTCAGCAATATATTAAATATTATATAAAGCCACAATAGAGCTTATCCAGACTCTATTTGCAAAGATCTTCTAAGGGACTGGAAGCATCATCATCTTCTAACACTACCAACGCCTCTCAATATGATACCACTTTCAGTTGCCATGAGAAATGCCACAGCCATTTAACTCACACAAAAAAAAAACATTACAATCAGCTCAGAGGAGAACTGAGGGGAGTTGAGTAATTTGATCTCAAACAACAATCTGGCTCAGTTTAGTTTAGTTTTGTTTAGTAAGTTTTGCTACACTAAAAGAGGATCAGATGGTTGGTGTTCTAGCTAAAGCTTATGTATATATGAGATGCAACTGTTTATGCAGAATAGACAAAAGTCTAGTGTGTATGTGTAAAATGATAAGTTCTTAAAAATAAATAAAACAACTGTAACTTTCAAACTTGATATCATGAGAGAAAGGTTTTCTGCAGGACAACTAAATTAAAAATAATTGAAACATCTGTAAAGGTTTTCAAACCACTGTAAATTTAAAATTTCATAACTTTCAGTGACGTGTATGGTTGTTTGAAACCCGAAATAATTTTTTCCATTAAAATAAGATTATGTAAATTTATTTTTGATCTAGTGGTTCTGCACAAAAACTTTTCTTCATGATATGAAGTTTAAAAATGACAGTTGTTTGAAAAAGTTTAAAAACTTCTACAGTTGTTTTTATTTTCTATCTTAATTTATTTCAATTACAAAAAAACACTTTTCTCATGAAGGAGCAAGTTATTATATGTAGTTTGAAAGATAGAGTGGCAAATTTTGTTATGTTTTAAATAAAAATAAATTTTCTGTCCAAAGACTATTTTATTGTAACCATTTAATTGCACTAATATTTCATTTACATTTAATGTAATCAAAGCTAAACAGATTATATTTAGCCATTACTTGCTAATGCTTTCACATTTACATTTAAAAACATTTACAGTTTTATTTTTCATCCTAATTTATTTCAACAAAACACTTCTTTCATTATATGTAATTTAAAAATTGTAGTTTTTTGAAAAATCTTGAAAACTTTTACAGTTGTTTTGTTTTTCCTCTTCATTTATTTAGTCTGCATAAAAATTTTATTTCATGATATGAAATTTAAAAGTAAAAATGGTAAATGTTGTATACGGTAAGTTAAATGAAAATAAATTTCCTGTCCAAAGACTGTTTTATTACCAAGGCAATGATGGGTAGTACAGCTTGATAATTACATCCTATAATCAAGTTATCAATATGTATGTATTGTTATTTATCAAATCTCAATAAAAACCACCGCTATTTGTTGAAGTTGCCTCCCTTGTGTCTGTAGAAAATACATTTAATAGCATAATGCATCTATTCACCTGTGTAATAGTTCAGTGACTAGGTATGAAATACATTGATATAATTACCTTGTATATAAAAAAAGTTAAATAGTTGTTTAAAAGCCTTTAGGTCACCATAGACTGTCACATACACAATACAGGTGTAAATGGCAAATGTCGCTGCCAATAAATTTGACGCTGATTGAGTATTGGCAAGGTTGGCCACTCCGACAAAATGAATTTCTAAAGACATCCTTTACAGCTATCTTTTGGAACATTCAAACCCTGTTCTGCTTTTGGTTTTCTAGAATAAAAAAAATTTAACAATTCAGCATCACAGGCACTGGACTATAACGCTTAAATAAGATTCTCCAGTTTTATTTACTGATTTGCTTTAAAAAGACACGTTTATGTATTTTACCAGTATAGCTCAATCAATAATCATATGATTTTTGTTAAATGTAAAGGGTTTGCTAAAAAAAATTAATTTTCATTTAGTTTTTTGAGTCATTTAAGAAAAATGAAGCTTTTATTTATATTGATTATTTTTCAATAATCATAAAATTAAAAATAAAAAAATTAATGCCACATCATGAATTTAATGAGTGACTAGCCGTGCTACCAAGCATGGCATGGGTATTAAAAAAGTATTTGATCAGAAAATTGGTTTGTATTTAACATATATAACAACATTTGCCATTCTAACTTTCAAACTACATACCATGAAAAAAGTGTTTTGTATAATTGAAATAAATAAAGAGAGAAAATAAAAACAACTGTAATACGATTCAGACATTGTCAAAACATTTTTAAACTTAATATCATGAGGAAAATTTTTCATGCAAATCAAATAAATTAAAAAAAATAAAAAGGCTAAAAAAAGGTTTAGATGTAAATGGGAAATAACTAGCAACTAGTAGCTAAATTAAGTCTGTTTTGCTACAATTACAATAAAAGATGATTTGGTAATGATACAATTAATACGAACTGAGAAAACAAAATAAACATCGTGAATATGTTGAATTAATAATAAAAATTCTTGCATAGAAGTGTGGGTGTATAAAAAAGTTTAGTGTTCTACCAAAAGCTATTCATCAAAATTTTGAATACGATGAGACTGGTAACTCTCGATAGCGGTACAAATGTAAAAATGATATATCCCACTGTCTTTGTCTGACCAAACGGAAAGAGAAGGTTGAGGCTTTTCCTACAAAGATTATACAATGGTTCGCGTGCAAAGAATTAGCCTTGACTCCAGATATAGTAATTGGACATTACAAAAAAACTTTTTAATAGGGGCGTTGTAACACGTGGCTGCATTAGTAAAAATGACTATAGCTTTCGCTATAGCTATATCTATAGCCAAAATGAAAGAAAGATCCACACACATACTTTGAGAAATATATAGATAAAAACTTGAAAATTTATGTAAAAATTTCCTTTATAATAAAAAAATGTTAATGCCTGTAAAATCATTTGCATTGATGTATTTATTATTTTTAAACACGTACCTTTATGAACGACATCAATTTTTTATAGTTTCAATTTGTATATTCAGACAGAATGTTTTACAAAATGATAAATTTGACCATTAGCTTTTTTAAATCCTCCACTATAACAACATACACAAGCTGGAAAAGTGTCATGATGTATTCACTAGTCACGAAATATAAAGATGTACAGGCATTATTAAGGAGCAGCCAGTCATTATAGTCATTATGTCAATAGTACGAGTCGCTTTGATATATTAGGATAGTATCTGACAACAATTTCCCCTGTGCCAAATCTGATCTGGCCATTTGCACTTTATTGTCAGTGAGTAAGGTGGCTAGCGTATCAGTGGAACTCAAAACCGAACCTCAAAAATGGCAAAAAAGCTTTTCTAAGAGACGATGGCTAGAAAGCCAGAAACAATGTTTCAATAAAAACACTCACCAGAAGGCAATTAAAACCAAGATTTGTCCACCAAGGCAATGACAATCCTGCCAAAAGATTTCGTGGTAATATTATGTGGGAGAGAGTCGTGATCTCATAAGCTTTTACAAGACAATGTACTTGAATGCATGCTGGTTCTAATTTTTGCCTTATTAGGTGATAGGAATTTATTAGGTTTTTATTCTAGAGAATGTGAAAAAGTATTTTTTGTGGCTATTTAAGAGCATAATTCTATTAGAACTTGAAACAGTTGTGCGATGAACCAAAAATGAGAAGATTGAAAATATAATTTTATATCTATACCTATATTTATAAATATATATATTTTCACATGAATTTATGAAAAAAAGCTTATGCACGTATATATAAAGATGTATATTTCTATGTATACATATTTTATTCATATATATTATTTATGTATATGTATAAATATGTAAAATTTTTCAAAGTTGGTTGTTCGTTGTTGTATATGTCTAGCTATAGCTATTAAAAACTTGCAATAAAATCTCTGTATTGCCGAAAGTTCAATCTCGACACCTCCCGTTTGCCAGACTGACGCTAAAATAATTTAGCGAAAAGTTTGATAGGTTTGTGACATAAGTTGCTATATAGGAGCAAATAGGCTACCACTTTCGGTCACAGCGCAAAGTGATGGATTAACGTCAAGAGAAGCAGCAGCTCTTATTAATAAGCTTACTCAAATTATCCATTGGCAATGAGCCAGGCTAATTGTTAGTGGCAGGCAACGCTGATTACCTCCTTTTGTTTATAAGATGATGGTTTTAAAAGCTTGGTAGCACCGTTAATATATATATATATATACATATATATATATATATATATATATCTGTATAAATTTATATATATGTAAATATATATACGTATATTTATATATATATATAAATTGTTTCCTCACCTCGGTTAACCCGTATGGGTGGTAGTTTCTGCTCTAACTCGGGTCTCCTACCAGAGACCTGGGAGTTTAAGCGCTCACCTCAAGATCTTAGCTGTTACCAGTAGCACACTTTTCTGCAACTCACCTGAGTTGATTGCTGTTGGCATTTGGGCAACCCACATTTTATGCGTTGGTGTTATTGCGCCCAGTGCCCCAATGACTACTGGGATTACAGTTGTTCTTAAATCCCATCATTTCTCAATCTCTTCTCCAAGAGGGCGATATTTCCCTACCTTTTCTTTTTTTTGCTGTCTATGTTGTAGTCATTGGGTACTGCTATATCTATTATAGTAGCCCTCTTGTTGTCCTGTCCACCACCACTATATCTGGTTGGTTTGCTAGGACATGCTTGTCAGTCCGGATGTAGAAGTCCCAGAAGATCTTAGCGTGGTCATTTTCATTGACCTTACCAGGAGTTTCCCACCAGTGTTGTGGTTTATTAAGGCCATACTCCTCACATAGACTTCTATACACAACACCTGCGACATGATTGTGCCGCTCAGTGTATGCATTTCCTGCTAGCTGCTTGCATCCACTAATGATGAGTTGGATGGTCTCAGGTGCATCTTTGCACAGCCTGCATCTAAGATCTTCTCTAGTGAGATAGATTTTTGTTTTGGAGTCGCCTTGTTGGGAGCACTTGCTCCTGGGCTGCCATGATTAGCGACTCTGTATTGGCCGTTAGGTTTCCTTTGTTCAGCCACATATATGTCTGGAGAAGATCGCCAACCTTAGATATTTGTCGGTGGTAAGCACCATGAAGAGGTTTTGTGTGCCAGTCAATTTCCTCATCATCAGGGCGAAGGTCCATTGTAAGAGCAGCCAATTGAAATTCAGCTAGCAACTTTTCTGAAGTGGCCATGGAGGCTGCATAGGCTTTGATGCTTTGCTCTTCCTCCTTCACTGTCTGCTGTACAGTTTTGAGTCCCCTACCGCCATCTTTCTTATCGAGATACAATCTAGTAGTATCAAACTTTGGGTGGATTGCTCCATGCATGGTCAGCAATTTACGAGTTGCTATATCTGTTTCCTTGATGGCTTCCTCAGTCCACTTTATTATGCCTGCTGGATATCTTATTACTGGCAGTGCGTAGGTATTTATTGCCATGACTTGGTTTTTGGCATTGAGCTGGCTCCGTAAGACCTGCCGAAGGCGTTTCTTGTATTCAGTAATGGCTTTGTAACGTACCTCGGCTTCGTGGTTGATGTTGCTTTGCATAATCCTCAAGTACTTGTACCCTTCTTCTATATATTTGATGGTACCACTTGGCATTCTTAGGCCATCTGTGAGCATAGAATGGTCTTTCTTAAGACTTAGCCTTTCACATTTCTCAATACCGAAGGTCATTCTGATGTCCTTGCTGTATACCTGAGTGAGGTGTATTAGCGAATCAATGTCCCTTTATTTGTTAGCGTACAGCTTGATGTCATCCATGCAGAAGAGGTGGTTTATCTTGGTGCCACTCTTAAACTGGCACCCATAGTGAGTCTTCTCCAGCATATTGCTTAGAGGGTTTAGGCATATGCAGAAGAGCAGTGGTGATAAGGATTCACCTTGATAGATGCCTCGCTTAATTTTTACACTCGTCAGCTTTTTTCCATTAACCTCCAGTTCCGTCTTCCATTTGGTCATTGATATCTTGATGAATGCCACAAGAGCAGGGTGAACATTGTACATACTGAGGCACTCAAGTATCCAACTATGGGGAATTGAGTCATAGGCCTTTTTGTAGTTGATCCAAGCCATGGCAAGATTGGTATGCCTTCTCCTGCTGTCTTGACAGACTGTCCAATCCACCAGTAACTGCCATGCAAGTGCCAAGTATTATTGGTACTTTGCCAACAAACATTATGCTTATTAGCTAAAGCTTTATACAAGCTAATATTATATAGTACTGTAGCTATTAATAATGCTTGTAGCTTTTTACAAAGCTTTTCTATGACCAAACATATAAATACTTGGGTTTTCTGTTATCAAATCAGTTGTCTCTGGAGAGTGCAACAAACCACATTTCTCTAATTTAATACACTATTTGATTGCTTCTGTGCAGAAACATAACAGAAGCCAATTGGCGACAAGGATTTCTCTTTTGAACAGTTACAAAGAGTTTTGTTCAGATTTTATCATTGATAAAATCGATACAAAGAGTTCTAGTTTATTACAGAAGTAACGGTTCAAAATTGCACCACTACAATGGCAGAAGTAGCAGACCTGATCAAGCTAATGCAGAAGCAGCAGGAGGACCAGAGACAGCAGCAAGAGGAATACAGACGTCAGCAAGAAGAGCATAGACAAGAACAAGAGGAATACAGACGTCAGCAAGATGAAAGAATGGAGGAGAATAAGAAACTGATGGAGCTACTACTACAAAACCTACAACGGAAACAAGAAACAGCTGCAACCGCTGTTCCAGCCTTCCCAGGTTTTGACCCAACAGCAGAGCTACTAACAGATTACATAGACAGATTCAACACCTTCATTGCAGCAAATTCTATTCATCAAGACAAGATTGCTGGCACTTTTCTCACCAACCAACAGCCTACACTCTACAAGCAGCTTAGTAATATGGCAGCTCAGCTTTCAACACCCAAGCAGATCAACGACCTCAACATGGATGAAATACTGGAATTTCTCAAAGACCAGTATGACCCTAAGCGCTTCATTGTTAGAGAGCGTTACAAGTATTGGAGTGACATGCAGAGGAAACCTGGAGAAACTATTCAAGAGTTAGCTGCCAGAATTCGTCAAGATGCAACTACATGTGCCTTCATAGACATTACAGATCCATTAGATGAGGCTCTCAGAACAAGATTTATCTGCTCTGTAAACAATGAAGCAGTTCTCAAATCTCTCTTCAAGGTCAAGGACAATGAACTCAACTTCAACAAAGCTATACAGGTAGCACAGGAAACAGAAGAAGCAGCTAAAGTTGCCAAAGAGACAGTTTATGGAAACTCGTCTAAAGTCAACAAGGTTGCTCAACAGAAATCAAGATACAAACCACTCCAGAAAAACAACTCTACACCTGACAAGCAGAAGGAAGGAAAGCTATGCTACAGATGTGACCGAACTAACCATACAGCGGATGACTGCAGATTCAAAGCAGCCACCTGCAACTTTTGTTCTAAACAAGGTCACATAGAAAGAGCATGCAAGAAAAAGAAATCATCTGCAGCAGGAAAACCAGTAAAGATGATAGAATGCACATCAACCAAGATGGTGAAACTTGCTGAAAACATCAAACTGGAGGGAGACAACTTCACATTTGAACTGGACACTGGAGCTTGTGACAACTTCATCTGTAAATCAATATGGGAGAAGCTAGGAAAGCCAAACCTAAAACCTACTACAGTTAACTACAAATCAGCCTCAGGACATCTCATAGAGACGCTTGGCAGATGTGAGCTAACTGCCCAATTGGATGCACAGAAAGAAGTCAGACTACCATTTGTGATTAGTGCTGTACAAGATCTCAACCTACTAGGAAGAACTGCTATACAGCAACTAGGCATCTCTATTGATGACAAGCTACAACAGAACCTTGTATCAACAATCACAGAGAACCAGCCAGATGGGAGGTTACAAATCAAGTGTAAGGAGATGTGCAAAGAATTTCCAGAAATATTCAAAGACGAGCTAGGATGTCTCAAGAACTTTGAACTAGAGACAAACTTCAAACCTTCAACAAAGCCAGTCTTCTGCCGACCCAGACCAGTTCCTATTGCCTTGACAGAAGAGCTCAACCAAGCATACGAAGCAGGTGTAGCTAAAGGCATATGGGAACCAACTCAATTCAACCAGTATGGAACACCAGTTGTACCTGTACGCAAATCTACAACAGGTCAAGCTGCAGGGAAGATCAGAGTATGTGGAGACTACTCCAAGACTATCAATAATCAGCTAGAAACACATAGGAAACCTATCCCACTACCAGAAGATCTAATCAGAAAACTAGGTGGAGGCTATTGCTACACAAAGATTGATTTAGCAGATGCCTACAATCAAATATTGTTGGCACCAGAAAGTCAACGACGACTAGCACTATCAACACACCGAGGAGTACTACTACAGAAGAGGTTGCCCTTTGGCATAAGCTCAGCACCAGGGTATTTTCAAGAAATCATGGAGCAACTGACACAAGACCTCCCAGGAGTAGCAGTATACCTAGATGATATACTAGTGAGTGGAGCCAATGCAGAGAGCCATCTACAAAACTTACGTCGACTTCTTCAAAGATTAGAAGAAAGAGGGCTCAGATGTAGAAAAGACAAGTGCTGTTTTGCTCAACCGACAGTAGAATATCTGGGACACAAACTCACTTCAAAGGGAATCACTAAAGGAAAGAAGGCAGATGCAGTACAACAGATGCCAGTCCCAACAGACTTAACTCAGCTAAGATCTTTCTTAGGAGCTACACAATTCTACAGCAAGTTCATACCCAATCTGTCACAACTCACAGGACCATTGCATAAACTGACACGCAAAGGAGAGACCTGGAAGTGGGGCACTGAACAAGAAAAGAGCTTCAACAAACTGAAAGATATGCTATCAACTGATAGTGTCTTAGCACACTTCAACGCAGATCTTGACATTGGAATCTCATGTGATGCTTCAGAAACTGGACTGGGAGCTGTACTATTTCATCGTTATCCTGATGGAAGTGAGAGACCAATAGCCAATGTTTCAAAAATACTGACCAGCACACAGAGGAAATATGGACAAATACAAAAAGAAGCTCTCTCAATCATATTTGCTCTAAAGAAGTATCACCAGTACCTGTATGGTCGACGGTTTATCTTGGTAACTGACCACAGACCTCTTCTCACACTTCTAGGACCTACCAAAGGAGTTCCAGCTCTAGCAGCCAACAGACTAGCAAGATGGGCACTGGTACTAAATCAGTATGACTACACCATAGAATACAGATCTACCCAGCATCATCAAAATGCAGATGTCCTCTCAAGACTGCCAGTTGGACCTGATAAAGAGTTTGATGCAAGAGAAGATGAGGATGATGTTGATACAGTATGCACTATTCACACTATTGGACAACAGCTCAACTCTACAGACTACAATGTTCTAGCAAAGGAAACAAAGAAAGACCCAACACTAGCCACAGTAATGCGCTACACAGCAGAATGATGGCCTGGTAACAAAGAGATGAAGGAGACTCAGCTGTCACTCTTCCACAAGATCTCAGATTCACTTTCTATCACTGAAGGTTGTCTTCTATATGGCAACAGAGTAGTCATTCCTGTCAAGTTACAACAGGAAGTATTAAAGATCCTTCACCTTGGACACTTTGGAATAGAAAGAATGAAGAAGCTAGCTCGAACTGCTGTCTATTGGCCTCGCATTGACTCTGATATAGAGGAGACAAGCCGACAGTGCACTGCCTGTGCGGAACACCAGAAGCTTCCACAGAAGTATCCTATACATCCCTGGATGCTACCTGAGAAGCCATGGAGCCGTCTTCACTTAGATCATGCGGTGAACTTCATGGGCAGCCAATGGCTAGTGATGATAGATGCCTACTCAAAGTATCCATGCATACACAGGACTTCATCTACTTCTACCAGAGCTACCACAGACATCTTAGAGGAGATATTCGCACACTTTGGATACCCTCACGCCATAGTCACTGACAATGCTACCAGCTTCACCTCAGGAGAGTTTCAGCAGTGGTGTCAAGAGAGAAGCATTGTTCACCTCACTGGAGCACCCTACCATCCAGCTACAAATGGCGCAGCTGAAAGACTAGTACAATCCTTCAAACAAGCCATGAAGAAATCGTCACTCCCACCTAAATCTGCACTACAACAGTTCCTGATGCACTATAGAAGGACACCACTTCCTACAGGATACTCTCCCAGTCAGCTGCTGAATGGAAGACAGATGAGATGCAAGATTGACACCCTATTGCCATCACCCGCACACATAGCACAGTTTCATCAATCCAGAGAAGTCAACCGATCTGCAGAAAAGACAGTTAGCAAGATACACAGCTACAATCTTGGAGCACCATGCTATGCCTTGTATCATGGACCTAGACGCAACAGACAATCTAGATGGGTTCCAGCCATTGTTACTAAGATATATGGAACTCGTAGTCTCAATGTCAAAGTGGTACCAAAGGGACCTACTTGGAGAAGACATGTTGAACAACTCAGACTAAGATACTCAACAGAAGAAGATCAAGACCCTGGAGATAAACCTGATATAACAGAGGAGACAAAACTGCAACTACCAGCCCCTACAACTGTAACAGAGCAACCTCCGTCTAGAAGAAGACCACGCAACCCTCGTCTACCTGATGGAGATGAGTATAGCAGAGACAAACCCCGAAGGTCTAAGAGAACCAGAAAGAACCTTTAGCTTAGTGAGGAGGTGTCATGCAAGTGCCAAGTATTATTGGTACTTTGCCAACAAACATTATGCTTATTAGCTAAAGCTTTATACAAGCTAATATTATATAGTACTGTAGCTATTAATAATGCTTGTAGCTTTTTACAAAGCTTTTCTATGACCAAACATATAAATACTTGGGTTTTCTGTTATCAAATCAGTTGTCTCTGGAGAGTGCAACAAACCACATTTCTCTAATTTAATACACTATTTGATTGCTTCTGTGCAGAAACATAACAGTATGCCTTCTCCTGCTGTCTTGACAGACTGTCCAATCCACCAGTAACTGATGTTTGGCTTCTCGGGTTTTGGGGTGTGTATATATATATACACCCCAACCTCGGGTGTATATACACCTGAGGTTGGGTATATATATATATATATATATATATATATATATATATATATATATATATATATATATATATATATATATATATATATATATATATATAGATAACCCCTCAACGGGAGGGGTTATCTCTAGCAATTCTATTTGGTAAATATCTTTGTCCCAGATGGTTCCTCTCGTTTTGTAAAGAATTTATAAATTAACTAATAGATTATGACCATAAAGTTTAAACAATCACCAGCATGTAGCAGACTGATATAAGTTATTTATGTTATAGTTTTATGTTATTTTATAGTTTATTACTGAAAATAAATCATAGTTTTATTTTGGCAGCTTCATTCGCAAGCTTTGATGGAGAGTGTGTAAACCAGTGTCCAAAAGGCTATCAGCTGAATAATAATTTAGAATGTGAAGCGTGCAAAAATATGTTATGTCCTAAAGTTTTGGATCGGAGGGGCACGAGCAAGATCTTCAAATATCATCTCTCAAATTTGGCTTACTATACAAAAGTCTTAGGAGGCCTCAGCATAAACACCATTAGATATTCACGTAAGTTTAACAAAGCCTTTCCTTTTTCTTTATGATGGCTGCATTAACATTTATACTTAGTAAATATAAAAACTGCATGGTCAATTTC
Source organism: Watersipora subatra (assembly GCF_963576615.1). Taxonomy (NCBI): domain Eukaryota; kingdom Metazoa; phylum Bryozoa; class Gymnolaemata; order Cheilostomatida; family Watersiporidae; genus Watersipora; species Watersipora subatra. The sequence continues at coordinate 55,092,595 of NC_088715.1, read as the reverse complement.
ACTCCTTGCTCCTAATGCGTTTATTTGATGATTGTCCACTACTTGCGGCTTTGTTTGCTACTTTTTAGGATTAATAATTAATAAATGATATATTTCAGATTAGTAAGCTTTGAAACAAACTGTAACAATAGTCTATCAGAAGACACAGTTTTGAGTTTGTATTTTGTACTTAATGGCGAAAGGTTCTTCTGGAGAGGAAATATTAAAAGTTCAAATGTGTTGTCTTTCATATTTGAAGAGCATTAGGTTAACGTTCTATTAATGAGTACACGATCCTAATTTGAATCTATCCATCAACTTGATGGATCCGCTAAATTAATTTGCTAAATTCTCTCTAGCGAAAGCGAATTATTTTACCATACCAAATTTACCTAGAGTTTGGACAACGGATAGATAAAGATATACATGTACAGTAGATAGTTTAAAATTGAAACAAGCTAGCTAACTAACCGTGTTATTACGTTTGCAGTCACTGTGTAAATAGTTTATATAATCTCAGCTGAGTGGTACACAGAGCTGGTTGAGCTAGCAAATTTTATTCCTATTGTTTATCACAACTTGATTCTATTGTTTATATAGATATCATTCTACTCCAACTATAAAAATTACTATACATGTTTTGATGTCTACAATTTGCTGCTATCTTTGAAACTCCAGTGGGAAATTTTTGTGACAGCCTCAATCGTAGCTTTTTATTTGTCCTTGTTAATGATTCGTTGTCTTTCCATAATCAGTATCAATATTTCATAGACTGTTAAGGCTTGCTGCAATTTCATTCGTCATTTTAAATGCTAAAGAATGTCATAAATTTGGACTGGAGTTAGCTTCAATTTCTCATGGTGCCTTTTTGATAAGTCATTCACTATGACGACCTTTCATTTATTTTGTTGAAAGATTGATTTTTTGACAATCATTAAAAAATTAAATAATTTTAAGGCAAATGGCCTTATTCTTTAAAAACCTTTTTATATTTATTAAAAAACAATGAAAAACTTTTTAGGCCTAAAAGCTTTTATGCTGCTTTTTTGTGTGGCAAACATTATTTTTTGTCTTTTTTTATCTGGTTGATCTTTCTTTTTTTAAGCCGTAATCCAGAAAATTAACATTCGGTAGCATGCAAGATTCTCTAGTGCAACATTTCAAGGTACCTTTCTAATAAAATATTTCATATTTGCATAAATATGAAATATTTAAATTGTGAAATATTTAAATTGTTGCAGTGACAAATCTTAAGCCTTGACCTTCATCTAGGTTCTTTTGGCTACAAATTTCCTACAATTCAATCAGGTTTTAAACTAAGTAGTTTTTTTGTAACTAATGAGAACATTTTTAAAATCTTTTTCATGTTGAAATTCAAAATAATTGAACAATATTTTATTGGTTGCGTTTATCTTTTTAAAGCTTCACAATACTCTTTGTGTCAAATCTTGAGAAATATAACTTGTGACGCTTTTCAAATTAGCATATAATTGCTTCAGCTAAGTAGTTTGTAAAAAAACAGCGTAAACAAATTATGTTTTTTATGAAAGAGCAGCCTTGCACCAGTTGCCATTCATGATCTGACCATGCCTTTCAATAAGTGTGCAGTTTTTGCATAATTTTCTTTTTCATTTTATCTATGTAGTTTGCTCCGGCCGAAGGCTATTTAAAGATGCGATCACTTTATCTTCATAGTTTCTTTAAAAAAAATTAACATTGGCTACAAAGCAAGTCGATTTCTTTTTTTCTATTGCTCTTTAGAAAGCAGAAGCTCATTTTTGTTGAACATATCAAATGTGATTATTGAATTCCTAATCGGGTAGTAGTTTTTCTAATTGAGTGTCAATTGTCATTTTTTGTAGAATACTTGGAAGACCATCACCCCTATTTTGTTAGTGCTATAATTTGCAATTTTCAGTGGTTACCCTTTTTCCACCTTCTCTCTTGGTTATGATCAGACCAACTTTTCACCAGACCTTTGTTTAAAAGAAGTAAATTTGTAGTGTTTTCATTTACACTGAGTGGCTTTAAACTGGAGTGACTAAAGAGTCTCTTTTGGCTTGTTTCTCAGCACTCAAATAATTGAATGATTGACAACGTTTCATAGTTGCCGCAAAATACTTGTTACAGTTTTAAGTACACCTTATTTATTAGCGTGCAAATTTATTGAGGCGCTATTTACTTTGCCAGTTTATGATATAAAATGTAAAATATAATCATAGATATGTAAACTTAGATTGGCCAATAATAGCTATTCCTACCCGTTGCCTTGTCAGACTTAAATAGCACGACGTAACGTCATTGTATTGTACCTCATGCTTGACTGCACTGCTGGTAACAATGAAGCTTATGAGGAGAATTTGACAAAATTAAATTTATTTTCACATAAAAACCTTCTTGGATACATAATCCAGTAAACTAAAGCAATTATGTAATAATATTTGATAATCACCTTAGATTAAAACTATAAAAGCTATGAATTGTTGCACACAAATCATGAGCCACCAGGGCTTTATTAGCCACCCTCTCCTATCCCTATTCTCTCCTTGCTTCTTCTCCAAAGAAGAAGTGAGAAGGGGAAAAGAGAGAAGGGAGAAAGGAAATGGGGGGGAGGCAAATAGCCCACCCACTCAAAGAGCCAGACCCTGGCTAGGTAAATAGACTAATATCATGCTGAACTAAACATGACTAAATATGATGAGTATGCAAGTATGTCTTAAGTCAAAAATGAGACAGAATGATTATTTTACAGCTGGCTATGTAGCTGGCTAGGTCACCAAAGCTGAAATGTAATGATTGTATCACCAGCATCGTAGATGTTACCAACTATGATGTCAACCAAGCAACAAATTGCCTAATCACAGTTAAGGATCGTGGTGGCTTGACTTTGTCTCCGCCTGTGGTGATTGAGGTTTGCAACCACAGAGAGAAAGCGACGAGAGTGTTGCTTAGTAGTGATGGATTGGTGAAAAACTTTCCTAGGCTAGCACTAAGTGCTACCATAGAGAAGTTGCTGAGGTTCAACATCATGCTATTGTTTAAAGGTTGACTTGCAATAAAATTCACATTACAGTTATTTGGTATCAAAAGATTCATCATGTCTTACTCTGTTGTGTTGTAGGTGCTAAATATGTGGAGGTGTGATTACAAGCTCTTAAAAGGTAAAAAACGAACAGTTAGTCGCAGCCACACGAGACCGTCGTAGTTTGGATTCGCTTTCCAAACGGCTCAAATAGGACATAGTTGTGAGAGATGGTTTCTGTTTACACTTTCATGCAACTTCATTCGTCGAAATATTTTTATAAATATACTTCACGCATTCAATAAAACCATGTCTATTGTTCTTACGTGTCTGTTTTATCGTCATTGTAATGCTGTCACTTTTAGCACTGATATCTTATAACTTACCGTAAAAATTTGTTTAATTTTTTAACCTTAGCTCGAAGGAGTACATATCATTGTCTGATAATCATGACGAGCCTGTTGGTCACCTGTGATAATCGAAAAGTGCTGCAAAAATTACCTGGGAAGTATTGGGTCACATGATCAGATTACGACTTGACAATTAGATCAAGCCGAAACAAAACTGTAAAGTAGCGAGCATCTATATTTGATACGGGGTATTCGGTAAAACCCGAAGTGTTTGTCATAAACTAGTGCTACGATAAGTTTTATATTCAGCTTTTTATTGGCTTTTCAATTCACGTGAGAACGACAAGACAATAACCAAACTGTAATGTCTACGTCATTAAAATAAAAAGATTCTAATCTACGAGGGCTTTTCGTTTTTGAGCTTTTAAATGCTTGTAATCATCTTTCCACATATTTGGCACCTACAACACAACAGAGTTAAACATGGTGAATATTTTGATACTCAATAACTATAATGTAAATTTTGTTGCAAGTCAACCTTTAAGCTACAAAGAACGATCCACCTCAATACTATTGAGGCATTTACAACGAGGGCATCCTGAGAAATTTAAAAGCGCGTCTAAGAACCTTCAATCCAGCAAATTTATTTTATTTTCAGTTTCTTTCACTAATACCAGAAGTTTTAGGGAAGTGATGGATTTTTGTGTTCCACTATGCTGGGTTATCTATTTCTATATTTGTAAAGTATTTCTTAACTAATCTCTTGTTGATTATGATTGCAGTTGAAAATAAAATTTGTAATAAAAACACTAGCCAAATCATGCCATTAATCTATCACCCATTGAATAGCATTGATCCACCAATGTCTAGCCATAAATTTTAGATTGCATCTATAAACCAAGCTACAAAATATAATTATTGGTGTGATAAAGGTTTCTTCTATCTCAGTTTATTGATGTAACAACATTAGGCTGTAATAGAACTATCTCTTAAACTTAAATGAATAAAAAATCGTGCTGACCCGGTCCGATCCGATCTTGGCCCTCATTGCTGACCCCGAGTCTGGTCTGACCCTGCATTCCTTGGTCTTGTTCCAGCTCTAGCTAAGAAAGCCGTTAGTTCCATTTCCCTGATCAGATCAAAACTTCACAGGCTCATCATATTTTGTCATGTTTAGTTCAACATGATATTAGTCTATTCACTTAGCCAAGATCTGGATCTTTGAGTGGGTGGGCTATTTGCCCCCCCCCTCTCTTTTCTCCTTTCTCTCTTTTCCCCTTCTCATTTCTTCTTTGGAGAAGGGGAAAAGAGAGAATGAGGATAGGAGAGGGTGGCAAATAAAACCCTGATGCTCATGACTTGTTCACAACAATTCAGAACTTTTATAGGTTTAATCTAAGGTGGTTATCAGATATTATCAAAAAATTGCTTTAGTTAACTGGATTATGTATTCAAGAAGGTTTTTATGTGAAAATAAATGTAATTTTGTCAAATTATCCTCATAAGCTTCATCGTTACCAGCAGTGCAGTCAAGCATGAGGTACAATACAATGACGTTACGTCATGCTATTTAAGTCTGACAGGCTTTTTCCCTATTGGCCAATCTAGGTATATATATCTATGGATATAATTAATTTAATGCATCCTACTTGATCAATGCAACTTTTTAATATTCTGATACAATAGATCACTATATTTTGAATAATAATAAGCTAAAGCAAAAAAGTCTTTCTCTTTCGAGTTTAGAAATAATTCAAAAATATCTATCTAATCGTCTTCAAAGTGTTATAATATCTCAGAAAATATCCCCATCTTTAGTAATTAAATGTGGACTACAAGGATCCATCCTTGAACCAACACTATTTTTGTTATATATAAATGATCTTGTAAATAGCACTGATACGTTTAAAACTATTTTGTTTGCTGATGATAACAACTTATTTTATAGTGCTATAAATTTGAATAAAGATACAGCTATAATAAACAAAGAATTAGATGTGATACAAAATTGGTGTTATCAATACAAACTAACATTGAATGTTGACAAAACTATACTTTCATAGCAATTCAAAAATCCACCAAATAAATCTCGGTTAACAGAAAACATTTCCATGAGTGAACAAAGTATACAATTGACGAATAGCATAACATTTCTAGGTGATACAATAGATGGTACACTAAACTGGTCAATATGCATACATGTAGAAATATTGAGAAACAACTGCGGCAGAGCTTGGGACTTATTCACCAGGCCTCATTGATCTTACTGGAAATGCCTCTGTTGCTTTTATATAATACTCTAATCAACAGTAAAATAATTTATTGCTTGGAAGCATAGGGAAATGCTTCAATGAGCTACTTAAACAAAATTTTGGCCATCCAGAAGTAGTTACTTAGAATAATATATCATAAAAACTCTTATTTTCCATCCACTCTTTTGTTTAAAAGATCTCGTGTTTTGCCTATACAGCAACTTTAACAACTATGAATGTCTTTTAGCCTTCACATAATTTAAGTCTCAAACTTGTCAACACATTTGTCCGTTACTTTTATTATATCTTTTGCCCTCCTCTACTGGTGGCCATAGACGGGTTGCCTATTGTGTGTCATCAGCATGGAATTCCTCACCAATTTGGCTAGGAAATTTTTTAGTTATGGTGGTTTTAGGGCTGCTTTGAAACAGTACTTGCTGGACTCTGTGGAATAAATTTGTAAAATAAACAAACAAAGTGTATAAGACACAAAATAAATTGTTTTTTATCTGTGTAATACTTTCTTTTTTTGTAAACTTCGTTATCTACCCTTCTTACACTGCAAGACCTTACCACCTGTGATTGTTGCAGAGGTGATGGCCGAATTACTTTTAACTATTGCCATCTGTTTTTTTGCTCAGATCAGTGAACTAATTTTTTGTAAAGATCTTCATTGATCAAGCTAGCCAATTGCTTGAGTGTGCAGTTTTATGCGTTCTTAGTGGCGTAGATGTACCAGGCACAAGGGAAATAAGTACAATATGTCATTTCACTCTTGTTGGTTCGGTAAGTCGGTGTACTTTTCAAGACTTTCCGACCATATGGGTAGACTACTCACATGTAAGGTAGAAGCCAACCAAACATTACTGTTAGCCATCAGAACATGAGAAAGCTTCACTACATGTATTTTTTTGGTGTACACACCACATTAACTGTGTTTTGATACATTTATTTATATGAATATGCATATCTTGCTACACAAACGTGATTTTTCACTATTGATCAAAAATAGATTCACGGCGTATTTTTACACATGTAGTTGGCTTTAAAAAAATTCTCTACTGCAACTAGGGGGCTTTAAATAAGATTGAATGAGCTGATTTGCTTGGCTTGGATAGTTTTAAAAAGTTTTTAAATGATTTGCTTTTACATTTTGCTTGCTAGCTAAGAGATGGCAATATCAAACTCAATGTATCTGAAGAGTAAGCAAAGGCTGATGTAATGATTTTTACTTGCTGCAATTATCTAAGTATGCTTTTTGCTGCAGTTATTAGTCTGGTCTTCAATGTACCTGTACATATAAATGTTAAAAAAGAGAGAAGAAACAAGGATAAAGTTAGTAAAAAGTCAAAAAACTTACTTCAAAAAATGAAGCTTTTTTAAGTATTCACGCTGACAGCGGTTCGTGCTTTGTTTCATTAAAATGGCGACAACTGACGAAAAAGATTTACCACAATTCTTCTTCTACACACTCCATATCATCCTGAAGCGCACTGTTTAGCTTAGGTATTTGTCAAAATAGTAAAGGGTCTATATAAAGGAAAAAAGAGATAGGAACAAAGGCATGTTGACACAAAGGAGTACATCACAAAACACAATTTTTTTCATCTAGAGGAATAACTCTTAAGGCCGATCAATTAACTACAAATGTAGTCACGGCAAAAAGGGAATGTCCAAAAATTTAAGAGAAAAGATGAAACCTTTAAGATAAAAGAGTAAAATGATTTTGAGATTGCAATGGGATCTAAATTAGCAGCATGAAAAAAGGGTAAATTAGTTTGAATCAAAGTAACCCATGAACACAAAAAAAGAAAATTCATTGAATGCAAAATTGAAAAGCCAGATAGGTAGTGGGTTGAAACAAAGATTCAGTCTGATGGATACACCATTTGCTGCATTTTTTAAATCCATGTGCGACCCATAGTTCCTGAAGAATGGTTGATTTCATATGGACAGTAGGTCTCTTTATATATAATCTCCTTGTCTCAACTTCTCCCGATTACTCAGCTGGTGTCCCACAGTTCCCTTTTACTCCCAATACATTTTTTACATCCTTCTGACTGTTTTACTCATGCCTTTTTCTTTGTATATATTTTTATTACTATTATTATGGATTATTTTCATTCCAAACTGCGAGGCGGATTTTAAGTAAGCAAGTCCAATGAAATGGCAAAATATTTGTCATTGCTTTTATCTACTGTACAGACTTTCTAAAAAATTGTGCCATCCCTAAGAATGCAGTGGTTAAAAATTATATTTTTTATTGATACTCCAGTGAAATGCCGCAGTTCCTTTATCATGTAAAAATTTGTAATCTGTTTGTGCGATCCTCGAGCATTCACTTACCATATGATCGACGCTTTCGTCGTTCGTCTTACACAATCTACAATTAGCATCGAAGGTGCTTTTCTCAATATTTGCTTTTATATGATTTGTTTGCAGCATTTGGTCTTGTTCTGTTATTACTAGAATTTTTGTTTCTCGCTTTACGATCTTCTTGCGATTTGCTTTATTCGTTCATTTATTTATTTTTCATGGGTATTTGTTACTAGCCAGTGTGTCTGATAGAAAAATTCAACTAGAAACTCAATACTAAACAAAAATGTGCCAGTGTTACAATACTTGTTTTTTTAATTTAGTAGGATATTGTATTAAATTACTACAGTATATATGTAAGATATGACATTAGACAAACACGCAAAACAAAGTCATTCTGTGGGTTTCTAAGCTTCCGGTTGCTCTAAGTATAATATCTGTTACATGGGACTTTAGTTACATCATACTACCTTATACTTCACACTTACATCATATACTGGCACTTTTATTTAACTCCTGATTTTAGCTGGTGAGCCATATACTGTGGAACAACTGAAACAGTATTTAGGTAACTTGAGAGAAGTGACTGGAGTTCTGACATTTGTCAGCTCAGTGAATTCACTGGAGTTTTTTGATAGTCTTAAAGAAGTTGGAAAAGATGGCTGCTTTCAAAATTGCTTAGTGTAAGTAATTGTGATATAGTTTATCATGAACAAAATATCTTGATAAGCTAAAATCTAGGCTTTATAATATAATGGCTAAATCTTTCCTTGAAATATATTGTTATGAAGTATAACGTATATCGTGAAGTTTTATCAGAACTTTTACAGTGTAAATAAAATAACTATCCATTAAAAATCAACATTAATTATCAAAGTTATGTACTTTCAAAGTGATAAAATACTTGTTTTTAAGTGAAAAACCTGAAATCTTCTAGAGTTTTTAGTGGTGAGAGCAGTTATTTTTTACAAAATCAAGTAAGGTTTTTTAGATTTTACATGAAATATCTAGTTTAAAAACTGCTTTTTTCTGCTCATCAAAGAGTTTGTAGGCAAAAAACTACAATGTAATACAAAAACTGACATGTTGATTGACACGTGTGCAATTTTAAGAATCTCTTGAAAATGAAAACTGGTTTAGTTACAACCATTTGAAACTAGAACAGGCGAACATTGCAACAGCGCTTAGGCACTACATAACTTGGTAATTGGTAAATTGTTACATTGCAATTTCACACCTACTGACACAAGAGACAAAACATGGTATATGTAGTAGGCTGTTCATTGTCTACTAATGTTGAAAACAAAAAGATGATCAACATTAGCAGAATATATTAAAATTGCTTGCTTCGAAAACAAAATTGGAACGATAAATGTGTTTTTTGAAGTACATAATAATTATTTATCTTTAATGAAGATGCATTCTATGCAGGCGGGTAGTTCTAAAAGCATCCATAGATATAAAGCAGACACTGTTGCACAAGTTAGTATAACAATAATTAAGTAGTTAGATTATGATCAACAAATTAGTAGAAGAAATTTTTAGTTTCCGGCGGTCAATATCTACAATTATTCAGGGAGCCACCAAGTTAGTCTTTATAGCCTACCATTTCTGCTATTTTGTGATAGTGTCTTATCATTTGTCAAGTCAACCAAATATGTATGAAACGTCGATACATTAGGAATTGTACTTCATGATATTTAGTTACATATGTAGCAACCTCAACTTGAATATATTCTCCCTTAAAATTAGTTCCAGTCTAATGATAGTAACTAGATGTATTGCACATCAAAAGAGAAGAAATCTTTTCGTCCTAACATACAAATATTTGTCCCAACATACAAATATTTGTCCTAGCATACAAATATTTGCAGACTAACTGTGGACAATGTACGTAATCTTGGTCTACCAAACCTCAATACAAGCAACCTAAAGTATAAAACTAAAATAACTGCCGCAAACCTTTGCCTGCCAGGGCGAGAATATCTCAGGGAAACTTTTAGCCAAGCTGTGGCAAGTAATTGCACTGGTATGTTAAATTCACTGATATCATTATTACCAATATCAGAATGACGGCTCATATAGTTTTGATGCGATAGTTACATGTTGATGTAAGCTAAATACAGCCACCAAAGGTATTATTATTTATCTACATATATATTTTACTATAGTCAATAACTTTACAAATTAGACCGTTCCATATAAACACAATCATATCTATACTTATATATACATATATATCTAAATACATATGTATATTATATATATATATATATATATATATATATATATATATATATATATATATATACTTATGTATGTATATCTATATACATATGTATATATATATATATATATATATATATATATATATGTATATATGAAATGTTTCTTCACCCCGGATACCCCGTATGGGTGGTAATTTCTGCTCTAACTCAAGTCTCCTACCAGAAACCTGAGAGTTTTAGCACTCGCCTCAAGATCTTAGCTGTTCCCAATAGCGCACTTTTCTGCAACTCACCTGAATTGATTGCTGCTGGTATTTGGGCAAGCCACATTTTATGCGCCGGTGTTATTGCGCCCAGTGCCCCGATGACTACTGGGATTACAGTTGTTCTTACATCCCAGCATTTTTCAATCTCTTCTCCAAGAGGGAAATATTTCTCTACCTTTTATTTTTTGTTGCTGGCTATATTGTAGTTATTGGGTACTGCTATATCTATTATGGTAGCCCTCCTTTTCTCCTTGTCCGCCACCACTACATCTGGTTGGTTTGCTAGGACATGCTTGTCAGTCTGGATATAGAAGTCCCAGAGGATCTTAGCACGATCATTTTCATTCACCTTACCAGGAGCTTCCCACCAGTGGTGTGGTTTATTAAGGCCATACTCGTCACACAGACTTCCATACACAACACCTGCAACTTGATTATGCCGCTCAGTGTATGCGTTTCCTGTATATATATATATATATATATTAATTATATATATACATAAATATATATGTATGTATATATGTGTATATATATATATATACACATATATACATACACATATATACATACATATATACTTATGTATATATATATATAATTGGTATATATTTTTATATATTTATATCTATATATATATATATATACAGGAAACGCATATATATATATATATATATATATACTAAATACAATCCCGGCGTTGCACAGGTATTAATAATCAGCTTGCACAGCTAGCAGCACAGGTAGCACAGCTAGTACATTTATAAATATATATATATAAAATTTGGCTCGCCCAGATACCGACAGCAATCAACTCAGGTGAGTTGCAGAAAAGTGCGCTATTGGGAACAGCTAAAATCTTGAGGCGAGTGCTCAAACTCTCAGGTCTCTAGTAGGAGACCCGAGTTAGAGCAGAAATTATCACCCATATGGGTTAACCGGGGTGAGGAAACAATTTTTTTATACACATATATGTATATATAACCTTACCGTGCTTACCATTGAGCTGTAAGCCTGAGAACCTCAATAAAAAATTATTATAAGATGTTCCACTCATTGCTTATTATAAAATTTTAAATAAATGCTATATGAGTTCACAACAGTTATAAGTATAATGTTGTTATACTGATAAAGATAAGTAGTTCTGCCTTTTATGTAAGTTATAATTTTTCTTTACCATTTCTTACTCAGATATTTAATGATTCCTTGCAGGTGTATGCCATGTTGAGTGCAATGGTGAATGCACTGGATCTTCCCCAAAATATTGCCTAGAATGTAAGAACGTAAAAAGCAAAGGACAGTGTTCGCAGTCTTGCGCGGATGATGAGTCAACTACTCCTAATGCGCTTGGAGTCTGTATGCCCTGTCACAAGTTCTGCTCTACTTGCTCTGGCACTGTAAGAGTGATATAATAAAAGTCTTAATGATATCATACTTACTAGAAAAGATGATTGGAAACATTACTATTATTATAATGAGCGTACAGTTTATTACTAACTATGCAGTTGTAATTAACATGTGCTTATTTAAAACCTAATAGTTTTGAATTTATTTAATGAGTTTTTTTTCAGTGTGACCAAATTGAAAAGCAATAATATTTCTTGAACTGATTTTGTGGGGAATACAACAACTACTCACTAATACTAAATATTGCAAATGTTTTAATATGGTCTTCTTAAAGCTTCTTATTCCTAAAAAAAAGCTGTGTGAACCAAGATGAAAATCATAATTTTGAAATACCTACAGAATGGTCCATCTAACTTTAATCCAAATTATATATATATGAAACTCAACTGGGGATTATAGATTGGGGTATGCAGTCATCACCGAAACAGCTATACATGTTCTGATGTTTTTCATTATGCACTTAATATCATTTTCTTTTTTCGAAATTAAATAATCTCAGCTTGTAGTTTATTACTGTTGTTTTGCTAAAAAGGGCCACTTGAAACTAATATGGGCGAAGTGTCTTAGCTCTTTAGTACTCTTAGTCGGGTGCCTAATTTAAATGCATCAGTTTTGGAAAAGATCTTTCACACAATTTATGACATTAATAATGGAGTTTATCTGGTTGTTTAAAGACGTTTCCATTTTCAACTGGCTCAGGGACAATTTAAATATTTTATTTTTACAAAGTATAAGTGTCTACAAAAGTTTGTTGAATGAAAATAAACTATGAGTTTGTTAGCTGAAGCAAAGTAAGATAGGTTTCAATATATATTTAGATATACATATATAAATATGTATATCTAAATACTTACCATGATTTAGATATACATACCATGTATATCTAAATACATACCATACCATATAAATGATACCATTATATATGTACATATACATATATATAATTATATATACATATATAAGTATGTATATATAATTATATATATGTATATGTACATATATACATATAAAGACCACAATGGAAAAATAATTGATTTCACACTTTTGCAGCTTTGAGAAAATTATTTTCTAAGATTTGACACTATTTCAGGCAATGAAAACACAGTTTATAACAAATATATGTAAGTTTATTGACGGATACATAGTTTGGTGCTGATAAAATAAAAATTATTTCTTTGGATATTGGTTTTTGTAATTCAGTGACTAAAATGAACATGCATGTTGCAATGGAAATTGCCTATTTTTCCATATGGATGCACTAAAAAGGTTTTGGTCAATAAAAAATTATATTTTTCCACTTGGAATTAAATTTAATAATAATATAACAACTGTAAAAAACCAGTAATTAATAGCAGTTTGAAGTTTCTCTGCAATGTCTAAATTTCATCACTATCTGCTGTCTCATCACTATTTGTAAGAGTGCTAACAAGACGATTGATACGGTATTTATGGTGGTATGATATGATACGGTACGGTATATATGGTGGTATGATATGATACGGTATATATGGTGGTATGATATGATACGGTATATATGGTGGTATGATACGGTACGGTATATATGGTGGTATGATATGATACGGTATATATGGTGGTATGATATGATACGGTATATATGGTGGTATGATATGATATGGTGATATGGTGGTACGATATGTTATGATACAGTGATATGGTGGTATGATATGATACGGTATATATGGTGGTATGATATGATACGGAATATATGGTGGTATGATATGATGCGGTGATATGGTGGTATGAAATGATACGGTATATATGGTGGTATCATATGATACGGTATATATGGTGGTATGATATGATGCGGTGATATGGTGGTATGATATGATACGGTATATATGGTGGTATGATATGATACGGTACGGTATATATGGTGGTATGATATGATACGGTATATATGGTGGTATGATATGATACGGTATATATGGTGGTATGATACGGTACGGTATATATGGTAGTATGATATGATACGGTATATATGGTGGTATGATATGATACGGTACGGTATATATGGTGGTATGATATGATACGGTATATATGGTGGTATGATATGATATGGTGATATGGTGGTACGATATGTTATGATACAGTGATATGGTGGTATGATATGATACGGTATATATGGTGGTATGATATGATACGGTACGGTATATATGGTGGTATGATATGATACGGTATATATGGTGGTATGATATGATACGGTATATATGGTGGTATGATACGGTACGGTATATATGGTGGTATGATATGATACGGTATATATGGTGGTATGATATGATACGGTACGGTATATATGGTGGTATGATATGATACGGTATATATGGTGGTATGATATGATACGGTACGGTATATATGGTGGTATGATATGATACGGTATATATGGTGGTATGATATGATATGGTGATATGGTGGTACGATATGTTATGATACAGTGATATGGTGGTATGATATGATACGGTATATATGGTGGTATGATATGATACGGAATATATGGTGGTATGATATGATGCGGTGATATGGTGGTATGAAATGATACGGTATATATGGTGGTATCATATGATACAGTATATATGGTGGTATGATATGATGCGGTGATATGGTGGTATGATATGATACGGTATATTTGGTGGTATGATATGATACGGTATATATGGTGGTATGATATGATACGGTACGGTATATATGGTGGTATGATATGATACGGTGATATGGTGGTATGATATGTTATGATACGGTGATATGGTGGTATGATATGATGCGGTGATATGGTGGTATGATATGATACGGTATATATGGTGGTATGATATGATACGGTATATATGGTGGTATGATATGATGCGGTGATATGGTGGTATGATATGATACGGTATATATGGTGGTATGATATGATGCGGTGATATGGTGGTATGATATGATACGGTATATATGGTGGTATGATATGATACAGTATACATGGTGGTATGATATGATGCGGTGTTATGGTAATGCAAGTTGACTGCGTTCAACGAGGAAGCTTAGTTGGTCTTCCAATAGCCCTCTTGATGTAACTGCCATTCCATGATTCTCTATAAAACACCACAAGCTTGCTTTCTGTATTCGCAACTTTCACTTGATGTAAATTCCTAGTTTTCATTGGGCAAGTTGTCTTGTACATCTGCTTAAGATATTTTTGTAGTTGAAGAACTTTGAGCTCTCAATATAAATTATATTAAAGGGTTTAGGATGTTTGCAAGTGTTTTGAAACAACTTTATCTAATCAGATGGTAGATCTACAACTGACTTGCAATTCACCACATTCATTTCTTGATCGCATTTCATGTAAGAATGAATGTCTACACATTGAACAGCTGTTGTGATCCTATTAAATCTTTTTTTTATGCACAAGTCAACTAAAATAGCAAATGATTGTGTAAATTTTGTTCTGTTTAGCGCGTCTATCATAGAACAATTAGAACTTCCCTGCTTCGGGATCTACACTATGTGACTTTCAACCGGCCTTCTTCTCCTCTCCACTTTACACACAGTTATTAGCAAAAATAAATGAGCGTCTTATTGATTCTTCGTAGTGTGAATTTAATAAAAATCAGTAAAATATTTGTGCGTGTTCGTTGCAAAAACAATCTCAAAGAGTTTATATCATTTGCATGAGTGATTTTCTCCTGTTTTGTGGCTAAAAACCCTTTGTTTTTTTAGCCTTTTTTACGCACTACCGTCTTTTTCTTTGTTTTCTAGGCTTTTCAGTTAATTCTGAATACTCAGATCTATTTTCACATGCCATCATTATTAATAATAGCTTAATGAACAAACGAGCCTTTCTGCTAGCTAAGCAACATTAAACAATAGAAGACTGCATTAAAAAGTACACCATTTGATTGGTTGACTGTTGGCCTTAGCCGATTTTTCCATATTACGAATTGGACATATTCTGTTTATTTATTTGAGCATAAAAATTAAACACCGATTTCCATTGGATAACACTGATTTTTCAAAGTTTTTAGTTTACCCAACAATTCTGCAGTGCCAAAACTAAAGGTAGTTAGCAATTACTCAAAAAACCTAAAGTGTGACAACACTGGTTTTTCTGTTGTGGTCCTCATGTGTATTTATATATAACTCATATATATAACGCAAGGATATAATCTATACATATGTATACACAGATGTATATATGTACATATACCCACGTATACAAATATACATATGCATATATACATATGTATCTTTTGTTATATACATGGGTATGTACTATATATAACACAAATATATATATATATATATACAGTCAAACATGGATAACTCGAACTTCACGGGACCGAGCGAAAGTGTTCGAATTATCAGAGCGTCCAAGTTATCGGAGCACTGCCACAAGTCCACGTATTTACTTATTTACTAGTAGATACATGTACATATACAAACTGTAAAATGAATCAAAAGCACAAATGGCTTGTTTCAAATTAAATGCTTCTGATGTAAAGTTTAAATCGTTTTTATCAAAAAGTATAGAGATTTTTTTATCACTTGAGATTGGTTCGTTGTTTGAGGTGATGTTATTGCCAGGACGTCTTTTAGATTGACATTGGCAAAACTTGATCGTTGTTGAAATGCTCAAAAGAAAAGACATTTTTTCTTTTGAGCGTTTTACCCACAATCAATTTTGCCGATTTTTCTTGAAGTTTATGCAAAGATTACCTCACTTTACCTCGCTTCCGAAGGGTGATGGTTAAGCGGATGTTTGGTATAAATCAAATTTCACCAAACCTTTAAAAAAGTCGTTGACAAAAATATTTTGCCGATGGTGGTAATAACGACACTTATGAATTACGAAAAGTTGAAGTTTACCTCTATGGCTTGGAATAAAGTGATTTTCTAAAGCGATAACAACCGTTGTGGTAGCCGTTGAGCAAAAAACAGTTCGAATTAACAGTGTTGAGTTTGAGTTATCTATAGCAACTTATCATTACGTGGGAGCGGACCAAAGAAACCGTTCAAATTAACCATGTGTTTGAGCTATCCGTGGGCGAGTTATCTATGCTTGACTGTATATATATATATATATATATATATATATATATATATATATATATATATATAGAATAAATAGCGCAGTTGGTAAGGTATCAGCACAGTGATCATTAGGTCCTAGGTTAAAACCCCAACAACAGCACCCTTCTGGCGGTCCCAAGACAAGACCCTTGCTTGTATCATATCTACAAACTCTATAATGAGTGAAATAACCAAAACCATGCTGGCTCGGACGTTGCCCGGCCAAACAGGGTCCGTGCTGCTTGTAACTGAACCAGGACAAGGCGATGAAAATTGGGCTACTTGTTCAAAACGGCTGAAATGGACTCGAACTGATAACACGGACCTCATGCAGTGCTACTTTATGAGTGAACCTCAAAAGTGGGGCTACATGGAAAGGATGTGTCAACTGTGGACAAACATGTGGCCTGAATTGCCACTAATCGGTAAGCAACTTGTAGCTCAGAGGAGTAACATAATCAAGCGGCACCTCATATCGGAACTTGACGTAGATGAAATTAGGGAACAGTTCACCCAAGTAACCTCGACCAACGAGGAGTGCATATCAACACACACCGTCACACGTACACAATCTTGTGTTGACTCACGGGTTGAAGAAAACATGCACTTTGACCTTGACCCAAAGGTGAAAGAGCTTGCGGAAAATATCATCAACAAGATGCCTGCTGCTAATGATTATGGAAGCAGGGTACCACTACGGAAAGTTAGCAAAGCCATACCTAAGAAGCTGTTAGAAGACATTAGCTTGGCACTGGAGTCGATCTCAACTGGATCGATCAGTGAGACTAATGCCCTAATCTACAGTACAGCAACCTTCATCTTGGAGGAGATGGGTATTAAGCCACTGCCAACAAAGCTTCAAGTCATTCCATCCTGGCAGCTGAGGTTACAAAATAAGATCAAGGACTTGCCCAAGAAAGTTAGTTGGTTCAGTGAGAGATCTAACCACAGTTTGGAGCGTTCAAAAAGGGAAGCCACAATAGAAGCTCTAGAATCTGGCAAACAGCAGCTAGTAGCACTCTCGGCACGACTGAAGCGATACACCAAAGAGCAGGATAACAAGAGAATGAACAAACTGTTCATCAATAATCCATCTAGAGAGTATTCTCAGTTTAAAGGTGAACTGCAGAGGCCAATTTCAGATCCTCCCCGATCCTGCACTTCAAAGTTCTGGAATGACATCTGGGAGAAAGAGACTACTGATAACACCTCTGCAAGTTGGTTGGAGAGGCTTAGAGAGAGCCACCAACACACTGTGGCTCAGCAAAAATTCACCATCAGCAAAGTAGACATCTAGTGCAGAGTGTAGCGTATGAAGAAATGGGAAGCACCTTGCCATGACATGATTCAAGCCTTATGGCTGAAGAAATCGACATCACTTCACACTAGAATGGTTAAGCAGATGGGATGCCCAATAGAACAAGGGACTATCCAGAATGGCTGACTAAAGGACGAACTGCACTTCTGATAAAAGATGCAAAGCAGGGGCCGATTCCCAAAAACTATCGACCAATAACGTGCTTGCCCACCACCTGGAAACTGCTTTCAGGAATAGCTGAAGACAAACTGGAAGAGCAAATGAGTCATTAAATGACTAGTGCTCAGAGACGGATTGGGCGCAACACCCGAGGAGCCAAACATCAGTTGCCGGTAGATCGGACGGTCTGTCAAGACAACAGGAAAAGACATACCAATTTTGCCATGGCTTGGATTGGCTACAAAAAGGCCTATGACTCAATTCCCAATAGTTGGATATTTGAGTGCCTCAGTATGTACAATGTTCACCCTGCTCTTGTGGCATTCATAAAGATGTCAATGACCAAATGAAAGACGGAACTGGAGGCTAATGGCAAAAGGCTGGCGGGTGTAAAAATTAAGCGCGGCATCTATCAAGGTGACTCCTTATCACCGCTGCTCTTCTGCATATGCCTAAACCCTTTAAGCAATATGCTGGAGAAGACTCAATATGGGTACTAGTTTAAGATTGGCACCGAGACAAACCACTTCTTCTACATGGATGACATCAAGCTGAACGCTAACAAAGAAAGGGACATTGATTTGCTAATACACCTCACTCAGATATACAGGAAGGACATCGGAATGGCATTTGGTATTGAGAAATGTGGAAGTTAATTCTTAAGAAAAACCATTCTATGCTCACAGTTGGCCTAAGAATGCCAAATGGTACAATCTAAGATATAGAAGAATTGTACAAATATTGGGGTATTATGCAATGCAACATCAACCACAAAGCCGACGTACGTCACAAAGCCATTACCGAATACAAGAAACACCTTCGGCAAGTCCTACAAAGCCAGCTCAATGCCAAGAACCAAGTCATGGCTATAAATACTTACGCACTGCCAATAATAAGATATCCAGCAGGCATAATAAAGTGGGCCGAGGAAGCCATCTAGGAAACAGATATAGCAACTCGTACACTGCTGACCATGCATGGAGCACTCCACCAAAAGTCTGATACTACTACATTGTATCTCGATAGGAAAGATGGCGGTAAGTGACTCCAAAGTGTACAGCAGACAGTGAAAAAGGAGGAACAATGCATCAAAGTCTATACAGCCTCCCTGGCCACTTCAGATAAGTTGCTAGCTGAAATTCGATTGGCTGCTCTGACAATGGAGCTTCGCCCTGATGATGGGGAAATTGACTGGCACATGAAACCTCTTCATGGTGCTTACCACTGACAAATATCTAAGGTTGGCGATCTTCACCAGACATATATGTGGCTGAACAAAGGAAACCTAATGTCCAATGCAGAGTTGCTAATCATGGCAGCCCAGTAACAAGTGCTCCCAACAAAGCAATTCTAAACAAAAACCTATCACACTATAGACGGTCCTAGATGCAGGCTGTGCAAAGATGCACCTGAGACCATCCAACACATCATCAGTTAATGCAAGCAGCTAACCAGAAACGCATACACTGAGCGGCATAATCATGTCGCAGGTGTTGTGTATAGAAGTCTATGTGATGAGTATGGCCTTAATAAACTACAACACTGGTGGGAAGCTCCTGGTAAGGTCAATGAAAGTGACCGCACTAAGATCCTCTGGAACTTCTATATCTGGATTGACCAGCATGTCCTAGCAAAACAACCAGATATAGTGGTGATGGACAAGGAGAACAAGAGCTCTACTATGATAGATATAGCAGTACCCAATGACTACAATATAGCCAGCAAAGAAAAAGGAAAGGTAGAGAAATAACTCCCTCTAGGAGAACAGATTGAAAAATGCTGGGTTGTAAAAACAAGTGTAGTCCTAATAGTCATTGGGGCACTGGGCGCAATAACACCGGCACATAAAATGTGGCTTGCCCAAATACCAACAACAATCAACTCAAGTAAGTTGCAGAAAAGTGTGCTTTTGGAAACAGCTATGATCTTGAGGGAAGTGCTCAAACTCCCAGGTCTCTGGTAGGAGACCCGAGTTAGAGCAGAAATTAACACCATACGGGTTAACCGGAGTGAGGAAACAATTTATATATATATACTGTATATATATACATGTATATATAAATATGTATATATACATATATATAGTATATATACAGTAAATATATATAATATATATATTATACTTGATGTGCAATATATATGTGTATATATATACTATACATCAAGTAAATATATACATGTATATATATGAACCTTGGCACATGAAATTTCTTATCTATAAAGCCAGTTTGAATTTTCTAATTGGATAAATTAAAAATTATATTCAAATGAGCATTTGCGCTAAATTTTGAGAGAAGTGCATGTTTGGCACATCAGCAACTTCTATAATCTTTAAATTCCTAAATTTAAATCTTATGATCTAGTTTTAAGCTGTTGTTTTTAAAATTACAAATACTTGTAGATTCGCTCAGATTTATAAGTAATTTTAGACAGCTAATTCATGTGAGACTTGCCAGAAAAACCGCCTCAGAAAATACTGTGTTGGTTCATGCCCAATCAACACTTTCCTCATCGAAGAAGCCAAAGCCTGTGTCACCTGTGGACCACTACGGTGTAAATTTCGGTAACCTTTTTTATGAATTAAACTGTAGCATTTTTGGTCAATTCATGTTTAAAACCTATTCTAGGAAGACTTCCAGTTCAAAAACAAATCTTGCAAAATTTAGCTATAATTAATCTATGCATGTTTTCGCACTGATTTTAAAAAATAGTTTTAATTTGGCTTCATTTACTTTTAACTCAGGTTCTCAATAGTAGCTTCCGTTTGCTGGTTAGCTCAATGTATTCTCAGAGCAAGTTCAGTAGACACATTCATTTCAACTATAGTAAATTTCTAATACAGGTTCAAATAATTGGTTCAATAAAAATTTTAAAAAGTTTAAATGTTGCTTACAAGTTCAATACAAATTTAATACAGATAATTAGCACAACTCAATAAACAAGTTCAATACCAGTGTAATACAAGTTGGATACAGAAGGCCAGTACATGTACTATGCAATACAATTTTTAGAATACACATGGCAAATCAAAGTATATAATAGTCCAAATATATTTTAATTTAATAACCTGGCTGTTTTTAACTGATAGCTTTTATTAATATCTATTTTGCTGGTTAGTAAAAATGTCCTCACTTTTATTGCATATTTGAGTTTTGATTAATATGTTACCAAACGACAATTATTTTTGCAGTGTTTGCATTTGCATCCTTATAATTCTTTAAATAGGCATCTGTCAGTGTTAATTGGTTTAACGCATTGAATGTGTTACTTATTTCATCCATAAAATAATAATGGTTATAAAATATCTAAGCAGCCAAAGTTCTTTAAAATATTCTGCCAGTTTTTACTCAGGCAAGATCTAGAGTGCAAGAATTGCTGCATAAAATTCAAGAGAAGTGAAAATGGTTTTGCTTGTTTTATTTAAAGAAGCTCCCATTAGCAGCATAACTATGACTACTCTGCTCTCTTAGCGAGAGCATTCCCTATGCATCTGCATTCTCCCTCTCCCTGCGTCTCATATAATCGGACTAATAGGAAACCTATGAGAAAAATAATTAAGTATTTTCCTAACACGTTGGCTTAGTTACGGCCAAACTATAAGCATTAAAAAGTATTAGCGATATAAACGTATAATAAAGACAGAAACAGTATACGGAAAAAAATGCAAAATATATGAGTAATTATATGTGGAGATATAGGAATATAATGTCAGCTATGCCAGCTAGAGGCGGCTTGCCAGTTTGCCCTCACCAGAATGGGTCATGACGTGTGTCTGCCAGGTAACCGACTCTCTCATGGCTGGTGGGCACACATCACACCAATGGGGTTGATCTTGAGGGGCAACTCTGCCTTCCATCACGCCATTCTGCCTGATTCTCAGGAAATCCCTTGTGCTATGCAGAATCCTGAGCTCCTGGCTCTTCAATTCTTATTGCCCCATAGACATTTAACTGTGGCTCAGAATCACTTGATTTATTATTGCTACAGCAATATTGCCTTAACTCTGTAGCTGAGCCAACTGGTTTGTTAACAGGGCCAATGCCTCGGATGCTTTGAGCTAGCCTTTGCTCTCTTAGAGGCAGGGTGCCAGCCCTTCTGACTAGTCATCTCGCATGTGGTCTTGGTGACTTCAGCCTAGTTTTTACGTGGTTTTCATGGTGAGTAATTAATGTCAAGTGAATGTCAAGTAATTTCAGGATGGCCTTGACTGGCTCCGAGTTGACTTTGGCTGTCACAGTTGAGACAGAAGGTCGCACAATTGACTAGCCAGCTTGCACGCGAGCTTGAAAATCCCTAACGGAGCATGGCTTCTCCTACCAATCTAGTCCCCTCCTGGTCTTCTTGGTCCAACTACAGCCAAGTTAACTCCTATTGTGGTGCTCTATTTGGGCACACTGCTGACAGTCCTTGCAGGCGGGTTGGCTTAAATAATCTGCAATACTGTGCTTCAGTCTTGCACAGTGCTCCAGCATGTACCTGAACTCGGCTAACACCTCTAGCCAGTGCACCACCTGGTGAGAGGATTTCTTCCTGTGGCGGAGCCATTGCAGGGAAGCATGGTCTGTGGGAAGCCAAAACTCCTGTTTTGATAAGTATGGACATTTATGTTTTACCGCTTTTGACCATTGCCAATAGCTCTCTACGTGTCACCCAGTAATTGCGTTATGAGGGGATGAATGTTTTGTTGTAATAAGCATTTAAAATTTCTTATTTGTCCTGTTGTTGTGACAGCATAGCTCTAATGCCGCACCTGCTGGCATGAATGTCTAGGTTTTACGTGCTTCCCGAATTGAGATAACCCGGCACGGGGTCTATAGAGAAGCCATGGCAGAATGTGTCGAATGCTAACTGCTTTCTGCTCGTCCATCATCAGAGTTCTTCCTTTCTTACAAGCTGGTGAAGGGGCCTCGCAATTGCGGCAAACTCAGAAAGTTTTGCAGCTTCCAGACTCCACGCTGAATGGGCTACCGCTCAATCACTTCCAGTTTGACTGAAACTGTGCTGAAACCTTTGCTACTTACTATGTGACCAAAGTACTGAAGCATAGGACTGAAACAGTTTACACTTTGTTAGCTTGAGTTTGAGTTCGGCTTGCTGTAGCCATTGAAACACTTCTTCCAGCTGCAGGTGGCGAGTCTAAAAGTCAGGCACAAAGTCAGTTACGTCGTTTGCATACAATAGCAAGGTATGTTAATAAAGCCCACGTAACACACTTCCCATCATTTGCTGAAATGTGGCTGGAGCGGATGTCAGTTCAAAGGATAGGAATCTTCACTTTCACAATCCTGAGCGAGTAGCGAATGCTGATTTTTCCCTGGCATCTTTGTCCAGCAGAACTTGCCAGTATTTGCTGACAAGATTGACAGTACTAAATTATCAGCTTCTGGCTAAAGCGTGCAGTCTGTCATCTAGTCTGGCAAAAGGAAAGGCATTGAATGTTTGGTAATTCACACAAAACTGCCATTTTTTATCATTTTTATTTACCAACACAATACATGTAGGTGAGCTCCACGCTCCGTCAGCTGGCTCAATTAACTCTCTGGCCAACAGGTCTTGCACCTGTCTTTTGGCCTTTGCCTCGTTCTCAGGTTCCAAGAGGTGAGAGGGCTGACGGATAGGTTGTGCTCCATTTTTCTTTGGTATGGAGTGCTCCACAAGTGAAGTTCTACCCATACCGTTGTCTCCGGTGCTAAAAACCGACCCATACTTAGTCAACATGGTAGCCAGTTTTCTGGCTTGTCCAGTGTTCTGGCATGATGGTTTTGCAAAATTATACAATTCCTGGAAATGCTGAGGGATGCGCGGCTTGACCTCTACTTGAGTGATCTGCCCGGCAGGGCCCCTTTGAAAGAGGCGAGACCGGTAATAGGAGGAGGCGCTTTCACGCTGGTGTATGTGGCTATGGTGGTTCCGCAACAGAAAGAAAAGAGCTGTTGGGTTTATTAGAGGCACTTAGCTAATACCTTTTTGTCTGCTCCAGGCTCATTCAGGCTCATTGCTAGATGCGGGCTTTTAGGGTGCCTTACTAGAGTTCAAAGTAAAAAGAAATTCTGAGTTGGTAATCTACACCAAATTGCGACTTTTGCTTTAGCTAGCACCACCAAGTATTTAATCACCTAGATTTTATTCAGGATTTTCAAGATTCTTTCAGAATTTTTTCAGATTATTCAAGATTTTATTCATTTGAACTTTATCAAGCATTGATGTGATGTAAAGAAGGCATGCCCAGAATAACATCTTTGATAATTTGGCTAACTATGAAGACTTATTCTGTCTTCACCTCACGGAGACTCACAGGGAGCCAGGTTATGCCATAAAAGGGCAACCTTGTCCGATCAGCAAGCAGGCCAAGTAGATGTTGCTCTTCTCTAACTGATCTCTTACCACCCAAATAAGTTGGTCAAACACTTGTTTTCTTAGCAAGTTGGTTGTTCTGCCGGTATTCAACAATACTTGCATTGTTCACCTCTCAGTTTTTCCTGCAAGGAAGTAACTGGTAGAGTGGAGGCATCCCAGCAGGCGTATTTTGGCAGGTTCCATGCTTTTAAATGGGAGCATCTGAGACCACTTCATTCAAGCAAGGAGGAAATGTGCCTGAGTTAGTTTTTTTGGAAAGTGGCAAGAGGCTGCTTTCTGTGAGATAGGGCGTTGAGGTTTACAAAAATAACGCATATCACTTCTTTTACAGTTATGCTCGCCTGCTTCTTTTATGTGTAATAGCTGAAATGTGTTCTGAGTAGTTGTGGGAGTTGTTTGAAATAGGGTTTTTGTTAGGCCGAGTTCCCTAAGATAGGTTCATTTAAATGAGGCATTGGCTAAAACATAATCTGTGTTCTGCTTCTTTCTGGTTACTACAGGGGCCTTATTGCAGCTAGTAGTTGGTGCTACTGCCGTCACGTTTTTGCCTCCCGATACCTTTTTCTTTTAAATAAGGGCATTCTTTTTGGAGGCGTCTAATGCACACACATCCTTAACATATTGTAGGCCTATCTTCTTGAAGCTCCGTTTGCTTGTTCTGCAACGGTTTTACCTGATCCGCCAGCTGTTTTAAGGCATCCTGAAGTAACTTCAAGGTATGTTGTTTTACATCGCATGCTGAACTGTATTCTGCACTGAATTTTGAGCCATCTAACCTTTTAACCACTGCTTAGATGGGCCTGCCCTGAGTATGTTTCTCTTCGGATTTGATCTGGTGACAATTTTTTCCAGCCCGTACTGCATCTGCTATAATTTCTGTAGGCACTGCTAGGAGGACCCGCTGTACTGCAGATTGATTAGGGGAGCTTGATAACTGCGCATTGACAGTGTTGCTTTTAAAAGGTTTGGTCAGCAGGGCATATGATATCTGGACTAGCCGCTTGATCTCAGGTTACCGTAGAAAATCAAGGTTTCATTCCTTTAGACTGCTTAATTCTGCTTGAGCCCGCCAGAGAAATAATCCCAAATGGGCTCAAGTGGCTTTAAAGATGACTGTCACCCTGACTGCCCTTCTGCAAGACTCGACCCTTCCTTTCAATGACTCTCTGATAATCTGTACGCTGTCTTCCTCAGCCCATCTATTGGCAGCTGTGACTTCTTTAAATGGGCTAGTAAAGTGTTCTGGTCGCCAATCGTCATTATACTGAGACGATTTGAATGGGGAGGCTGGTTCTGCATTCCGATCTAGCCTGATAAATTGTCCTATGATATCAGCTAGTTCGTTCGTGTTCCGGTCTGCACTCCATACCCTTTTTAAAACATGGTTCTTGTAAGCGCCGAGTTTCTCAATGAGTGAGCAAGATCATCATAGACAATTTTGACCTGACTCGGAATCCTCGGGCTTTTGATGATGTCGAGATATGCAGCAAAGTGGGGATGGCAGGCGCAACGCTAGTCACCAATCTTTTTTCAGAATGGCTGAAGCTCCTTCTGTTTATCCTCAAGCAAAAGTTTTTTCACCAAAGGGGGATAGCTGTAAAGCTATCTTTGCCAGATTATTTGCCAAGTGTTTGCTGTACTACTCCGGTTTTCTTCTACTGAGGCTGTTTTTGCTCAGTAGTTGCTGCAGTAGTTTGCAATAGTTGCTGCATAAAATGCAAATGAAGTGAAGATGGTTTTGTTCAAAGGAATTCCTAATAGTAGTATAGCTACGACTACTTTGCTCTTCTAGTGAGAGCACTTTTTGTATATACACACTTTCCCATGTACAGTATAATGGAATCAATAGGAAACCGTATAACAAAAACAATTAATATGGTTGCTAACACGCTGACTTAGTTACGGCCAAACTTTAGGCGTTAAAAAGTATTAGATATATAAATTTTCAATAAAAACATGACAAATATACAAAAAGTAATACAAAAGATACGAGTGATTATAAGCAAATCAATAAAAATATAATATCAGAAATAAGTTTGTTGCCCAGCGTCCACTGCATTTAAATGGTTAGGTTGCTTACTTATGATCAAAAGATCATTGGTTCCATCCAGCCACATATGGTTCATTGGTGGTGGTTGAAAAGCATCTAACCATAATTCTTTCTGTGCTAAATCTGGCCAAGTTGTGGGCAACTAAACTAGCTCTTCTATACAAACTTTAGTGTAAATGAGGAGAGTAAATATAAAACCCACAGAATTTCAACAACGGACACCCAATGAAAAGTGGAAGAGCCCATGCGTAAACCAAAGACCAGCTAGCTCAGGATTGTGTCTCAATAAATACAGCTAACAGAAGTCAATGGCAAACCAATGTTAAAACCTGCCAAAAAATGGTGGATAAAGAAAATGTTGAGGAACCATGAAAATCTTCACCGGACATGGTACTTAAAGAGAGAAAGAGAGAGAAAAAAAGAATGAAATAATACTTTGAATCTCAATAGTATTAGAATATCCAAAATCACACTTGAGCAAAAAAAGTTTGTTATCACTTCTATCATTATGTTTGAAAACCTTTCATGATTATGAGCAAACACAACTAGAAACGATGTTTGCTAACCTAGTGTTTTAATTCCGGACTTTGTGAAAAAGATCTGCCGCAAACCCTTTACAGCTTCGCCTAGAACCGAATGCTTGGTTTGAGTATAAAGTCGTTTTGTATGAAACTAAAACATAACACTGTTAATAGTGAGTACTTACATACAATTGCATTGAGTGAGGCTTTCTCATGCTCTGCTTAATTTTTGTTTCATATGCTTGATTCGTTTGGGCTAGGCTTTTCTCTTTTCTTTGAGGAAGGCTGGTCATCCTCTGTGGGCTGGTAGCTATTCAATCCCTTTAGTGACAGTATGGCTACTTGCTGGTCACTATTCAATTGTCTGGTAACTGACTGGTTGTCCTTCCACCTGATTTAGCTTCTGATAAAATCTAATGAGGCGGAGCCAAGACACTCACGATTAGGCTAGACTAAATTGTACTTCAATCAACAGGCCAGTTGAGTAGCCAGCCAGTTAGCCTTGTTGCTGTTATCTGGCTCTGGTCGTGGTGTATTGCTCTGTTTGTCACATTCATTTGTGTAAAAAACTAATATTATATCAACTTTACTACCTCTCGGAATAAACTTTCCTTCCTGCCACATTCTTTTATTATTGAACAACTAATGTGGTTCTGCTGCATTCAGTTTCAAACATTACATTCATATGGTTTGATTGCTAAACTACTCACCCAGAATAAGTTGTACATTTAACAAAAAAAACTCTTCCAATAACTACATGTATTTAAGGGCCATGATAATACGCTTTGAAACACCAAAAATTAAATTTGACACAGAAAAAAATATGTTAGGTGCAGTTGATCTTGAAATAATACATTTTTCATTTGTGGAAAGTATGTTTGACTATGAAATATTTAAAAAAATCATGGTCTCTAAAGATTACCACAATTTTTTGTTATCATTGCTCATTCGGGGTTTAGTCAGCACTACTGCATATATTTTAGTACGAGTACCGACCTTTATGATGCAAGTCTAAAGTATGATGGAAGACGCTTCCTGGAATGGTCTTTAAAAAGTAAAACAACTGAGATCGATCAATTTGAAATGGTTCTCTACAAAGAAAATATGTTTCAGGTCCATTATCACTCGACACACCTTGGTGAGAAATGCACCACTATTTTTAATTTTTTTCTTAGAGCTACACGGTATTTTGATGTATTTTTATATAAAACTTAACATTTATTTGTAAGCATTCTGTCTTTAATACAATGCATTGTTCAAAATTATTTCCGCTTCAAAAGCTAGTAAATTTTAAACTTTGACTAATGGTTTGATCAGACCTAGTGTATTTAAAATTTGGGATGAGTGCAGAAAAAAAATTTTTTTTTTCAAAATGGTCAAAATATAAACTAAGATCTTTAGGTTTTTGGAATAGTTTATTTGATCTCACACAGCAAAGGTTCTATTTATCAGCATTCAGCACCACCTAAACCAATTTGTTGTTCGAAATCAGGTCAATATTTTTAATGTTACGAATTTTAATGGAAGATACGGTTCTTTGTGACACCAACAGTTAGGTTAAAGCTAAAAAAGTTCAACCTGGAGTGCTTATAATTTAGTTTACCTAAATTCTACCATCATCTCACCTACACGTAGTTAAATGGTTTTACGGTTTATGCATGACAAAAGTCTAGCAAATAGCTTTACCCTTACTTAAATTTATTGAGTTGCAAAATACCAAATAATTTTCAACTGAATCTGTGTTCTGTGTATCTTTTTCTATAATATTTTTATTAGCAACCTACAGTTAGCATTTTAATTTTTACTCTGTTTTGTGGCCAATCATTAAAAAATGTGTGCCTAATTATTTACATCCAAAAATTTAGATTAAGACATTTTGTTAAAGATTACTTAAAAATGTAACAGTTCATTGAGAAACAGATGAAAAAAACACATACAGGTATGTTTATTTCTAGGTAATGTTACATTATTTTACTATGCTGAAAAACAAATTTTCTACCTTTGCTGTAGTAAAGGCTGTTACCTGCTTTTGAAGCACCCATTTGACCAAAACTGAGTATGAGTAATTTTAGTCGAACATAGTTTTTGCAGCATTTATACCAAGATATTAAAATTTTGTCCTTGATTATCTCCATATCGAAGTCACATTTACAATAAACAAAATTATTTTTGCTTCGTAATTTGGTAATTTTTATATTTAGAATACTACAATATTTCAAAGAATGCTGAGATGTTTAAATACATGTATAAAAATTTCTGTTAATACAGTGCACCCTCAGGATACAATTACTCTAATATACAATTGTTTCTGTTATTAAGTGTATCATGATGATTTTTTTTACCTCACCATAAAAATCTTATTTCACTATACGAGTTCAACAAAAATTTTGTCCGAGTTGAAATTTGGCTGTTGGTGTGCTTATTATGTACTTCAAAATAACCAAGATGCCAAATTTCTGTTCGTCTAAAGTATTTTCAAAGCCTGAAAGAAGTACAATTACCAATTTCTTTCAGCTCAAGAATTATTGTGTGTAAAACTGAAATATTTTTCCATTTAAATCAGTAAAAAAGTTTAAGTTACAAGCCTTTGAAACAAAAGATTGATGGTCAGAGAACTTCCCTTAACCTGCAAACAAGATCCACTTCTTTGCGAAAAATTGATTGAACAGGGTTTTTAGGAGGTCCGCTAAAGGTCATAGTGAGTGTGAAAACAAATACTGACAAGGGATAAAATTCTAGTGATAAAAATCTGATATTCAGTAGAATACTTGGAATACATACTTAAACTTAGCTTAAAGTGTGTGTGTGTGAGTGAGTGCGTGCGTGTTTGTGTGTGTGTGCGTGTGTGTGTGCAGTAGTTTTAACCTGAGCAGCAAAAATGGGAACTTTTAGAAATTTTAAAAAAATATTTTTGCATTTTAATTTGCTGATACAATGCAAATAAAACTAAAAATCTTATCACGGAATCTTTAGGTAAATATATAATCATAGCATCTGTTTAACTAATGCTAAAATTCTCTGAATTCACAACAGCAACATAAGCATTACAGATTTAAACCAGCACAAACATGAAACAAATTATACATGTTTTGGAAGCTTTTACTCGACTATTAAATTTTCTGCTGAGATACGGAGTCTGGCATAATCACCATGAGTAGAACTGATTGACCATATGATAGCTTGGACAACAAAACTATATAAAAACCAATTTATTATTTTGTGTGTGTGTGTGAGTGCGTATGCATGAGTGCGTGCGTGTGTGTGAGTGCGTATGCGTGCGTGTGTGTGTTTAGTAAGCTAAACGTATTTGAGGTAAATTTAAAGTTTATGTTATTCCCACATCTAACTTGAACGTAGAAACTCCCTACAGTATGTACTACAATGGTACATTATAATGCTACACTTTATTGCAGATCATAACCACTAAATACACTTAAGTTACTGTAGGTAACTCTAGTTTCTAAGATTAACATACTATTTGTTACTACTATTAATATGTACGACACTTATATAAAATTTTGTCGATTTTCTCCATTGGATGTTTGTATTATATAATTACTATAGTTTCTATACCCCATATCTGCGGCTTTTTCATCATAACATGCCAACCCTTGAAAGGATCAAAATTGTATCCTGAGGGTGCACTGTAATACAGTGTACTTCTTTGATGGAACATTTATTTTCATTGTACTTTGTTTGCGATTTCAACATGTATATGCAATAACTGAGAGAGTCTATATTTTGCTGTAAATCATGGCTTTTTTAGCTCAGCTATCATAAATCTGTGATACTTTGCTTTCATATTGAAACTATTAGTTGTGCTCAGAGTAGTTAGGTTTTACAAGTTATTATCGAAATGTGATGAAGTTTTATTACGGTAATGGATTTTTCAACATTTCGCTCCTATAAACTTATAGACATGATGTAATACCTTTTTGTTTCTAGTAAAACGAGAGGGCAAAGTCAACCTGTGGAACCCAGTTTACCAATTAATGCCAGAAACTGTATATCATATTGCAATACAACCATTGAATACTCCTGTAGAAAATAATATACCAGTATCTTTGGCACTGACAGGTGACAGCTATTTTCATAGTTCTCAGTGTTTTAAATATATAACCATTGGCTTTTATTTTGAGTTAGCAGGATGTGAAAGGTAACAAAAACTTGGCGCTTATTATATATCATCTTAAAATTGTTAAAAAAACTACAGACTTCGCTAGTTTTTACCTGGCATTATTGGTATATATATTTAAAAAGAATTATAGAATTTCTATAGCTTTTAGAGAGAATACAATATTTATAAAAATCAGATTCTTTATTTCTGATTGATTTGCCAATGATCGAGTAACTTATATTTATTATATTTTACTTTTGTAAAGATTTTAAAATAAAATTGGAGGTGGTGTCTAAAGCACCCTATTAACTAGTATGTGACACCACAAAAATTAGTTTTCACCACGTAATATGTTCTGTTTTATATGTAGTGTTAATGAAATGATATATCTTTCATCATAAATATTATTTACCTTCAAAAAAGGGAACGCGCTATCATAAAGAAAGTAAAAGAGCTTTTGCAGCTGATCAATTTGGGATAAATCTTTAAACCATAAACAAAGTTGCAAACCTCAATAGTTAGCTGGTGCTTTTACTGAAACTTTTTAGATTTAAAGAAAACACATAGCTTAACAATCTAAAAATTATATTACTAGCCATAATTATTACAAAAAAGGAGAATTTTTAGTTTGAACATCAAAATAAACAAAAGGAACATTCGCTATTGATAGTTTTAATCAATTTAATTCACTTAATTAGCTGCGAGTTATAATAAAAATAACAATTAATGAGAGACAACTCTGCTAGCTAAAAATAGCAAATTAAATAATAGTAGTCCAAAACTTTGAGTCAATAAAAATCTACTCCTATAAACTAAAATTGAAAAACGATGGTTTGGTGATTGTTTATATTGTAATGTTTTTGAAATAGAAAATGCAGACCGATTGTGAAAAATCCTTGCTGAAACTTCCATAATTAATTATATTTTTTAGGAAAAGGGTATGTAATTGAACCAGTAAGGATAATATCTTGGTCAGAAGAAAGCTTGACATTGCAGTTTGACATCTATGAGTCAATCTACCTTTCTAGACCAACATGGATTAAATACAGTATACGTGACACTAACTTTTCTGGTACAGCGGAAATTTTTGCCCTCAAGCCCAGGTTAGAAAACTATTTCATGTTCTTTTTAGAGTCACTGTTTCCCTGTTCATATTTTGTCTTTATAGCATCGTTATGTTGTATTTTTGTCAGACATTATTGTTTGTTTACCAAGAATTTCAGCAGTCTTGAAAATATTTTTATAAATTTTTTCGAAACATGAACACATCTATTTTCATCATTTATTTTCAACTAAATCTGAAATATTAATTAAACCGCTAGCAAAATTAGTAAAATATGTTCCTATTTATTCTAAATATATCTTGTTGACTTTTGGTCATTTTTCTCTGTTGAGCTGCTTAAGTCACAAAAAATAAATTTGCAAAATTATTTCATAAATTCATAAATGAAGTAGACAAAAGGTTTTGACGAGAGTATAATTCTAGTGATCTTCCGAGGTGAATAAGGTTTTCAAAGAAAGGAAGTGTCACCGCTCAAAAATTAAATGATTAACATAAAATATAAAAGCTTTTTATTTTCCTTGTGTAGTCTTTGGTATTATTTTACTAGTATAAAATACTAGTACTGTTATTCTGTAGAAGTTTTGATATATTTTAACTATTTTAAGATTTTTACATATATCTGGTAGATTACATAAATCTGTTACGTCCATTGATATATTCTTCCTCGAAGCAACATGGCAAAAATACTCTGCTAATGACAGATTCATAACAATCATAGCATAAGATTCATAACAGATAATAAGATAGTGTCAGATATTTGTTTCATTTTATTTTACAACAAACCTTACATAATTATAATTCACAAAAAAGCGAAAATGATAATTTTTGATCCAGAGCAATGTTTAATAGTTTTTTTTTATTGAGATAAAGGATATTGAAGCATTTGAGTTGGTTTTGAAATAAATTTTTGGAATTTTTTGTTGTAAAAAATCATTTACGACGTTGTGATATACTTTGATTCACTCTAGCCTTAAAAAAAAGTTTTTTACTAAAACTTCAAAATATTATTTAAAGATCAAAATAAAATTTGTTTTTGTTGTAACAGTGGTATGAAATGTTTGAGAATCAACTTAAGCAAAACTCACAAAGCTAAAATTAAAAGTAGGTTCCGCCTACTAAAAAAGCATTTTATTTTAGAAATTGAAATAATGTTCATAGTACCAACAAAAATTAATTATGGAAATTAGATTTAAAAAAACCATGGTTATTCAAAAAAGTAAATTTTAGTCGCAAACATTATTTAGATGAAATTTTTAACAAATTAGCTTTCATTTTTGTTAAATACTGTTAGATCTAGTTGAAAAGCTCCCAAAGATGAAAAGTTAGTGTTTCTACTAAACAGATTCTAATTGCTTTTTATACGTCATATCATAACACTATCAGCAAACATGGACATTATTGCAGAAAACAAGAAACAGTTGAAGCTGTACAAGAAAACTACCCAGCTTGGAATTTGTCACAATACTATGAAGATTTTCCAATTAATATCAGTGGTTTATCTGGTGGCCAATTACTTCATCACCTGCTAGTTCGCATCGACTTTGAAAACTCTGAGCATCAAGTGGTATATACACATCATCAAACTCTTTTAGTTAAAGGTGGGATAACATAGAAAAACTTGTCTTTATTTTTTACTTACTATAACAAAATTTGCAGAGCCAACAAATGCAAAATCCCTCAAAGATAAGAGAATGTTCTTTCTTGCATACAATAAGAATAAGCAGAATAACATTATAACCAAAAATAATAACATTACATTAAATTCTATGAAGTTCTTATAATGAGCATTGCATACTTTTACAGGATCTCTTAAAAACAAACAGCTGTTATTGTTATTACTCCTAATCAGTGAGCAACAATAGCTGTTAGCATTTCAGATACACTAAAATCTGGTCCCCTTAGTGACCTATCTATTTTTCATTCCTAACACTCGGGGATGATTAGTAACGCTTCTCACCAAAGTATGCTGTGTGACCAAAATATTTTTAAAGATCTGCTATATTTCCAGCTGATTATTCACCGTCAAAGCTGTTATCAGATTTGTTAAAAATAATATGATAAAAACACTAACCATTTTTTGAAGTTCTTCAATATTCTCAAAAAAAACGACTGAGTCTTTCTGACTTAAACCCACTCTACTATCGGCAATGTAAAACAACTATTGGCTAAAAATAAACTAAGGAAAAAAATAAACAAAGCAAGTAAATATTAAAACTATACAGTATAAAATGTTTATTCTTTTAAATTATTTAATTTTTAATTTCGTTTGCTATGATAATCTTTTTTTGTTTAAAGGACTTACCTAATTTTAAGCAATATTGTTCTTTCTTCAACGCTATAAGGAACTAACTAATCAATAAAAAACAACAATTTTTGTTAGGCCGTACTAAGTATTTTACATAAAAATTAAAATTACATTTTGTTTTTGTTTCAGTTATCGACTTCATGGTAAATTTACGATAAAGTTAAAAGTTAAAATTTAAAATTTAAAAATAAATTAAACTAGAATACCTCAACTTTGCAATTGTGATATATTTATATTGATGATGATCCAGTTGAAACTAGAAATGTATTTCATTTCCTCCAGAGCTACTCTATTGATTTTTCAATAAAGGATGCCAGGAGCTTTTTCTAGAAATTTTGTATGTGGCTCAAATGAAGTAGCAAAAACCACATATATGCAACCAACAATGTGCAACAAAGTATGTTAAATATAATTTGCTAGAGACAACAGAGAAATCAAGCAAGTACTTGAAATTAACAACTAAACACTGAGAGCCTTAGTTAGTAAATGATTCCAAAAATGTGCAAATGATAAGAATCAAATTAGCTTCAACCTCGGGTATTAACGTATAATCTATTTAAAACTCTTGATAGGGTGATGTACCACTGATTAAATATCACAATATTAATAGCAATGACAAACATGTAGTTCAAGTTACAAGAATCAATGAGCGCTGCCAAAAATAGGGTCTAAAATCTTCCTAACTAAAGCAGTAACTGTCAACATATTAATACAATTCAGGTGTTCTTGAATACATAAACAAACCTATTACAACATTTATAGTTAATTTTATGGGTGTATGAGTTGCACACAGAAGCTAAAGGGTGTAGCCAATATATTATAAAATAAACAGAAGTTCAAAACTTCATTTTTCTTGTTTGATTAGATCTTAAATAAAGTAGAAGCTCTTTTTTAGTAGACCGTATACACTTTCAAGGTACCTACGGTACATAATCAGTTACGATAATGTAAAAAAATCAAAATATTTTTTGATTGCTTAATTGGTTAAAATCTTTCTAAAAGCACCCTCTTGTCATTTTCAAAATAGAATAAAAACTAAATATAATGTTTTAGTTTTTGGCATACAACAACTCTAACGTTCTTGGTTTACATAAACAATTGTTTTGCTTTTACTCATCATTTTCTTTGATCTAGGGCTAATAGTTATGGTCCTTTTATGTTAACCGAAGAGAATCCTCGGCTTTGTATCTCCATTTAAACCTATGTTTACCACCTTGTTTTTCTAAAGTGTAAAAAAATGTATAGGTTCAAAATGAATTACTACTTTTATAACTTCACTGTTTAAAGAGTGATGTCAGTCTGTCAAGCTAGTAAACAGGTCAGTTGGAAATTGGGATAAAACATTGCTGTCAATACGACTCCAACATTAAGCTCGGTAGATCCATACTCAAACGCCTGTACCAATCGTCAGCTTTTGGCTATTTCTAAATAATTGTATTATTACTTCTAATACAATTAATAGCCTAACAATGATCATTCATCTAGGCACACTAGACTATCATGATGCTAATATATACTAAAAAGGTACCTCTATTTAGTTATTTTTTTTCTTCCAAAGCTGTTTTTAAGGCTTAATTTTGGATTCTCGCTATTCAAATCCAATGATTGAACTTGCAAAGATTTAATACCTTGTTACATAGAATTATTATGTGATATTATGCAAAAGTTTGACATAAATTATTTTTGTTACCAAAAACCGTTGTATTGGTAGGCTCACAATATACATATAGTAGTATTTTCTGTGCCAATGCAGATTTCAAATACCGCCAATCTACAGAAAATTATTTGTTAACCAAAAATTTGTTATCGTTTTGTAACACTAGAATAAACTTTTAAAATGCTGGCTAATTTTAATTTCGTTTACGTTTTTGAAGTTGTTTAATAAAATATTACACGCCGTTTGCATTTTATTAAAAATGTAAGCATTATATTGTGCCAAAATGTAATCTTTGTAATCTGCATCCTTAAAGCTAGAGCATGCTTTCACTTAGGATGGAAGATTGTTTCTGTCACTCTACCAGACAGGTGCAGTTCAACCACACCTTATTAACACCCAAACCTATTTTTCATTTATTGTTGGGAAGGTTCAATCGCCATGTGACTACACTTTTTTCAGCCATAAAGGGTTCAAATTTGTAGCCAGCAAGAGACAACCAAAGAGCCTTCTATAAGTTTAAATAAGTAGTAGGTTTGGATACTGACCCAAAATGGAACGATCATTTTAGTCTTGGCTGGTATTATCACGCCTCTTATCACTTGCCTTTTGCTAAGTAACAGCTAATTGTCTCTAGCCATACTTGTTTGTCGACTAAAACCAAGAGCTGGTGAAACTCCATAACACTCTTGTACCACCAGAATTGGTACCCCGAAACGGCATCCTGGCTGAGGTTGCTCACCGTAATAAACTCCTCCGCCTTTAATTTTCAAAGTAGTATTGGCAACCGTACAACTCTTTAAAATGTCCACCATGTCCCAACAGCCATACGACAGCGGCTGTCATTTTTCTCAAGCGTGTCCTACGTGTCCTAGAACATTTGGTCTAACATTTGCTTTTTTGCAAAGTTGGGCATCGGGTTTTAATCAGGTACTTGATAAACTATTCCTCCAGCTTTTCTAAAAAAAGAACAGCTCATGGACCCTAGCCATTACCTATTCTCTGAACAGCTCAGCAGCACCTTTGCCGCCAAAGGTCATGAGGTTGACGAATTTTGATTGGCTGGGGTCATAGTCTTCTCTAGCTAAAGTCTTACTCTACCTTTTTCAATCTTGCCTGGTTGGTTTTCTCTAGGCTTCAGCTGTCTCCTTAGCCAGATCGGGTTCAGGCATTAATATTCTAGTTTCTTCAAAGCCTTGTAGTAGTTCCGAGTGGCTATTGTGAAAGATCTCCTCATCCCCTCCCCTTCCTAAGTAGCGGGGCCAAAATCTTTTCTTTCACTTTGCTATTATTAAAGCAAGTCACCAGGCCATCATTTCATTTGAGGTAGCTACATGTATGTTAGAAAATATCTGCATCACCTCTGTGCCACTTTTGACGCCTTTATTTCAGTAGCCCAACCTGCCTCCATGTGGTCTTTAGCCAGCAGTTTGAAACATCATTTTCAATGGCTGAGACTGTTGAAGGCTTTAGTTCAAACAATAGACAGTTTTGCGCTTAGCTTCTTTAGCCATTTGCATAGTTCGATCAATTTTGATTAGTCTCTTTCCAGGCGCACACTAAAACTCCACAGCTCCGAAAATAGAGAGGCTTGGTCAGTATGACCTCCTTGAAGTCAGGTCATTCTTTCTGCTGCTGCTAAAACTTCTCTATTGGCTACTGCACCAAAATTGCACACTTGCTGATAGTTTGGTCTTAGACCATTGCTACTTGATAAACTGGACCTACTTTCACTCATCAAATGAATGGTTGCTAAATTTCTCATATATCTGGAAAACCCTTTTGCCACTTCGTACTACATCTATCACAATGGGAGTTAGCAATGATAGTCGAAGCCATCATAGGATAGGATTCTTCATCATGCTGCAGAACATTTCCTTAGTCATGTTGGCTTAGTGAAGATAAGTCAGATCGCTGCACCTAACTCAATTTAGCTGCTTCACCGTTAGAGGTTCAGAGACAAGTTGCCACCTTTAAGGCAAGTGCGCCTCCACAAACTCGCAAAGTATGTAGCTTGTTTTGAGATAATCCTGATTTTAGAGCTTTCTCCTTATCACCACCAAAGAAACCTTAATTAAATTTTTCAAAACTGCGCCAAGTATGCTATTCAGATCAAATCAATTTAATCCCTTTTTCGCAAATTTAATGCACCGCGGGTACTTATGCATCATCTCAAGAATCAGTGCAGATGCTGTTTTACTGCAAAATGCATTTTATTCAAAACAAATTCTTTCAAAACATAAGTACAAAATTATTTTTGTGAATCCCACTCTTGCAAAAGTTCTGAAGCTTCCTTTGCATTGAACAAAAATGGTGAATTTCTTTTGGCATGACGGTAGCGATCCGGTTTTCAAATTTTATAAATAAGTAAGAATGGAATTTCTTAGTAAAATTTCTTTCAATTGGTTGCACGTGATTGGCAACAAAGCTTTTTTGTTGGAGACCAAATTTGATTAGTTAAACTAATGTGTAAGTTTTGTAATGAAAGAAGAGTGAAACCCTTTTGATTAGCTGATTCATCAGCTGATGGTCTGTACTTCTATTACCGCGATTGCTGATAGGTTGGCGCACGACAGCGGAAGAGTTAAGAAATTCACCTTTGGGTTTTACGGTTCTTGTAAATTAGGAATTCCAAGACATACTATTACTGTCCCTAGTTTGAAATATTTGTCATAAACGTTTGCTACTTCATGAAGAACTAAACCAATTTAGAGCACAAAGGCTTGATATATTTTCAATGAGACCATACATTTAAATTTAGTCAATGTATGCATACAATAACTAAAACTACAAGGCTTTTACATGCTCTGCCTTCTCATGGCTCATCAGACTTATTTCATAGTTCTCACGGTTTTAGGTTACGCCCTTGTTTTTTATGGTTGGTGTCAGCCGGCTTCTCGACAGGTTGGTGCCGAATCAGTTGTTAACCATCCTGTGATTTGCCGGCTAGCAGACAGCCGTTCAAGCTTCTGGCTTGTTCGGTCTGATTGTGAACCAGCACAGCCCTTTTTTATCTCAGTCTTTTAAGACTAGTCTGAGTCTTTCTAGACTTAGCTGGATCAGGCCAACCTTCTCTCCTCGGCTTGGTCTGCTGGCTCTTTTGGTCTCTGTTGGCTTTGGGTTTGGCTGCTGGCCCTGTCGGTTTCTGTTGGCGTTGGGTCTGACTGCTAGTTTCCATCTTAAACAAACAATTTGAAAACTCTTTATGCAATGGAATTTTGGTACTTTGCTAACGTTTATAGATGCAACCAAGTATTGTGTTAAATAGTTAACATGGGGACTAGAAAATATTCATGTTGAATCGACTCTCTATATGTTACAGAAAATTTCTATTTTACTCAGTATTAGGCAATTAAGATCTCTTACTTGCAACTATTTTTAAAATTTGAACATTCTTCTTTGCAGGTTTTTCAACATTTCACCAGAAGTTGCTGGTAGTTAGGTATTAATTTGAAAATAAACTTTTTAACTATTATTAAAACAAAAATTGTTTTATGCAGTAGCAGAAGTAAATTTACAGCATGTGTATATAATACATATTTACAGCGCAATCTGCTGTCATTCTGAAAATTTTTACAGCACAAATTTAGGAAAAACCGAAATTATTTCAGCCTAAATTATTGAAACATCTACTAAAATAACAAATTTAGATCTTTGTGGTCTAGTGTTATGAATCCACACATTTTATCTATTTCTAAGACTGTTTACCAAACCCGTTTTACCTAATATTTTATTAAACAGTTTTTTATGCAATCATTTATGTGCTTAGAAAATGAGAGAACATAATAAACTAAGGCCCTAATATCATGCTAGTTCAAAATGGTTTAGGTAAATTTCCCTAAAAACTAATTTTGCTAAAAAAGACAAGGTATTTAATAACCAAGTGAAGCATTACATACAAAACAATAGTCACTCAGGGTTTATCTGCTCTGTTATAATTAAAGTTGATATAAAAATTTAAAATGTTAGCAATGTTATTGTTTTATTATTCACCTGTTTAGTTGACATGTTTTCATACAGAAAGTATAACAAAATAAAGCATCTCTTTACTGTTTTCTAATCGACATAGTGGTTGTTTTTTTGCTAATTAATAGACTATCCCAGCTATATCTTATTCTTTTGTAGGCTCATATTTCAAGGCTTTAAGAGCAGTTATGTTTACTATGACAGGAGTGGCAGCAATAGTTCTGGTAAGGATTATGTTACTTTGTATAGTTATCAGCAGTAGCTGTAGTAAGATATACACTCATAATATGAATTTAGCTATCAAATATTCTGAACAGTATAAAAGTCCTAAACAAAAAGTAAACCATGAATTAAAATCCCCTTTATTTGAACTTCTTTTTATTTTTAATTACAAGTTAAACTTGGTTGCCGGACTGCCAGACCTAAGCAATCTCAAATCAATATCTTAATTCAAAACGCTTATTTGCTTGGTTACATTTCTGTCTTTAGTTTTTATTCCACAATACATTTATTTCCTTTTCATTGGTCTTTAGCTTTTTGTTAGCCATGGTTGTTCCTTATTCACAAAAATATTTTTATAATATTTGAAAGAATTTACCATTTTTTTGCTTTGCATAACATGCTCTCGTGCTCTTTTGTTTGAGTATAAAGTATAAACTTATAATGAATCTTTATAAGATACAGTAAACGGTAAAATAACGATTAACCACATAGG
This sequence comes from Watersipora subatra, assembly GCF_963576615.1. Lineage (NCBI taxonomy): Eukaryota > Metazoa > Bryozoa > Gymnolaemata > Cheilostomatida > Watersiporidae > Watersipora > Watersipora subatra. The sequence goes on along the minus strand of NC_088715.1, from coordinate 55,051,489 downwards.
ATATGCTTTATCTGTGTTTCACTTGTCTCAGTTATTGTACTGCCTTATATTAAGACAGAGCTCTGTTCTCTTCTTTCAGGGCTGACCAGCCCTTTCAGTGCTGACCCAAAAACTGGCCAGTCATTGTCCAGTAGCCTCACTATTCAATCGCTGGATAGTGCCTCGGGCCATGCTTGAGCTGGCTGTGTTTTTGAGAGCCATTAGTCACCATTTATTTGCTTACAACATTGCTCAAATAAGCTACTTACAGCTGCATAAGCATGCATTTGGCTGGTTTGAGCTAGAGTCCTTCTTCCCTCAGCTGTAGAAAATTTTCCTGCAGTCAATCCGGGGAGGTATAAAAACCTGATGCAATGACAATAATGCCATTCATGTAGAGCAACAGCACCAATAAAACTACAGTATCTGTTCCATCAGCTCTAAGAATTGAGCTGGGGTTAAACTTATTCTCAAGTGTTAGACAATCCAGTTTCATAGATCAGATTATGTTGCAAACTTCAATTTTTCGAGTGTATTGGTGTGTGAAGACACTTGTCATTAGCCACTCATCAGACCTAACGAGCTTAAGAACTTGCTCTAGGATAGAGTGTCAAGTCTGTCATCGACCCAAAGGAGGTGTAAATGTTTTTTTATGATGACTGTAATGATTGGCGGTAGTTGTTCCTGAGCTGCCAGTTTTTATCTATCTTTCTAACTACAGCCACAAAGAATCTCCTGGCACCTCTGGCTAGCTCAATGAGCCTCTTGCCGCACAAAAATATACCTGACATTTCGCTTTAGCTTTCTTTTCTGTCTGGAGCAGGTGAAAGGTTTGATTTGTTTGCAGAGTTCCTTCCAATAATAGAATAGAATGTTACAATTAGGAAATTTAGCACAAATCTATTTTTCCCACTTTGAAAGAAGCCTCATCTGTTTTAAAGGTTTTGCCATCCAATCAGCTTGTTCAGATACCTTCCAGTTTTTCCTCCCTGCCTAGAACAGGCCTCCCACTGGATTGATACCTCTACCTGCTGTGTTTTTAATATACGTTTTGTTAGGCTCAGGCAAACGAGAAAGGATTTTTTATTCAATGGGTGCTCTCCCAATTTTTGTAGGTACCAACTGTGATACTAGCTGACCGTTAGATGTTGATCTGTGAGGTTGAGGCACTATCCGAATCTGATTCTCTTTAGCCATGGCTGGTTCAAACTATAGGAGTCATTGGGGTACTCTATGAGCAGCCCCTATAAGTCTCAATTTACAGTAGTTTTAGGTGGTAGGCCGACATAGATTGGCCATCTTAGTCTGAGCCAGCATTGCTAAGTCTCTCACCACCTGCACTTTTTTTAGCTACTGGCAGTGTCTATTCATGCATGTTAAGGCCTCTTGTGTACAGAAACCACATGCTGCTAAAACCTATAGCACACTGGTGAGCCACTATGAATGACATCAAACAGTAAGATAGCATTTTTGTGGGTGTGGCTCCCCACAAATAATTTATGAGCCTTTTTATCCTAGAAAATTATTGGCAACTCTAAGAAAAATAACAGCTGTGTTTCATATGATAATGTGTCCTGGCAGTCACTTTCCTTCATCCAGTTTTGCATGGCCTGAAAGAGTCTGTCAAACATTGGTATTAGCATGAAGTTTGTGGTCCAAGCAGTGTCAATTAGGAGCTAGATTTATTGTTTCATTTTGTTTTTCTAGATTTTCTGTGTAAACCTTGCATTCACCAAATGTAAAGGAACCATCATGAACCTTTTCATTTCTACTCAGAACCAGTCGATTTGTTCAAAAACAAATCTTCTACGTACTTACAACAAAATATACATTATAAGGTTAACAGTGTGGGCATATAATTAATTACTTGGAGTGAAGCCTTTCCTTGATTTGTTTTACTCAGATATTCTGCCTCACTATACGTAGGTTAGGCCTGCCTTCTTTTTTTTGGGGTCGGCCAGTTTTTGGCCCGATAACTGTCAGGCTGCCTTTCCACCGTCTGCTGGCCGGCCAGTCATATTTTAAACCAAGCCAGTTTTTTTCTTTGTTTGTCAGTAACATCAGATTTGCCACTTATGGCTGCTCTCATGTGAGCCATTTAGTGCTCTTTCAACCAAACTATTGTGTCATAATACAGGTAGATACTCTACTATCATTCATCACAAAATTATATCTGACACGAGCAGGCAAAGCTGTATCTGATACTGCTAAAAAAGTGATTTATTTTTAACTGCAATTGAAATATTTGGTTTTGTTCTCAGATACATCTGTTTTGGAACAGACTTTACGAGTCAAATGTGGTTGAACATGTGGTTGCAAACATGTCTCTTTGCAGACTGCAATCTCATTTACCTACACCCTGTATATGGCAGCTTTTTATGAAAATGGAAGTTTTTTATTAACAGGTTGGTGATGAGCCAAACCGTAGGTTGGCCAAACTATGAGGGTTTACTTTTTATTAAACTAAGCTAGGCAATTTTTTTGTTAATTTTTCCACTAACATGCATGTTTCATTTTTCAGCAAAAAGATTTATAGGTTTCATGTTTTTTTACAACTAATGGCTATTGCCATGGGCAAGTAGACTTTTACATCATACTTTTTAATTTGACTAGTTCACTCTAAAAGAAATCACTAATCCTCTCCATGGCAGAGGCTGGCTTGGTACATGATTTGGTGCATTCATTTAAGCAATGGTCGTTGCACTATTTTCAAGCACCTTGTCAGTAACAAAGCATGAGATATCCAAAATTGCTTTGCCATGTCCCTAGCTTTTGTGTTTATTTAACATATCAATAGCAATAAAAGTAATAGAACGTCTGTTAAAACATCAATAGGCTAACTTGTCAATAAAAAGAAAGTTGATAGCAGCTACTTTTTTCTTGTAAACATGTCTCTTAAGAATCAAAAGGTTTAGTGAACTGTTGATGCTTTTGTATTTTGATATGGTAATTTTTAGAATTGTACTAATCAGTATGAAATTTAGTTATTTTTAAGATTTTGCATTTTTGTGCGTATTAACCTGTATTTTGCTGCGTACTGTGCAAAACTACTTTGTTCTAGTTTGAATTTTTATCTCTTTGTATCAATTTTATTCATCATAAACAAAATCTAAGCAACAATTATAAAATTCCGTAAGTGGCTTGAATTAGGTGAATATTTATGCAAGGCTGTTATCTAACAAAAAATATATGTAAACAACAAGCAATAACTCTGAGCATAGCAATGATATTTCATACTTGTTATGCATTTGCTGAAATGTCCCACAAGTTACAAGCTCCTCAGTTATGCTGGGAAACAAAAGCAAATAATCGTAATAATGGTTTTTCATAAAAAATATTCCTTAAAGTTGAATTTTTTGTTATATTTGCAATTCACTGTAACATCATGATGATTGAAAATCAAATATATCTGTAAAGAGTAAGCAAAACAACAAGAATAGCGCTCTGCAGAAACTTGTTGAATAATCTTGATGGAATCTGATATTACTTGAGCACACAAGTATTGTAAGTTAATCCTTATATATCTTTAGTTTTTAGTACTTTGGTACTTCAAGAAACGGAAGGTAAAAAAGAGACGTCAAGTGAAACAAAGTATAAGTTCTCAAATCCCAGTTAGCTCTTCAAAGCGAGTGTCACAACAATCAGAGAAACGATTACTTTCAGTTGGAGGAGCCTTTCAAGTCCAATACAGAACTTGTGAACGAGTTTCATCAACTCTACCTCAAGCTCCACACTCCGCTCAGAAGGGTCTGATTGACTCTAATAAAAAGGCCGAAAGCATGTTCAATGTTTACAGCACAGAATTTATTACTGTTGCTCGATCGTCAGAACAACTCAAGAATCGACCTGAGTCCCCTCCCAGTAACCAAGTTAAAGAGGAAGAATCACTTTCTGCGATATTGAATGACAAAAAGGGTAAACGCAAAAAAAGAAAGAGAACTAATAATTACTAACTGCGAACAATGGCTAAAGATTGACTTTAACCAACACATTTGAAGAATATTAATTCAGCAATTGCATAACTTTATTTTGCTTGATGTTTATATCAAACTGCTTTTGGATTTAATCCATAAAAAAATTCCTTAAGAAACACTCATTTTGAAGACAAATTTTGCTGCTATTAGCACTCAAACCTAATTAGGTTTCTTCTTATTTTATCATGTTTTTCTGTAATGATTCAGATTTCTCTATAATACATTTTTCAAACCTAATTAACCTTTTCAACTTCATTTTTGCAAAAATTCAGTTTAAAGAATTTGTAATAAGTTCCTAAAAAAATCTGAGCTGTTGCTTTAAAATTAAAGGATGAGATTGGTTTAGAGCCAACAGATTTTGTATGTAACAAAGAAAATCTGCACAATTATTAGTTTTCAATAACTCTTGAAACTTTTTTTGTAAAATGTTTTAAAATGGATCTAAATTTCTACTATAGATAGACTTTCAATGCATGCTTTGTTATTTTTCGATGGAAAAAACAAAAGGTATTTTGGTCACACAAAATTATGGCTGCAGTAAATGAATGTTACATTGGTGGAAAAAGTTACTAAATGTCAGTTACTGATTAAAAATTATGAACTTTTTTTAAGTAATATATTAGTAATTAAATACAAATTCCTTACATTTTCATACTAACAAGCAACTTATGTATACAATAATATATATATATATATATATATATATATATATATATATATATATATATATATATATATATATATATATATATATACATTGTATATATATATATGTAAATATCAATACATGGGTATATATTTAAACTTGATAAACACACTACCGGGCATTGCTAGGTTTATAAAAAAATTTGCACAGAAAATTTATTTTTATTTAACATACGATAATTATAGGTATGCCTACCATTCTAACTCTCAAGCTTCATATTATAAAAAAGTGTTTGGTGCTGTATAAATATATTAGGTGAAAAAAATAAAACAACTGTAAAGATTTCAAAATTTCAATAACAAAAAAAAGTGTTCCGTTGAAATATATTAAGAGGAAAAATAAAACAGCTATGAAAGATGTTTAAAAGAAATTATGAAATAGTTTGCAAGTAATGGCTAAATAAAGTTAGTTTTACTGGAACTACAACGGAAAATTGTTTTGAATTTGTTTTAGTGCTGCAGCGAAAAGATCATATAGGTTAGTATACTAACCCATAGTAATTATCTGGTACAAACGCACCCTGGTAGAAATCATGAAAGTTTCATATACATACTATACATATTAAGAAATAGTGACAAAATGGTAAGCTAACCTTTATAACTAAGGTGGCCTACAGTAACTTGAGTGTTTTAATGGTTACGAGCTGCAAGAAAGTTGATATTACAATGTACTACATACTATGGGGAGTACTTACTTTTGATACAGACGTATAACATGAACATTGGATTTATCTTAAACGTTGACTTGCAACAAAATTCACATTACAGTTATTTGGTATCAAAAGATTCACCATGTCTTACTCTTTTGTGTTGTAGGTGCAAAATATGCGGGAATGTGATTACAAGCTCTTAAAAGCTCAAAAACGAATTATAGTAGCAAGTTATAATAGCAATTAAAATCTATGATTGATCGAACTGACAAAGATTGCAATGGCAAGTTTGTAAACAAGTGTCTGTAACAACAAGGCTAGGCCATCCTTACCATTCCTGCAACTCTTACCATATGCTGTATACCATTTTTGAATTTGCCCACACTAATTTATTAATTGATATGCTGTCACAGGTTGCAATGTCCGTATTACAAATTTTTTGGCATTGCTCTATAAAATGCAATGCTCTTTCATCCTACCCATACTAGGGCAAATTGGTTTTTCACCATGTGATTTTGAAAAAAAATTGTCTTGAAATTAATACTAGATAGCATACAACCAAAACGAAATAACAAAAATTTTGATATTCTATTTGTTGAACTCCCTCTCACAATGCCTAAAAAATGTGCATTGCTCTTTATCTTATTTCAGCGTTTTTTGTAATAAGTTATAGTACAAACAAATTGTAAAACAGATAAGTGATAAACTTTAATAAAAACTGAAGTATAATTTAGTAAAATACATACTAAAACTTAGCTTTAAGTATGTGCTTCCCAAGGTAAATTCATTTATCACTTTCAACAGTGACATCAAAATATGTTGGCTGAAGTTGTCCTTTGAAAGTGGCTGACACCAAAATAATTTGACCTGGGTCATTTGACTACTTCCTGGCCTCTGATAAGCTATTATTGCCAACATTTTGATAGTCTCGAGTTTTAGCTTTGTATACAAAAAACTTTGCCACTATGTTAAATAATTCTGAGAATATTTCAAATATGTCAAGATAGCAAATTTGTCAATTTTTTTGTAAAAGTTTGAGAACATGGCTAAAAATTCGTTTACATCAAGACCCTCAGTTGGTGAAGAGCTAGAAGCAAATATTGATGAGTTGGTAAGTGGCAGTGACAGTAAAGTAGGTGTAGATGACTCTGAAGATGAGGAAGGTGAGCAAAAGTAGAAACACCTTCAAAATTAAGCAAATTAAATTAAAATCACAGCATGAGGGAGTGAAAAATGTCAGTGCAGTTTTACTTTATTTATTTAGTTAAGAAATGACTGATGATTGCTGATTAAGACTCACTCATTGATAGATTCCTGATGGTTATAACTCATCTTGTTAGTCCAATCTTTGGTCACATTCAAATCTTATATAATTAGTTTATTTGGCAAAACTTTTATTGTATACCAAAGTGACTACTGGCTAATAGTAGTAGATCACTAGGCTAATTCTAAAACTCCTTTTAAGTAGTAAACTGCTAGAAAGTAGGATATTTTACATTCTGCATGCGGAGTCAGACTCAATATTCATGTAGGCTCTGTAAATTTAGGTTGGGGAGAGATGGGAGGTAAAAGTGGAGGTGATTTCTCATTCTACATGTAAATCTACTCCTGCCGTAACCAGGCAATTCCTGAAGTTGGCTGTTGGCTATTCATACATGTATTATGAATAGCTACAGAACCATTATAATTGTATTAGATTACGACAATGAAGAGGAGAAGAGAGTTAGTGATGGATATGATTCGGATAGTGATAGGTTTATGGATACCAAGGATGATAGTGACTATGTACTAAAAATGGGCAAGAGCATTTCTAAAACAGACCACGAACGAGGTATGACCACAAGCTATGAAAGTAAGCGGACTGATCCGTGTTTACGTTAGTTTGGGTTCGACTATCAGGTTTGATCTAATGCAGTTCTTGGGTGAGTGTTTGATAAGTTGATTGACTGTCATATCCGTGGTAATGCAACTGAAAGGTGAAAAAGGTGTTGAGGTTATCATGATACTGCTGCCATCTTTTCATTCAGGGCTATTGTCAATGTTTTGCAGATGACGGTAATAGGTTTGAGCCAAGAAGACAAAGAGAACATGGTGGTGCTCTTGTTGTTGCTCATGTTTGTGCGTGTGGTCGAGCACATGATGTTGCACATAGTGATGCTCATGTACGTGGGCACAGAGGCTGAGCTCCTAGAACTCAGCACCATGGTAAGTGTTGGTCTGTTCTATTAGAGTATTCTTAACTCATACATTATTTGAATTATGTTGATAGAAACCCTTGCAGGACACAGGTATAGAGTATACAATGTAGAACATAGTTGATTTGTTCTCAGACATTGAATGGCAAGATAATCCCAAGGAAAAACCACACATACGGTAAATGACTGCACTGAAACTGAGGGAATTAACACTGCTAGGCCACCAGTAGGTTGATCTATGCTTGAATCTTTTAGCGTCGTGTTTAGTAGGGGCTTATTTAATAACCTCAAGATAGAGACTAATGGATACCCTGCTCAAACTCCAAATCAATGTATGGCCTATTGTAACATTGTTAGAACTTTGCAAGTTTTTTGCATTTATTTTCTATACATGGGTTGTCAAAAAGCCAACAATCATTGATTACTTTTTAACTGAGCCAGTGCTGTATTCAACATTTTTTTCTGGTATCAGACTGAGCCATGACTGGTTCAAAGGTATACTTTTCGTTACCGTCAAGTTCGTGATAACACTCAGCATGTGCCACATAATCAGCCAGGCTATGGCCCTGTGTGCAAGATTAGCAAATTACAGGAAACTAAATTTGTGAGTTTTCTAGATAAATGTAACTAAGCAAAAAAACATAAAAGATTGCTCCTTCCCCCCGGTTAACTCTTATGGATGGTAATTTCTGCTTCAACTCTAACTGCCCTACCCGAGACCTGGGAGCTTGAGCATCCACCTCAAGATCTTAGTTGTTCCCTTAGATAATGTATATCATGAAAAAGCTAAGATATATAAAATATATATATATATATGTACAGTTTTTTTGAGTTATTTGGATATTTATTGGAGTTTTTAATCTTTACTTCCATAGTCTGTTTTATGACAATATTTTGCAATGTTGTATAAAGGCTCATTGCATTTAGTTATATATTTGCTACAATTTTGCAAAAAAAACTGGCTGTTTATGTGTAATAGAAGATGATCTATGAACATTTGTGGTGGACGCCGAGCCATGACTTTTTGTTAATGCATTATTCTAATAACTACTCCTATATATCTTGCATGTTGTGTCTGATCTTTTTATTAGATACAGTGCCGTTAATAATTTGTCATTTATTATATTCATATCAACGCACTAGTGATTCTATTATTCTTACTTTTATACAACTTCCTACTTGGTTGCATTATCCTAAACGGGTAATCTGAATGTTTATAGGGAGCTCTATCAAGGAGAAAGTAGAACAGTAGTTGCAAGCTCCACTACAACTGGAACTGCTGTCCGTGATAAATACGAAATAAAACCTACACCAATTTTTTCACAATCATGCAACTTTTATCACAAGCTAGATTGTGTCTGAGTAAAGTATGATTTATGAGTAAAGCTTGTTTAAAAAATTTTGCAAGGATACAAACAGATAATATGCTATAAATCTGCAAATTCATAAATTATGTAACAATGGTCTATAAAATGGGACAAATATATATTTGAGAACAAGTGACATAAACAAACCAGACTTACATTGTACAATACAAGCAGAGACAAAAGTTCGCATTGTTGCAACAAAGGTTTTTGATCATTTGCTAGACAAATTGGATTCTGATTGTTGCTTTTGATGAAACAAACATTTTTTTAGACTGCCCAATATTTTCCATAATGTATTCTGACATCAACTTTTTTTTTGCACTGCTGAATTAGGTGATATTAGGGTCCAAAAGTTTTTTATCAATGTGAAACTTTTAGAGTTGCACTTTGCGCAAAAGCACTGCATAAAAATTAACCTCGCTAAGCACAATTTGTTGTCTGAAAACAATCGTTCATATGCCATCTTAAGTGCAAACCGTTTTTCACATACATGTAGGTCAAAGATTCAAAACCACGTTGAGCAAGAAACTGCTATTAGCCTAATAAAGTAACCAAGTGTTTCTATGGTGTTGTGTTCAAAATTTTAATGAAAAAACCTGAAAAGTGTTGAAGTTGGAAAACAGTCTTGGGTAAAAAGAAAAAACGAAAGAATTAATTGTCACTGATGTAACCGAATCGTTATCAGTACAATTTCAAGAACCATTTTTCACTGATCACTTGCTGTTGTTGGTTCCTAAAGATCGAACAATGACAAAGCGGCAGTCAAAAAAGGTAGTGTTCAGTTAAAGGGTGGCACTGTATTTTCAACCTTTTCCTATGGTGGCATTCAAAAAGGGGTGGCGCTTATGTAGATGTTTCCCGGTGTATAACTTGCAGTGTTTGTTTTTCTTTTTGTTTAGTTTAGTAAGATTGGCTTCGCATCCGTGCATGCGAATGTACAGGGCCAACTGCTAGTAGATGATATATTTGTTCAAAGACTACCTGTGTGTTAGTCTCATAGTTGTTTGTAAACTGCATCTGGTGTTAAAATGGTAGTTTTTTAAAACATGGACAGCCGTTAACTGATTTGTATGCTGGACAGCTTGTGCATCACAGGTATGGAATATATGGAATTAAAAAAAAACAGCACCTCCGTTTTTATTTACAGTTTTTACAGTTTACAGTTTTTTTTAATAATTTTAGTTAAATCCCTTTAAATTTCTTTACGACTAACTATATTTAATCAATTTCATTTTAAAATAATGCCTATGTAAATTTAATATGGTTATGCATAGCTAATATGGCTAATAGGTTAATATGGCTACAGTATATAGCCATAGCATAGACCTCACAAAACCTTTACACCACAGGAGTTTATTACATTATTATCTTTCACATTTTCTTATCAAATTCCCGGAATGCGTAACTTATTCAATCACATTTTAGAGCAAACATAGCCACTGTATGTAATATTTTACTGTACTGTAGTGTAAGGTTACAATTATCAGTTACTCTTCAATCTTCTAAAATGGTAAAGTTTAAACATTCAAACTGATTCAAAGTTAATTTTTGAATCAGTGTTGTTATCACTTGGTTAATTTCAAACCTCCATTCAATGTTAAGTAAATTTTACAGTTAAGTCTCTGATTTGATACTATTAACTGTTAACTGTTATACTGCTATACTGTTCACTGATATACTGTTAACTAAACATGTAGTTCTACATATATTAGTCAATTTTTTATTTAATTAATTGCTTACTTAGCTGTATGATTTATGTTTCCATAGTTCAATTTGTTTTATCAGCATTAAGTTATTTGTATTACCACATCATTTGTATTATTACAATTGGTCAAAACTACATATTTAATGAATCAATTTTTGTTAAACCTGGTTACTGTTATGTAATATTTTGCTTTTGATGAATGGAAGCTCTGGAGAGATTATTATTCTACTTGTTGCTTTATTGCTCGCTAAATTCTAACTAACTGGCTATCACAATAACAATCATTCAAGTGGTATGTAAAAACTACACTCATATAAAATAGACTATAATTCTGTGTTCTGTAGTACAATGGGCACCTTAGCAGCATGCAATAAGTACTATTGACATCCTACTGTAAAAGTTTATAATTATCAGTTATTTTTCAGTGTCTTTTTTTGTCAAATAATTATTACCGATATTATTATTTAACAGTTAATATATTTACAAAGATTAATCTGTTTTATTGTTTTATATAGAAATAATCATTACAGTCATGAAATTCTGTTATATAGTTTGTTTATTATTTCAGAAATTGTTTGTTGTAAACATAATTTAAATATATTGTTTTGATCTCAAAAAATGCCAATTTATTAGTCAATGTTAATATCATTTAGATAATTTTTAATCTCTCCATTGTTAAGCAGTTACTATACTATAATATTAAATTGGTTATGTTCAATTAAAAATCAAATACTTTAAAGACTTTAAGCAGATATTACAAATAGGTCTTCTATTTGTTCATGTTACTAAGTGGCAATATTGAAATATTTGGTGAATATCTTAAGTTTTCCTGTGATTGGCTGGTAATGCGGAGGCTAGCTTATGTGGAGAGCCCAGGCTTTTAAAAAACTAGCTTCTTACAGAAAATTCAAAAAACTATCTAACAAGTCACATGATACTTACTATCTAACCGGTCACATGATACTTACTATCTAACAAGTCACATGATACTTACTATCTAACAGGTCACATAATACTTACTATCTAACAAGTCACATGATACTATCTAACAAGTCACATGATACTTACTATCTAGCAAGTCATATGATACTTACTATCTAACAGCTCACATGATACTTACTATCTAACAAGTCACATGATACTTACTATCTAACATGTCACATGATACTTACTATCTAACAGGTCACATGATACTTACTATCTAACAAGTCACATGATACTTACTATCTAACAGGTCACATGATACTTACTATCTGACAAGTCACATGATACTTACTATCTAACGGGTCTCAGGGGACTATCTAATAGGTCTCACTAAATAAACGGTTGTGAACCAGATGTTACGCGGCTGAAGCTTCTTTGAGGAGAGCCAGTAAGCTGTGCTGCCATGATGTCGTATCTTTGCTGACAAGAAATCTGTGTGTGTGGTGGTCTTAGCACAAGAAACCATCATATAGCAGCAAGGCTGCTGATTTGGCCTGTTTGCGAGTTGGCAGTAGGGATTGATGTGAGGTTGGTGGCAGCTTTCTGCTGTGGGCATTTATCACCTTTGCGGTGAAGGTTTGTGGCGAAAAAGAGATTTTTGTGCCATCGTCGTAACTTGGTGCTTCGTAACAAAAATTTGTTGTTTTGCGTACAATTATAATGTTTAATGATAACTTACAAATTTCTTTAATTAGGTAATTTATTTAGATTCTCATCATTCCAACTGTATTATTTATATCAATTAATTTATCTTACTACATCATTTGTATTATTACATTTAGTCAAATTACATATTTAATCTATGAAAATTATAATTATCAGTTATTATTTTTATGACCCCTTATTTTTGATAAATAATAATCACTAATATTATTAACGTATTATTTTCAAAATGATAACAATTATTTGTTAAATATTCATTACATTTACATAATTTAATTGGTTTTGTAACCAAGATGAAAAAGAGGTTTAGTGACAGTGGGTTTCCAAAAAATTGTTTTTAGGAGCCTTTATGGTTGTGAAAACAGTAGCGGAGGCAAATGGCAACAGTTTTTTAATTTATGAATTAGTATGATGATGGCCGGTTACTTGGCTAAATAATTTTGCATGAAAGTTATTGATGCAAATGTTGTGTTTACAGGTAATAAACCGAAAGCTGAGGTTTGGATTGCATTTTAAATATCAGTGAATAGGCTAAAACTGCAGACAAATAAACCAACAATTGCTTCACGAAATGCTGTCAATATCGAGTTTAGCATATCTGCAATAATGCTAGTACTTATTGGACAATAAAGACTTAAATATGCCCTAAATGACCTAAATATAAAGACCTAAAATAGGAAGAAATGTCAAAAATGATTGAAATTAAACTCATTGGGTGGAACTATGTGAAAGTGCTACAAATTATTGGCTGTTGTAAATGTTTTATGCAAAAACTACCCTAAGCTAGTCCATCTGATTTTCATGAGACCCCTTTTTGGTAAAATGTTTTTTAGAGTTTAAAAATTACGTGATCAAGCTCAATTATCATTACAAGATTGGAAATTCAGTCCCTAATTATTTTTTATCACAGGTTGTGTAAAAATCAATTCAAATTCCAGTTCGCCGCACAACATCATGATCGGTTTTTAATTAGGTAGTTCTAGGAATCCTAACCTCAAGGAATTTGTTTAATTCAATTTTCCTAAATGTACAAGACTAGTTCTTTATTAATCCTTATGAAACTGGACTTGTGGCCATATATATAATGGCAATAAACTACAATAACTAACTTATCTATATGCATTAGTTCAGTACTTAAAGAGTTTGTATAGCTATTTTCAAATTTTTCACTACGGACTGTGTTGTTTGTTGGGATGAAATTAGGTCCTATCAAATGTTTTTGCTAGCGTACACTCATAATGTAAAAAACCGAGTTTTTACCAAAGAACTTTAATTTAAAGTTTTGTAGAACAACAAAAGTTTGGCCTTAAAATAAATAGATTTGACCACCAAATTGATTTTTTTTGTTTTTTTGGTAGTCTAGTGAAACTGGCCACAAAAGAAAAACACTATCGTTTTTGCAGTTTGGTAAAAAACACAGACATTAATTTTCTACTAAAAGATTTAAATGACAGAAATATTTTAGGTTCAGTGTTAGAGTTTTATCAGCAGAAATACTTTTAGGTGTCTGTTTACAATTTATCTTCTGGTCTATCCTAAACCTGAAATTAAAAAGATTTGCAACCGGAAAATTATGTTGCAGTTTCTGGACAAAGGAAAGACTATTTTTTTGACAAATAATAACTCAGCACTCCATTTTTTGCAGCAGTTCTGAGTGGATCTGTCAACTCTGTAATTGGAGATCAATGTTTGGTATAGGTACTTAGTTAACGAGTTATAGTGGTGTCAGCAGAATAGCAGACAAACATGAGCCGTTATGACAGCATACGTGTGCGGCTGACAATGTTGGACTGCACTAACATCTTCAGTTTGATGTTCATTAAATAACAGATTAGTTTGTCAAGAGTAACCCTATCCGCGATGGTTTTTTTCAACATGGTAATAATCACAAAAATAAAAAATATTAAATAATCAAAGAAAGCTTTGATTTGCATGCTGAAAAGTGGAAATCTAATCAGTTTATTTATGATACATAAGAGTCAGGCTGATTCAATTTTTACTGTTAAGATGAACAGAGTAAATTCATTTCTACAGTAAGTAAATTATACTACAAAATTGATTCACCTCAATTCATTTTTGATTGTGCAGGCTTAATTGAACAAATATTTTATGCAACTCAAGTGCACATTACTGCTAAGTTAAGTTTTTAAGTTTCAGATGGTTTTAAGTTGAAAGACCTGACAAATGAGTTTGGCAACAGCAGTAACTTAAGAAGAAACAACATGTATTCAGGTCGGTTGTGGTCAGAAAGTTGCAAATTGGTAGTACTAATGAAGATGGAACATAAAGCAAAAAACTACAGTAATTAGAAAGTGAAACGAAAAAAAGAAACAGGGCAGACGGGATAAAAACTGTTACCTAGAGATGAAAGCCGAAAGCACCATTATGCAAACAAATTGATGGAGTGTGGTAAGGACAAAAGGGTATGGCTCAAAAAATTGGTGGGTTTGGTAATGCATTAAAAAAACACAATATATTTTACTTGGCAAATAACCATGATTTTTTTAGACCACACTGTTGGTAGTGCCCCCTACAAAAAAGCAAATGATGAATGAAATTCTGGCACAAAATTAAGACCTAAATTCAAAAAGGTTGATAACTGCTGATAACTGTAATTAAAGACGTCATACGGAGGAAAATGATGATGTTAAAAAACTTTGGTAGGACTAATAGTCAAAATAAAGAGCACATGCTAACTTAGGTAAAGTTTACAGTTATAAAATTTTGGATAAAAATAGGTTGAAATGGAAAAAGTACAGATGTAGTTTAATAAGACAAGAACTAGGCTCAAAGTAGAATAATTGGCAGCAGTCATTGAGTCGCAAAATGTCAAAGAATAAAGAGCAGCTATACAGAAGCTGGTCTAGGCTAGGAAAAGGATGGCTAAGAAGCGAAATGCACCCTATCAGAAACTGACTCGAATATATAGGATTTGGCCTACTCCGACACCAAAGTCTGTGGTGCCATATTTATGCAGTCAAACATGAAAGAAATTTGTCAGACATTTTTGCCGAAGCATTTCAATCAACCTAACTTTGTCTCACTTAAGGAATCTAAGGAATTTTAGTATTAATAATAATAAATGACAATTTGAAAACACTGCAAACAAAACAAAACAGATCTTCCAAATGGACACAAGAAAACAGCGCTTTTGAGTTGCCAGTTTTAGCTATGAAACAGTCCTAAAAAGATCCAGACCTAGTTTTTAGTCCTCTGGTGCTTATCTAATAATCTGAATTACTGATGGTACAAAAGATTAGTATAGAATACTGTTATTGCATTCAAATGACTTTTCCTAGGCACAAGAAGACTAAAAAGTCGATTTTTCGTCATTTTTATCGCGACAATGATTGGAAAAATTTGTAAAGAAGAGTGTAGTCAGATAAGATATCGCTTGTGCAGTTCACTTTCAGCCTGCTAGTTACAACATAAGCTGTAATTTGTAGAAGAGTTAATTATAGTTTCCTTCAATACCACTGTTCTTAATTTTTCATTTTAAAATTAATTTTAAATAATGGTTTTACGTGTACTCGTTTTATATTTTAAATGACTTGAAGCGACCTTTGCAATAACATTTTGCATGATACTATGGCTATTTTTTTGATTTCATTATTAACTCAATAAAACTTGATTAAACCTAGAAAAAAGAACAAGTTGTCAATTCCTATTATTAATACTAAAATGCCTTGGATTCTTTTAGTGAGACAAAATTAGGTTGGTTGAAAAGCTTTGACAAAAATGTCTGAAAAATTTATTAGCAATTGCCAATAGTTGCGCTAGCAAAATAGGCTGTTTAATTATGTTTAACTACATGTAGATATTCTCCGGATCAAGAAAATCAAAACAAAACATAGGAAATCAGATCAAAGCAAATCAAAACATAGGAAGTTTAAAAATATAACAATCAACTCATGTACTGTAGGCAGTATTAAAGGTAACTGGTTTTAATAGTTTGCCTTAAACTAAAAGTAGTAGCCTACTTTATAAAACCAACTATAACCAATCTAGAATATTAGCTAAAAGTTAAAAACTGTCAATGAGTATAAAACAATTAAATATAGCTCTCTGACTGTTTTAATAGAGGCATAGCATGTAATAACATATTATCTGTGACCTTGAGGTGGGGTCTATGATGCCAAATGTTGCTGTGAAAATCAATTAATTATGACATTACTCCAATGATGTGGGTTTTATGCCATTTAGTTACGTAACTTAATTAACCAATATATTTAAAGAGATGCAGTTAATGCAAAAAAAATTTTAAAGTTTAAATAAACTTACCAATGACATATCATCTGTTGAAGTACCAGTGTAAATCTCAAAATATAATTTTCAAATGAAATTGTAGCCGAAGTAAATGGCATAAGCAGATTAGATAGAATATTTCATCTTTTATAGTTTATAATTATTTTCTGCTACTTGAAAAATACTACTTTAACAAAAATTGATAAGCAATGACTTTTTCAGATTGTTCACATATTTTACATGAATAAAATAACTTCAACCAAAATTATAAATTCAGGAAGCGCAGTGAAGTTAGTTAGCTAAAATGCGCCTCAACATATTTCTGCAGTTAGAGCTGACGCTATTTGCACACTGTATAGTTCTTTCAGATCAGCAAAGTTCATTTCCCAATTCTGACAAGAAAGTTGGTAAGAGTTTCATAACATACTCATCTAGGCCTTATCATAAAAGCTGACGATTTTAACTTGGTTCCTGTATTTCGCTGAGCTGTAATTCTTTTCATTCCTTTTTATTCTGCTTAGGATTACAAATTTGTTTCCATCTTTGACACTGGCTGTATTTTTGTTTTACTGTAATCTTTATAACCCTGTGGTTTTGGTCTTTTTTCTGCTTTCATTTAGCTATCCCTCACTTTGCAGATTGCACAATCAACATTGGTAGCTTATTTGGTGAGTTGTGACATAGTTCTTATAAGAGTTAGTTGCTTCTATGCCTCTGCATATAAAATCATAAAACATTTTGAAGTAGTACTTTAACTCATATATATTTTTCAAATTAATTTTACATAAAATTTATAAATATATAAAACATATCTACAAATTTTATGTAAGTCATATATAAATACATGTATATATACATTCATAACCTTAAAAATTTTCAGTCTGCAGATATATACATATATGTATTATATATATATTATATTAATGATATTATATATGTGTTTATATTTATATATATTTATACATATACATTTATATATTTATATATATAAATGTTGTAAATAAAAACAAAAAATAAATAAACATACAAATGTATATTTATTTTTTGTTTATAATGTATGAATCTTCAGACTGAGAATTGTAACGCTCAAACCTGTTTCTTTAATCTATTGGTACAAATATATAAAGGGATTCGGATTGTACAACTATTGGATTAAAATTACGGTTTCTTCTAACAAGTTTGTGTAGTTGGTGTATATATTCTTATTTTGCTTTTTTGTAACTGCAAGCTTCAATACATTTTGCTGGTAAGTTACAACCATGTCAATTCACTATAGCCAGTGGTTCTTACATTCATATTAGTCAATATAAAAAGTAGTAAGCCAATATTTGACACATTCGTCTAACTAATATCATCAATATGTGGCTCAGCAGATAGTTATAAAACTTGTACATGTAGCAGAGGGTTTCCTTTAAAGAACATGGCTACAATAGTGGCACAACCTTATTATAAAATATAGGTATTTATTATCATCTCATAAATGCCAATAGGATTCAATGGATTTTGAATCTGTTACCATTTTTAAAAATGGTAACAGATATAACTCAAACCAAATATTGTTTCGGAGGATACCTTTATATTTTTTTGCCAGTAAAAATATTCGAGTTTTATTTCCCTGTTGCACATTAAACACTGCAGTTTTAAAAACAAATGGCTTTAAGTTGCTACCTCACAGTTGGATCTTGGTTGTTGATCTATTATATTGTCTATAGAGTTTTAAACCTTTAGTTTGACAACCCATATAAATGTAGCTTGAGAGCGCTCATCATTTGAACCCTGGTCTTCTTTTTCGATCTGTCAGTTTTTGTTGGCAATTTGTTAAACAGTACAATGTTTCCAAAACTTAAAAAAATATATCGGAAAATTCTCAAAGTCGAATGATATTGAATGACACAATGGAAAAAAAACTCAATGACCAGCAGCGTATGTCACAAACTACAGAAAAAGTCTCACAAGTCACTGGGCTAGAATCATAATTCATAATAGTTTATATGGTTTTAAAAAGTAGTAAAAATATTTCCAATGTTGTCATATTTATTGAGTACAAGTTCATCGTCATTTTCCGTTTCGGAAAATAATTAGCAGAATAAAAGCAATGAAAACAACTCTTTTCTGTTTCAAATTTATTTAACACACTACAACAATGGAGCTGTATGAAATTGGTTCAATATGTTTACTAAAGATGTTTATAAGACTTTGACAAATGCCTTGATTATTTTAAACTATATAAATGTCAAAGCTTGTCGTTTTCTGTCGTCTGTCTAGCTATAGCAATTGAAATCTAGAAATGAAAAATTGGCCTTATATTTGTGTAGAACTCATGCAAATTGCTACAGCAAGTTTGTAACCACTCATGCTCTTACCATATACAAAAAAACGGTGAAAATGAATGGCAAAAATATTAGAAATATTCGTTTGACAATTTCACACTCCAAATGTGCTATTTCTACTGTAGATTAATGTAGTGCGCGCTATGATTATGCTGCCCATGCTATACGACAGTAGCTAATGTTATATACATGTTATATAACATGAGTTAATGTCTTATACATGTAAAAGTTATATGGCGCTATTCTCTCTTAATACAATATTTTTGCCTTATGATGCCCACATTAAAACAAGTTAAAATCATATGGTGAGGGTCGAATGTATTAACTTTAGCACCTGTTATTTTAAAAAAAATTTAATTTTGATTTTTGCCACAATAACAAGCTTTTTAAATGTGATTTTCAAATGCGCCGTTCATTTTTAAATGTGTCATTACACTCCTATATGCGGTTTGTATGATTGTTTAGTGTGTAAAAACTAACTACATTTACTTTCTACATAAATAATTGTGCTATATTAAATGAAACTAGTATCTACATTTTCTCTCTGTTCGGTCAGATTAGTGCCAAACAAAAACAGTCCGATATCTAATTTTTACATTAGTACCAGTATCGTGTCAGTATTGTTGTAGTAAGAGTTTAATGGATAGCTTCTGCTGCTACAGTAACCTTTTTTATACACACAATTCTATGCACTAGTTGTTTTTAATAATTCTTCATATTCAAGTTTTATTTATTGTTATTTCAGTTCGTAATAATTTTCCTATTAGCAAAATATTTTTTGCTGTATTTGTAGCAAAAAAACTCATTTTAGCCGTTGCTTGTTCATTATTTCACATTAACAATTAAACATTTTTGTAGCTGTTTTATTTATTTTTTAATTTATTTGACAAACAAAGAAATTGTTTCTTTAGTTACAAAGTTTAAAAGTTACAGTTGTTTGACAAAGTTTGAAAACCTTTACTGTTGTTTTATTTTTTCCTAATTGATTCAAATCACTCAAAACAATTTTCTCAAAATATGAAATTTGAAAGTTTTAATTGGCAACTTTTGTTATATGTTAAGTAAAAATAATTTTTTTGTTCAATTAATGTTTATTATTGCCAACGCCGGGCATTCAAATTGCTCTCATTAAACATCAACAATTCAAGTTTTAATTGTTTTGCATCATATGCCATGCAAATAATTGATTCATTTCACAATTAATTGCAAAGACATAACTTTGTACATTTCCACTCTGTAGCTATCTTAACTTTAGTGACTCGATTCAATTCTCCTGAATAAAAAAAACTGTTTCTCAATAAATTCTCACAAAAATTAACCTTTGACAATCTATCGAAATAACAATAACCCACATTCACTAATTTAGCTACACACAATATATCTGTCTGTTGACTGTTTGCATAACAAATATTAGCTATTTCACTAGGTATTTTACTGCTTTTTTGGTAGAATTCAGTCATGTCTACCATTTTTGGCTTTCATACACTTGTTTTCGTTGCTGTACAATTAGAATTCCTTTATGTTATGAAGAATATTATATTAATTCAATTTAAAAGATTCTTAGAACAAGCAAAAAGGTCTGCACAAAAATCAATGCTTTTGAAAAATCAAAATAATGCTTAATATTTTGTTGTTTTAGTAAAACTGGCCTACAGAAGAAAAGCGCTAACATTCTTTGCAGTTTGGGCAAAATGCTGACACACATTATTTAATCTAGAATGTAGAAGCCAGAAATATCATTGGTCCAGTGTTGAAAGATTTCACTAGGAAAAATAGTTTTAGTTTACCACTTACAATTTCTTTAATTCATTTTACCAACAAAATTTAAAAAAAGGAAACTATGATATTATATGCAGTTTTTTGTGAATGAAGAAAAACTAAGCAACTGGTTTGTTTTTGTCACAATAATAGCCTTATCTTCTCAACTTATTGTGGCAGAGGTTTAGAGACATTTAATAATAATGCAATCCATGATTGCTGTTTTATAAAGGTACAAAGGCTAGTCGTTATCAAAGCATTTCAGTAGATTGAATAATGTTTGCTAACAGTTAGAAAGCTTATAAATAAACTTATTATTAATTCGCAGGCAAATCATGAAGCTAGTGCGTAGCACATACACAGTTTTATCGATGCCTTTTTTAAAGCTGGTGGGAGTGGCAACTTGGAGGGCACTGACATCTTTTTTTAGCTCATCAAATAACAGATTGTTTTTTTAGAACATCAGTCTCCGTGATGGATTTTCTGTCAACACAGCAATTTTAAATAGAAATTTAAAAGCAATTTGACTCAAGTCATTTTGTTCACTGAAAATAGAGAATCAAGTCAATTTCACTATGGTGACAGTAAAAACTCACTAAATTTCATATTACTGGTGATATGCTATAAGTAAATACAATTCTACTGTAAATAAAATATACTATACTTTTTAAATGAAATTGTGAAGGGAGCCTCAAGGCTGGTTCAAGCAAGAGTTTCAACTCAAGTGCACCTCTCTGATGTTAAACCAGTTAAATTATTATAAAAGCCAAATAAATTGAAAAGATCATTTGAAAACAATGGGAACAAAATAACACTTTCTTGTTTAACACCCTATACAACAATTACTTTAATTTATGGTCATGGCTACTTGGAAACAACATTTTTAAAGAGAGCCATATATTTGCTGCTAAACCAGCTATAGGGCGTTTTGATGCATGTTGTATGCAAGACCGAAATACTAGATTTCAGGGTTTATAAGGTTACCAAACGTTCATTTTTAGCTAGCTCTTTGTAAAACCTTCTAGGTCCAGTCAAGAACATCCTATTTTTGAAACTGTAGTTGTTTGTTGTTGTAACCTTTAATCTTTTAGGCAATTGGTAGCAATTCTTAAAGCTTTTATAACATGCTGCTGTTTCCTGGTTCAGTTCAATTTTATACTTTTTTTCAGTTCTTGTGTCAACCCATCTTTTTTAACTCTGATCAGCTGTCCTTTTTCTATCTTTGCTTACTTGAGTTTCATCTATATATCCCAAGCTTGTTCAACATACATGTTTATTTTTTGTTGTAGTTTTAATCAATTCAAGGAACTCAGTCTTTTTCCATGTGTTGATATATGTCAGAGTTTTGCCTGTTCCGTTCAATCAGTTGCAAAGGCCATTGCTATATCAGCTTTTTGGGCTTAATTGGGCGATTGATATTAAATTTTAAGTACTAGCCTTTACAGATGCATGTAAACCATGTACAACAGGGTCATACTACATGGACATTATTTAGCTGCAAGCATATAGTTGAACAGCCTGAAGTACACTTTAAGTTTCCACTCAAGTTGGTTATACTAGATATTAGATATAGTGAAGTATGATTATTGCTCACCTCCATCTGTTAGACTTATGCTGACAGACAGAAGTACTCAAACTGTATGACCAGTTGAATCTGAGCTATGCCATAGGTTAAAATTCTACTTTGCTTTGTGAAATCTGGTTGTGTGCCTGACTAAAAACTGCTCGATTAGTTAAAGAATTTGCTAACTATCTTACATAGCAGCTCTTTACTTTTGCCTACACCTCCAAATTAATATAAATACCTCTTTACATTGTTAGGAAAAAAATTAATTTTCATTAAAGTACTTGTGAATGTAAGTGTGGACAACTCCACTCATATTTTATTCTATGGTTATTTTTAGACGAACTAATGTCAGCTATCTGTGAAGGACAGAAAAATGACCAAAAAGCAAGGGATATTGTCTGGCTTTGGAATCACTACAAAGGGTGTGTTTATGTGCTCAACAGTATTTATGCTGAAGTGAAACCAGTTGAAATAATCCAAACAGCATTTAGTGAAATTATGGAAGTTCGTGGGAGTATACAGCTACATGGTAAGGGTACAACTTAGTATTTTACTAATTGAGTAGTGAGAAAAAAGTGTTATATCAATTTTTAGGAATATTAAAACAGTTAACAATTCATTCATCACCATTGCTTAGGCTCTGCGGTTTCAGGAGAAAATATTTACTTACCTATTTGTTTTACCTTGAAGCCAGCATTATGACAAATCAAATAATTGTTTTGTATAGCATAGTAAATAGAGTTTTTAACCTATGAGTCAGGTGTTTCACAAATTTTTCCCAGTGTACCTATATTTAGATTCTCTCGATTTAGGCTTATTACCGTATCTGTATCATAAAACAGTATGTAAAACCTGAATTATAGTGATTGATAAGCCACCAAACTATTTTTCAAGTAAATTTGGTTATAATAAAACAAGTTATTACTTAAAAATAGGTTCAACTTATAAGAAAGCAGCAGGTTCAAAATTTTGAGACTCAATTTTCAAACTCAAACCTAAAAATTTAAAAAATTTTTAATTTTTTTATAAAATTTAAGCCATTTTAAAAAAAAGCAAATTCTGAAACAACTCAAAATCTAATTTAAATCTTAGGTATTTTACAGAAAAACTTTGCGTTGGTTTTAATGTTAATATGTATGAGCAATTGTTTTTTGCTGTGTAAATTTCTATAGGTTTGGCTTAGACATATAAATAACCACCATTACCTAATCCTACCAGAACATACTGCTATCAAGAAACATCCCTTGAAAGCATTTATGAAAGTTGAGAATACTTCAACATCAAACGCTGAAGCAATAATGGCATTAGAATAACTCTTCCACACACTACCTAGTTTTAATTTTTTGGAAGTGCAAACAGTACATAGTGCAGTGTGCAACTTTTGTATTGTGGGTGTGAATTCTCTCTTTCTCTCTCCCTCTCTTTCTCTCTGTCTCTCTGTCTCTCTTTCTCTCTTTATCTTTTTCTCTCTCTCTCTCTTTCTCTCTCTTTCTCTCTCTCTCTCTTTCTTTCTCTCCTCTCTTTCTTTCTCTATTTTTCTCTCTTTCTCTCTTTCTCTCTCTTTCTTTCTCTCTCTCTCTCTCTTTCTCTCTTTCTCTCTTTTTCTCTCTCTCTCTCTCTTTCTCTCTCTCTCTTTCTCTCTCTCTCTCTCTCTTTCTCTCTCTCTCTTTTTCTCTCTCTCTTTCTCTCTCTCTTTCTTTCTCTCTTTCTTTCTCTATTTTTCTCTCTTTCTCTCTTTCTCTCTCTTTCTTTCTCTCTCTCTCTCTTTCTCTCTTTCTCTCTTTTTCTCTCTCTCTCTCTCTTTCTCTCTCTCTCTTTCTCTCTCTCTCTTTTTCCCTCTCTCTTGCTCTCTCTTTTTCTCTTTTTCTCTCTTTCTCTCTTTCTTTCTCTCTATCTTTCTCTTTCTTTCTCTCTCTCTCTTTCTCTCTCTCTTCGATGCAGATTTCATTTTAAATGATCTTTAACCCAACATCTACATTGCAATATAATACCTTTTGTT
Source organism: Watersipora subatra (assembly GCF_963576615.1). Taxonomy (NCBI): domain Eukaryota; kingdom Metazoa; phylum Bryozoa; class Gymnolaemata; order Cheilostomatida; family Watersiporidae; genus Watersipora; species Watersipora subatra. Next base: position 55,027,368 of record NC_088715.1, on the reverse strand, counting down.
TACAACTATGTACTATTTAATAAGCTAGCAATGATATTTGGCTATTTTCTTCTGTTCTGATGTATATTAAATTAATTGTTTGTTGCAATTCAAATGTAATGCGTACGTCATCACTACCAAATCCGCTTCAATTGTATTCCGTTTTGTGTCAATGAACAGTGTTCTATTTTTTACATTACTGAAATCAAATGTAGATACTATAGGCTATTAAAACTGTAAAGCAGTTTTCCATGTAGAAGTGCCGCAGAAAACAAATTGTCCAACATTATTTAGAATGTCTGTGATTGTTAATACAGCTTTTTGAAAATTGAAAATTTATGTCATAATAACTAGGTTGCTTATTTCTACAAAGTTCTTTTAGCATGATCACCGATAGGACAAATAATTTTACAGATATTATCAAGAAGGATGAAGACAAAGCAAAATTGTTGAAATTCTTACGCAGATGGAAAATCTCTAGTTTCTTGTTAATCTATTAGGGTTTTCTGACTGCCAAAACCTCAGCCTTGTTTCTTAACTGGTCTTGCAATGTATGTATAACAACAGATTACTTCTGAAATCAAGAAGTTATTATTAAATATGTTTTACAGTTTTAAGCGTGAGTTGTATTACAGTAGTATCCATTATTTGACAACTTTTGAACAGTTAAAGAGTATGGATAATGTACGGGTCACTCAGCTTTTGTATCCCTTGTTAATGAAAAGTTTTTGAAAAAAGATCATGTGTTGGACACACTATAGAAACATGTTTATAACTATGTTTGTTATTTCAATCTGCAAAACTGGTGTGGTTTTGCATTTGGATTCAGCTGCAAATATTTTGAAGCTGGAATCAGCAAAGTGAATGAACGAAGCAGTAGCTAGAAAAGATTAGAGAAGGTAGACGTAATATGTGTTAAAGTGTAGACAAATGCTGCAACGTCATTCTTGCTCAGGTCATTAGTAAGAAGTATAAGTGCGCTAGTACTACTAATAAGTATAAAATTCAAAATCTTCAAAGTTAATATATGTTGTTTATTAAACTTCTAACTTGACCTGCAAAAATACTAATGATTTTTGAAAATTTAAATTAGGAGTGCCTGCATCAGATATTCAACCTCAGTTTTAGCAACGCAGCCAAGTCGGTCATCGAGAATATTTTGATCAACAATGTTGAATACAAATTACTGGTGGCTACTGACAGGTACTAATAGTTATTTCACAGATAATGAAAGTGGCAGCACTGACTCTGATGCTGATGAAAGAAATAATTTTCTAAGAGTAAGAACATTGTGGAGGATCGTTTTAGTTTTGTAGCAATTATAGCTTTACATAGCTTTAACTATGCATAAATTATAGATAACATGAATTTTTGTTTAGCACTGTTTTTTAACATGTTCGCAAAAAAGTATATAAAAAAATGTTCCCGATAGATGTTGATGTTGAAGAAAATTGTGTACCTTTTATGAAGCAAAATGTGCAATTTTTAGTAAAATTGCTGGCTGTAGGCTGAAAGCTAAATTTGTACATAGATGGCAGTGAAAGGGTGAACATGTGTCATTCTAGTACAAAGATGAAAAGCCTGTCTTATTTAATCAGTGTGTAGAGCATGTAGCCTATAACTTTTTTTAATTATTTGTATAAAAATTAGATTGAGAATTGGATCTGAGGAACCTAGTTGAAAAAAAACAAAGCCTGGCATTTCATTGTTAAGTTGAAAGTGTTCAACCACTGTCAGCTGATTTACAGCCTAATAGGACAATAAATACTAGACTGGCCAGAGGATACAGTAAAAGCTGGAACAAAATCATCAGTTGTAATCCATATCTAGACAGAGCAACTCATCTGAAATTGTCATGCAAGTGGAAGCAACTAGAGCCTAATTATTATCTACTCAATTTAAAACAGGCTTGACTAGATTTGGAAGACCATTAATTTAAAAGGTTTTAAGATGCGAGATTAAAAAGGAACTATGTTGTGACTAAAACCAAACTTCTTCTAGATGTAGCGTTGATGATTGTCTACATTTGTAAGAAAATGTATATCAATGGTCAGAACCGTTGAATGTAAAGATTGCCGCTATTTCGATGTCATATTTGATAGTGAGCAAAGGCGGCAAATCAAATATGTTGGTAGCCATTTTCAAAACACTGTCCATCAACTGATGATCATATGAGTGTTTCTCATGAAGTGATGGTCTGAGGTTTTCAGGTTTAGAGATAATGACATCACTGAAGTCAGCACAAGAGTCAAGAAAGGAGAATAGTTCTATTTCCATAATTGGCTTACAAATATTTAGCCTAATGGTAATTAGGTTGGAGTGGCTTGTCGATTCAGGAAAAACAAATAACTAATCATCAACAAGAAGTTCAAGTGCCTGCAGAAGTTAAAAATAATTTAGATTTGACCACAGCAGTGTTTCCCGTTTGAAATGGTTTTGGTGGTGTATGGTTATTCCTTGAGCTTGACAATGAATATACTGAATAGTAAAAATAATTCCATATGATAGTTCAGTCTGAATCTTGCAAAAAATTATACTGCTATTTAAGCTGTAAAACATGTTTTTAGTTCATCTAACACTACTACAAATGGACAGTGTGTTTCTAAACACAAGTTTGCTAGTGTGTATTTATGAGTTAAATTAGAGATGGATTGATTTAGCTTGTTATTGCTGCAATAATGACGCATAAATAACGCAGATGAGCAAAACTGGTGGTTTGTGATTGAAGTTTGATTGAGTAAAGAGTTCAGTTTGCCTTATGATTATTTTTATTAGAACAGTCTATGAACAAAATATTTAATTTTTGAAGCTTGTTATAGAACTAAATGGTGAGAGCTTGCAATGTGAAACATTGCAAGCTCTTACCATTTGGTAAAATGACTGAAGTTGGATTTGAAAAGTGAAAAACTATTCATCGGGGTTTTCAATGCGTTCACCGTTACCGGCAAACACATACTTGGTTTTAATACACTTTTCTGTTTTGAATGAGCTACTAAGTCTGAAAACATTCACTGAGTTTTTCCTACTCTATTTTAAATTATTGGGAATTCCATTGAAAGTTAAAATGGCGTTTCTAGTCAGTTATTGTCAGTGAAGTGTTGCATCCATGCACCCAGATGTTGGCATAACTTTTAATTCTTTTCAAAATGTATGCAACACTAAAAAAACATTGATGCTAGCCTTCTACTCATGACACATTTTTTTTCAGTTCTTTCACAGAAGACTATTATATTGATACGCAGAAACAGTTTTCTATGTAGCTCCAACATTTTTCAGATGGTATTTGAATGCTTTTTCTTGATTTCGAGCTATTGGCAATTATGGAAAGGTTATACCAAGCACATATAATTTTAATGTTATGTATTTGCTCTTTTCAAACCTCCTGCATTCTGAAAGCCTTTCAGACTTACAAAGTATAATCTATATTCATATCAAGCTAGTTTAGCTTCTACTCGTTTGCATTTGACTTGCTTTGTAAACTTTGCTTTATGTTGTATTTTACATGTTTTAAAATACTGTCAGCTGGATGGACAAGTGTTGGTGGACTGGCAGCTGTTTAATGGACAATAATCTGAACTGCTAGTTTAGATTATTGTCCATTTAAATAGTTAGAGTCTTAATTGCACACATATGAAAACTTTTAGTTATACCTGTTTAGTTATACATGTACTTTGAGATTAGTATAAACTAGTGATTGTGAGTAGAAAAAACAAACATTTTGATAAGTTTTTGTTTGACAGACTGTTGAGTCGATAATGACGAACCCAACGTTTTTTGATCAAGTTTGAGAAAAAGCTATTTTAGGCAAGCATCCTGACATAAAAGAAGTATAAATTATATTAAAATCAAACGGTTTTCCCTAATTAAATTGTAGAAAACACTTCTAGATTTATACTGTACATCTATCCTGCACATAGACTGTTTTTTGGGTTTGTTTTTTTGATAAATTTAACACAGAAAATTTTTTAGATGCAAATATTTTCATATAAAAATTCTAGCTTACAAATAATTAACATAAATATATCGTCTCGCCTTAAAAGGTTTTTATCTCTCACAAGCTGCAGCAAACATACTGAGTATCAAAGATGCATCATCACTTTGTTAAAAGGCATACATTCGTCTCAAGCGAGTTTGCTAAAATCTTAATTAATCACATTCAGTGTTTGTCAAGTAACTATGGAGACGACAATATCACTTATTTATAAGCCAGATTGTCATCCCCATATTTGCTGGCCTAGTTAGTTATTATTTTTGGTAGTTCTCTGTTCCAAAAGCTAAAAGAAGCTCCAAACTAGTTGAATATTGAAACTGAAGTTTATTTTAGGCAAGATTTTTATGCAGTCAGTCTGTAACATCAGCTGACGAGCTATCAAATGTGTAACCAGCCATTCGGCAAACATACCGGATTGATGTATGTTTCACAAGGGTTATGTTGCTGTTTACCAGCTGGGTAATTTGATAGAGGCTCTTTTTAATATCTTCAAGAGTAATGAGTAGTCTAAAAGATTATTGTTTCTTGTGTTCTGTTAAAGTATGTTCTTCCCTATTTTGTGCTTTTATGTTTGAAAAAATTAATTTTGAACTGGTAATTGAATGGAAAAATTAGCAAACTAAAAAAAGATTGTCCTTGGTTATACTTACTATATTCAATAAATGTTTGTATTGGTTATTTATGTTGACACTGTTTACTCACTGTTATTATGTCAGACTTAGTGTCTGACATAATAACAGTGAATATCTCTGTCAACTGAATATCTCTATACAACTCATCAGCATATCTGTTAAAAACCAAAACAGTGAATTGGGTTTTGGTTGACGATGTTGCTATTTTAATTACTGGAAACTGCTCGTCTATTACAATATTCGATGCAGCTAGTTTTATTATCTAGTTGAAATTTAGTCTCTGAACGTTTAATAAGAATTTTCTGAATAAATTAGGCTTTCATCAGGTTATTATCATTGCACATATCATACTCTACGTAAGCCTGCCTGTTATAACTTAGCCACATATCAAGCAGTATTTTGTCTGGAGAAAATAAAAAAAAGGATTGTACTTTTTTTAAACAATCAAAATTTAAAAGTCAACACAACTTTTGAGATTTTGAGTTGGTAAAGTCTTTGAATAAAAGTTTTCAAAACTTTAAATAACATCAGAAAAAGATGTTTTATTCTTCAAATTTTACAGCAATTATTTGAAACTTTAGCCTGTAGTCAAACATACACTTTACAACACCTATTAGTGATTTTTCTGTGCTGATTAGTCTTTTTATCAGCATCAATTTTAAGTAACTTGAACTAATGCCAACTAAGCAACTGCTTCTTTATTATTCTTTTCTTTATATTGAACTGAGTGGTACCTCTTAACTCTTGTACTACTGTGAGCCAATGTATTAGCAATCGGGGTAATAACAGTACCAACTGTACACCGATGAATAAGATAATCAATATGGTTTCACTATTTTTTGTAGTACGAAGCCTTCACATCAGCTAAACCAATCAAATGTTGTCTTAAATGAAACAAACTTGTTACTAATTAGGCAAAAGCAATCTAAATTCTAATTGTCAAACAATTATTTTTCTAATTATTTTTCAAAACGGTAAACCATATCGCTATTTTCGTGGTGATAAGGAATTCAACGCGATCATTCAATGCAAAGGAATCGTCAGAAACCTTTTGGATTGACTAAACAGTTTTGTACTTATATCGTAGATAATTTTGTTTTGAATAAGATTCATTTTATAGTAAAACAATATCTTTGTTAATTCTCCAGATATTGCATAAATACTAGCAGTATATTGATTATTTGAAAATCCGATTGAATTAATTTGGTCAAAATAGAGTATTTAGCACAGTAGCAAAAGGGTTAAATCAATAAGTCAACCTGAAGCATTTTCCTAACTTAGCAACACTGATTTCACTAGTTCACTAGTGTGCTATGTAAGATCAAAAAACTCGTGTTATTCTTTCAAGACATTTGTTCCAATACATTTCCCATGTCTGTCTGCCAGCCCCTCTCACTGACAAAAATATTTGGATCGCATCATCATCAAGTGTTGCCTGCTCCTGCTTGTGTTAATTAACTTTCACATTACACCAAAACAGGGAAACATGTTTGCAATTATTCATTCGTGTGATTTTATAGCACTTGCTAGGCTTATAAAAAGCGTGCGAGTGTAAGGCTATGTTTACGCAAAACACAGGATAAAATGCTAGTTAGGAAGTTTGTAGTCTTTTTGCTCGGCCAAAATTTTCCTATTAAGCTGCCAGTTGCAACGTTTTGTCACAAAGAGAAACATAACATAACAACTTTGCTGACTTTTAATGAGGTCTAAAGAGATTTCTGCAACGAATTAGTGTAGAAGGTTCTGTTAGGTCAAACAAGAACTCTTCTCTCAGAATTTTTCTAAAAAGCTTGGGTAGAATTGCTTGTTTTTGATGTAGGGTTGCAGCCAAACCCCTTACAACAATTATTTACAAACAATTGTTTACCACCATACATTTAGCTTTACTACTGCTAGATTTTTGATTAAAAAGTATAGAATAAATGGTGGCTATACTAATTATAATGTAGGATTTTTGATGGTCTATTTTTGGTTAGTTTAATTCTTCTCAACTTGCTAGCTTTACTATAAAAATATATTATTAATTCTTTACAATCTCTTTTTTAGCTATTTTTTTAGCTTCAGTATCTTTAATCAACACATTTGCTTTCATTCTGCATTAAATGATTTTTAGGATATTTTTTATCAAGGAATAGCTGATATCAAAACATAAGTGTCTCTTACATATTTTGCCATTTTGTGGTACGGAAGTTTTAAAAATTATTTGCGCCAAAGGCTTGAAATGTTTTGTGCACCCTTTTTTTAGAAACGTGGTTAATCGTTGAACATTCTTACTTAGTAGTCTCCTAGCCATGCCTTCAAATAATTAAATTTAGTTGAAAATTGTCATAACAGTTATTATATCACAACTACCGGCTGCAATGTTTTAACAGCGAACTCTTGAAAAAAAACAAGCTGAATATCGCGTACGTTTGCAGCTTATATATAGAAGGCATTTATAAATTGTAGATAAGCTATCACAGTTATCTAGTAATGGTTTCTTGAAAAGTTGACTAAACTGTTTTAAACTCTGCATAAAAGGTAATCAGTTTGAAAATAATCCAGAAATTCTTTTTAGGTCAGTAGATCAAACAATACTCAAATCTATCTGCAAAAAAAAACTTAGCATCTAGCTACATATACTCATTTGAGAATTTGGTAGAAACCCTTAGCTTTACATCTTCCTCTTTCCAATTTTACCAGTTCAACTAGGCAAGGCTATGACATCTCAGATAAATAATGTGTTTTTATTTCTTAGCATAGCAATACAAATTCTAGCCTAATTTTCAATGACTACTTTTCACAACAACAATTCTAAAAAACAATATTAAGCAACTAATAACGTTTGAATACGGTTAAACGGTATAAAATATTGCACTTTAAATTGACTCAGGGAATGCTAAAAATGTTTTTCAAACTAAAAGTTCTACCAAAAACCTAATTCACTCAAAAAGCTTTTTATGACAAAGGTAATTCACTAAAATACTCAAAAAACTTCATAAAAACATGCTAAATTTGTGTTGTGCATTCTAGAAACACAAGCTTAAAAAGTAAAATGCTGATTGCTGAAATTATTTATCTAAAGACAGTAGGTGTTTCATAGCTTCTTTTACTTGGCAAAATAAATTGTATGAAGCTCAAAAAGAGTCCAAACCAATCTTAATGCTGTATAAGATTTTAAAAATGATGCTATATTATTGTAAGGAAGCCGCCTACAAGAATGAAGCCACACAAGTGCAAAACAATTAACTAATATTTCACAGTGAATATATGTACATTAAAAAGTGCTGCTCAAGATGCAATGAACACACTGTTAACTTCCAACCTTTAGGTGTTCTGATCTTAGTTTGTTTTGCCTTGGACCTTCAGGATTAGTTCAACTCGGCAGTCACAACTTGGCTGACCGGAAGTGTATTATCGAGAGCTATGTCAAAATTGGCAAAGAGCAAAATTTTTAAAACTTACTGAGTCAGAGCTTGACCCAATCTTTGTGTCAGTCACCTCAGCCTTGGCTAACTTCCTTTTCATCTTTAGCTCAGCCTTGGCTTCATTGATTGGCCAACACAATTTTTTTATTAGAGGCCCTGAGAGCCACCAGTTTAGCGTCAAAAAGTAAAAAAAATCAACCCGGACTAGAGCTAGTGCTGTCAAGCTCTGTACTTACACAACTGATTCCCTTGTCGGAAACTGCTCTGTTCCCTCTTTTTGGCTGCTTTGTCGCTTAGACTAGATTGTTGATCTATAGGGCTAACTCTAGTGGTGTTAGCCTATTCTACACACCAAAACTGGCCCATGTTGGTTTTAAATTGCTCTCAAACTGTGCCTTTCGGTCCATTTAGATCAGCTACAGTAAGCCCATGTAGCAATATCTTCCAAAATCTGCTCATCTGGCGTAGTAGCCACCACTAGTATCACGGCTTCTGGAAGAGTTAAAGCCTTTTGCCCTTTGGTAAAGTGGTTGCTCAGCACCAGCATACAATTATTCTCTTCCAATCTTGTTGACAGTGTTCCCCCAAGTACATTGCTACTTTTTGCTAACGGTGTTTTGCGTATAAATTGTGTCTGCAACCGGTGTCTTTAGCTCTCTAAGTATTCTACCTGGTATATTTCACAGCTTTTGACCAGTCTCCTTACAGTAGCTGTCATTTTTGTCTAGTCTCGTGTCGAGTAAAGTTGAGTGCTGGTACTTTCAACTTCAAAAGTAGACAAAAGCGTGTGATTGCCGTATTGCTGTTTATCTGATAGCAGGCACATTACCGTGGTTGGTTGTGAAGGAATGTCCAGGCATACAGCACTCCATCTGATCGCTGCCAAATGAACATATCAACCCTAATCAGCTGCGTCATCTCTTGTTTTCCCAGCTTTTGCTGATCTTTGGATAGGTCCTCTGCTCAAAAGATAGTTGGTACATCATTGCCACTGTTTCTCAGACTGTAGCCCGCTTTCAGATCAATTTTTTTCAGAGTCTACAGGTCTAAAGTCTTTACTTGAGTTGCGTCACAGACCTCAAGGCTGCTTTAGTAGGTTTTGGCTCAACCCTTGAATTTCATACCGGCAGTGAACTGGCCCATGTAAGCAACAGCTTTATCCCAAGAGCTAATGACACCTGACATGGCTGTTTAGCTTTCTTCAAATCTAACCAACAAATCCTGGCTTATTGTCATTGGCTCCTTTTTAATCAGTCAATCATTCTTTAGCTTAATAATGTCACACTGTCGGCAGTCTTCAAGTTCTGTCTGTTCAGTCGGTTGGAATTTTTGTAGTGTATTTTAGCTTGGGTTTCCAGAGTACACTGAAATTTGACAAGGATCTCCAGCCATTTGACGACGTCTTTCAAGAGCTCTTTCATCCTGCATAAGCAGTAAAGGGAGGCATATTCAATGTGGAATAGAAACGGTTGACCATTTTAAAGTTTTGACCACACCGAACACCTTCTTTGGAGTGACACCGTAGTTTTTTGTTGCGGCCAGAGTTTTGCTAAAAAGGATACAATGGTTTTTGGTGCCGCCCTGTAATTGAGATAGCAATTTGCTTATTCTGCATATGCTTGCATCAATGCTCAGAATATATGGCTGTCTTCAATTGAGATGGCTGTGGAGGAATGCCAAGGAAATGTGTTTTGTCAGCTTTTCAAAAGCTCTCTGTTCTCCCTCACCCAACAATCATTTCTCTCCATTGCATGTCAGCCAGTGCAAAGGTTGTGCTGTGGGAGCAAAACCTGGGATTTACAGACGACTGTATCCAGCCATGACAAAGAAGCCTTGCAGCTCTTTGAGCCCACTGTAGGTAGGCCATTCTCAGACCAACCTTGTGTTTTCAAGGTCAATAGCTATCTATTCAGCACTGACCACATGTTCAAGATAGTTCACCTGTAACCAGAGCAACTTACACTAAGGTGGCCATGAGTCCGACTTCCTTTGTTGCTGGAACACATCATCCAGTCAGTGTGAGTGAGTATCAAACTTTTGAAATTATGTTATCTAGGTAGATAAAAAATATATTTTAGTGAAGGTTGTGTGTCACAAGCCTCATCAACCTCTGAAATGTAGCAGATGTGGAGGTACAGATAAATGGCCTAACCTTACAATTCTACAGGTCGTAACAAGCTGCGAGAGTTAATTTGTCTTTCACATCAAGGTTCAGGAGCACCAGACAGTAGTCACTGCCCAAGTCTACTAAGCAAACAGATTTTCTGCCACAGAAGGCGTCAAAGCTGTTGTCAGTCAAGTGCAAATGGAAGAAGTGAAATGAAAGAGGGCATCCTGTTTGGAGACTGCATTCAACTGACTATAGTCTATATAGAACTGTCATTTTTGTTCTTTTCTAGATTACTATCACCAGAGAGCCCCAAGCGCTGCTAGTTGGTTTGATGGGCGCTTTTCTAAAAAGCTCCTGAACTTGTTGGTTTTTTGGGTTTCCTTCTCCAATCTGAGCCAATGTGGAGGTTTCTGTATGGGCCAGTAAAATGGAGATCTCACAGGTCTGTCCGGTCAGAAGTCTTTCCACCTCAAAGGCCTGTCCGACATCTTTCTCAACAGTGCTGAACATGCTTTGATGTTTTTACAATCTTGCCATCTGCTCGGCTTGTCTTTTTTTGTACAGTTCTTCTTGGCCACCAAAAAAAGTTCATCATGTGAGCTAGACCCCTTTCGCACACAATTTTACACTCTGGTTTACTAGACCCAAGCAAGAGTAGGGTGGTTTTTCATCATCCAAATTGTGGTTATCCACTCATGTAGAGACCTTTGATGTATCTCTATGTAGATGCTAGTTCATGAGATTTGGGACTCACATGACTAACCATTCATTTGGCCCAAGCCGGCTCAAGCTTGTAGCCAGCGAGGAACTATTAAGACAACCCTCTACCAATTGCAATGGGCAGTAGTTTTTGGTTGTGAGCCAGCATAAAATGGCCATGACCAATCTTTTTCAATTTTGACATGTTTTTCAAAGTTTTAATTTTGTTAAGTAGCAGCTATTTTTGTCTATCTGTCTAGGTAAGGGTCAAACCGAATAATGAAAAAAGACACAAGCTGCTGAAAATCCATGACACTAGTATGACACATGACACACATGCTACCATGAATGACATCCTTAAAAATGACAATTGCACTGATGTGGCTCGCCACTAAACTTATTCAGTCATACGTTCTGGGGCTGTATGAGCAGAAGTATAACTTCTAAAAATGGTAGTTGAGTTTCATTGGCCATTTGACCATGACTGTCAATTTAATTGATCAATTGTCCATTTAGCAAGCTAACAAACAGGATAGACCACCTTTTCACTTTACCACATCATTTACTACTTCCCTCCATTCTGTTGGTTTATTGTCTACAAAACAAACAGCTGTCACCTGGTATACCTTTGGTTTTACTTGAATAAACTCTGTGCCAGATTTGACAGCAATGGTCAGCGTGAGTGGGTGCACTGTCAATAACTAGCGTTGAAGACTGGAGTTTTTCAAGGCACTGCAAAAAAGCTCATTGGCCAAGATCGTTTGATAAGAGGCTTGCAGGCTCCCCGCAGGCCACTTAGATTTGCCATTATACTTGGCTTGTGTGCTTTAGTAGGATAGTCACCAGGGCATCTGTCAGGGTACTAATTTCACACCAAGCCTGCCTAAAAGGAAAACCAAACCAAGATTGCAAAACAACAAACACAGTTTTTAGTTGATCGGAATGAGCTCAGCTCTCTGCCTTTTCCTGCAGAGTCTTTCAAAGATGGAGTAATGCTAGCTGCCTCAGTTCATCTATTAGCCTTGACCACATCCTGGAACTGGGTAATCTAGTACTCACGATTTCCCAAGTCGGAGTAATGAGGTGACAACCCGGTGAGCTAGGGCACTGGCCAATGGCAACATTATTTCAGATGGTCTGTACCATAGATTGCACTTCAAACATGCCTGGTAGCCCTTGAGCTGCCCTTGGGCTTTTAAGGTTTTCCATGATCAGCTGGTTACCTGGTCTCGAGGAACTCACCTACCTTGGGACCTAACAGCTTGTATAGGGCATTCGGAGGTCCACTTATTTTTATGAAGTCAACTTTGCAATCCTACTGTTGCCATCAGTGTACATAGACCAACTAAGTTTCTCTACTAGCTCAACAAAAACCAAACCACTTCAGTGAAAGGCAATGAATTTATATTTTGCTGTGAATAATTATTAGTACATATTGTATATTATGTATGTATATATTTAATATATATATGTTTATATACACATAGTATATATTTTATAGTGTTGATAGTATATATATATTATATATATATATATATATATATATAAATAAATATATATATATATATATATAAATATATATATATATATATATATATATATATATATATATATATATATATATATATATATATATATATATACACACATACTAAATGACTGCCCGGCGTTGCTCGGTAATATCAAGTCTGCACGGAACTTTATTTTGATTGGACATATACAACATTTACCATTCTAACTTTTACACTTCATATCACGAGTAAAGTATCTTGTTCAAATAAAAATATGAATAAAGCAAGTTGAAATAAAATTATTACAACGACAAAGGTGTTTGAATCTGAAATAATTAAAAAATACTGGTTAGATAATCTGTTTTGCTACAATGATTGCAACAAAAAAAATCTGATACATTCAATACGAACTAATAAAACGAAATAAAAATTATGAATATGTTAATAACAAATAACAATTAGTATTATTACATAGAAACATGTGTGTATAAAAAAGTTAATCTCGCAGCAAAGGGATTCCATCAAAACTTTGAATATGGCGATACTGGTTTTTTCTCAACACAGAAATATGCATAAAAATAAGATATCCAAGGTAAATGCATATTTTGTTTTGCATTTTTGAGCATATACCCTTTAGAAAAACCGGAAATTCAAGTATGAAATTGTGCCATTATAGTTACAAATTTTGAATTAAAACTGCACATTTGAAAATTAAAAATGAAAAAGGTAGTAACTATAACTTTAAAAAATATTTTTAAAAAAAGCAAAACTTATTCTGTTTTAAGAAACAAAGAAGATTTTGTTTGGGTTTAATGATTCTGGAACGTACGGTAAGCGTGGAGAAATATTTATAAATTGATGTGCTATAATCAAAATCAAGAAAAATGTAGCGTAACTAAAAAAAAATTGACTGAGCAGATGAAATAAATTAACAGAGCAAATAAATGTAGATGTGAAATAGATAGCAAGTATTTAAACTAAAAAACAGATAATTCTATAACGATGTAGTTATTACCAACTGAGAAAATCAAATAATATTCTTTAGTAATCTGTACGATAATAGCCAAACTTTTATTTTGAGGGTACTTTTTTGCTGATATCGTATGGCAAAAAAATAATTCGCCTTAGTTTGGCGAGGTTCAAAAACAGTTGCATTGTAACCCATAAGCGCAAGGTACATATTAATACGGCTATTAGTGTGTGATATCAAAAAGTGTGCAGTATATAGTACGAAGGTGGGAATGGTAAAGGAATTTCGTAGACTTGTGGCTAGATGAATGATTTTCTAACATGCAGGTGCAACTTTTGTGAGTTTAAATCAAGCAAAATGCAAGCTCAATAGTTTAATAGCTAGAGCTGAACACTGCAAAGTGCAGAATCAAACGCACACGCACACACACAAACACACAAAAATACAGACAGATTTTTGTCATTTATATAGTTGATGTATATATACATACTTGCTGTACTACCCGGCAACGTCTGGGTAATAAAACCGTCTTTGAATAGAAAATGTATTTGTGTTTAACGTATATTAAGATTTGTTATTCTAACTTTTAAACTACATATCATGAGAAAAAAATTTTGTGTGGTTGAATTGAATCAAGGGAGAAAATAAAAACAACTGGTAAGGTTTTTAAACTTTGTCAAACAACTCTAACTTTCGAACTTCATATTTTCCAAAAATGTTTTGTGCAGATCAAAAAAAGATTTAAAAAGCTGTTGAAAGGTTTAAAAGTAAATGTGAAATGTGAAATAATTAACAAATAATAGCTAAATTAAGCCTATTTTGCTATGGTTACAATAAGAGAAGAATTGGTAATGATACAATTAGTACAAACTAAAAAGAAGGAATATGCTGGATTAATAGCAGCAATTATTGCATAAAAGTGTGTGTGCCTATAAAAAGCTTACTGTTCTACCGGAAGCTATCAAACTTTGAATACAACGATACTGGTACCTCTCAACATTGGTACAATTGTAAAAATGGGATATTGGACTGTCTTTGTCTGACGGAACTTTCAGAGAATGTAGAGACAACCCTACTTCAAAAGAATATACAGTAACTGTAGTTGTCCGCGTAAAAAGAATTGACCTTCCCTGTAAATTAGCAATTGAATATTACAAAAAAAAGTTGTGTTCAATGGTTTAATATAATTCTTAGAGTTTTAAATGATAAATAATTTAGTGTGTGCTTGCACTATACCATATATGTTAATGTCTTTGATCAACACACTGTTCATAGCTTAGTGGTAGAGCGTGCAAATTAAAAACTTGTGGTCACAATCTTTGTCAGCTCAATTTCATCAGATCACGGAATTTTCATTTCAAAATTTTAATAGCAATAGCTGGACATACCAAAGGACAGACAACAGACAAATAACTTTAAAAAAATATATACATAAAAACAGTTCAAGATGCAATGAATGTCCACTAAAAAGTACAACGAGAGACTTTCAAATGCTCGGATTTTGGACGCTTCCACAGCGTCTTTTATTGCTTATGCGGGCAGCTTGGTTTGTCTCTGGGTTGTAAGGTCGACTCGGCAATTGACTGTAGGCTGATTGAAAGTATTTTTAAAAACTGTACCGTCTGCCAAATTGAGGCTTAGCCCAGTCATGGGCTATTAATCACCTTAACGTTCGCTATCTTCCCTTTTCTTTGTAGCTCTAACCAAGTTTCAGCAAGTGCTTATCACTCTATATCAACAGGCACACACAACACTTTTAGTCAATTATGTAAACTAGCTTGGTTTTGGTCTGTTTGCTTGCTTTCTAGATAGAGTAAAGTAATTTGCTATAATAAAGATAGTAATTAGTATTTATGCTGCACTTTAAAATAACTTCTATTTGACTCAAATTGTTGAACCCTGATAATAGCAGAACTATGAATTTTTATTATGGTTGTTTGGTTAGTCCTAATAAAATATCAAGAACTCTTATTGTTTTAAAACCAGCTGACATAAAATTGTTTTCAAAACACTAAATTTTTCTGCAAAATCCTACCTACTAAAAATGCTTAAGATTTAGATAAAAAAGCAACTTGATGAATTTTTAAACACTTATGTTATGTGAACTTATATATTTACATAAAAAACAAGTGGTTTTAATTTAGGTCAAGTAGAAGATGGAGATCTTCCATTTCCAAAGCTGTCTATCATCAGAGGTGAAACTTTGATTAATGGTTACAGTTTGTACATTGATGTAGCAGGTCTTCTAAACCTCGGCTTGTTTAACTTGAAAGGTAAGAAAAACATTTATACTGCTACGTAAGTAAACAAGTTTCATTTAGGTACCGTCATCAATTTGGTACTTATTTCACTGCCAGGATTTATAAGGCTTATCATTTAAGATCTTCATAAAATGTTCCAGGAGTTTGAAAATTTTCTCTTAGACTATCTGTCTTCAGAAAAAGATTATCCAACAAATTAATTACAGTTTTTTAAACGTAACAAGATATAATGTAGTTGTTCTATAAATATTGATTTACTGACGAAAAACCTTTTGTTTTTCATCAATAATAGATTTATAAAAAATGTTGTCTTATTTTACTATTACTTTGATTTTGCGCTAAATTATTACATACACATGCGATCTCAAGCACAATCTATTTCTAAAATTATACATTCTAGTTGTACTTCTGATATCTTAAAAAATATTTATGATAACTATACATTTTCATGTTAAAGGCTGACTGACATCTGCACAAGCTCAGCGTTTTCAGTGAGTACTACTTTAGAGCTAATCATAAAACATTGAACTATGCTTTTTTGGTTGGTTTTAAACTTTTAACTAACCCATTATGGAGCAGTTGTGATAGTTTGAAGCAGTGATCAGCTGATATAATAGCCAGTGTTGTTTAGAAGGGCCAAAGCATGCTGCTGCTGGATGATGTGGTTGGTTAAAATCAACACCCATTTATTTCACTTTAGAGTCATTAGCAGTGATCATACCAGTTCTACGGCTATTATTTGCTGAGGTCATTTGGCTGGCAGCTAATGCCCGCTTTTTGCATTTTTCATTCCACAGTGCTTAGCCGCTTGGCAGGTCCCACAACTTTTGACTAGTCTTATCACTTTTTCTCTCAGTTTTGGACAGTACTTGGTAAGATGACAACAACCGATTGTTCTGCCCACTCTAGTGTAGATCAAAGCATGCGCTTGCCAATTGGTGGTCTCTTTTACCACCGGTCTACAAATTGGTCAGCACTGGCAGGTTCAGGTACAAAGTCTGTTCTTCTAGCACTCTGGAGGTGAGTGTGATATAGAATAGACTGCTGTGAAAGCAGACTTTAGTTCAGTGAAAGATTCAGTCTCTCCTGGCCACTGTCTGAGAGCAATCAGTCTAGTAATGCTCTTTTAGCCCAGTAATTTTTAACCACTGTGCCACGGCACACTAGTGGGCCATGAGAGATCCTCAGGTGTACCGTGAGAAATTATCCAATGTCCCTTTTTAAATACAGGTTCCTCAGGCTCTGAGGCAACTTACACGGTAGGAGTGTTGTATTTGAACGCCAAGGCCTCGATGTAGTATGTAGGCTAAATCTCCAGGCACCATGATCCAGGTGCATCTACTTTAGTGTTTGATGCATGGTCAATGCATTTAATATTGGCCAACAAAACTTAAAGTCCATCGAAAGCAGTGATCGTTTAGTACAATATGCCTAATTAGGCACCTTTGATTACTAACTAGTGTGATGAATGTCAGAGTATCGCTCAAATATAGGTGGCCTTGAAATTAAGGATGGTGCTCCATTTTTTAACCCTTCTGCTATAGTGGTGTTCGATAAGAGATGGCTTTCAAATAAAAGTGGCCATCAAATACAGGTTTTACAGTAATATTCATTCGTGTGGCACACATAGCCGACTGACTGATTTACTTGAAAGGGCGTGGTGACAGTCATGGAGAAGTTTTTGAAAAGGACAACTGCAAACTCTGAATTGGTCTCTGTACAAGATTCTGACCTTGATGAAGACCCTGGTACATGTTTGATTGGTGGGAAAAAGAAAGCAAAGACGGTGAGCTCAAGGCAATATAGTGAAAGCTATCTTATGCATGGATTTAATTTCACCGGGGATGAGACGACACCTACTCCATTATGCCTGGCGCGTGGCGAGAAGCTATCTAACAGTGCCATGGTGCCGAGCAAGCTTAAACGGCATCTCCAAACAACATCTTTTGCTTCAAAACAAGCCTACAGAATATTTTGTTTGCTTGCGTGTAAATACAGGGAAACAGGCAACCTTTATTAGAAAAACCACAAAGGTAAATGAGAAAGCACTAAAAGCTAGTTACCTAGTAGCCGAACTAGTAGCTAAATCAAAAAGCCACACACTGTGGCAGAGATATTAATACTACCTGCCTGTATAGCCATTGTCAACGAGATTCTCGGCACGACGCAGTTAAAGACATACCTAAAGTACCGCTCTTTGATAACACGATTGCTAGACGTATTGATGACATGTCTACAGGCATCGAAAGCCATGTTTTGGAAAAGATACGCATCAGTAGGATCTTTGTGTTGCAAGTGAATGAGTCCACAGATATTAGTGGACATTCTCAGCTCATGGCTAATGTGCGTTTTGTGGATGAAGATGCCATTAGAAAAAACTTCCTATTTTGCAAGGCACTGCCAGAAAAAACAACTGGAGAAGAAATTTTCGGATCACATTGCAATATCTGAACCATGGAGGACTTACATGGGAAAACTGCACAAGCGTTTGCACAGATGGAGCTGCGGCCATGGTCAGGTGCACCAAAGGCTTTGTGAACAGAGCAAAAGAGAAAAACCTATACCTGATTGTTACACACTGTTTTTTGCATCGTGAGGCCCTCGTTGCTAAGACTTTACCAGCGGAACTGGTTCCTGAGTTGGATGATGTGGTGCGCATAGTAAACTGCAACTTTGTAAAGACATGAACTTTTAAAAAGCTATATATTTGCATTTCTGTGTGAGGAAATGGGAGCGGAGCATAAGGTCTTATTGCTCCATACAGAGGTCCGATGGTTATCGCGTGGTAAGGTGCTTGCCCGAGTGTATGAGCTGCGAGAAGAACTTAAAAGGTTTCTGACAACTGAAAAGTCTGATTACTCAAATTTGTTTTCAAATGAGGAGTGGTGCACAAAGCTGGCATACCTGATTGATATATTTCATCATCTTAACGAACTTAACACAAGGATGCAGGGTCAAAATGAAAACCTGCTTACTAGCACTAATAAAGTAAATGGATTTTGTTTAAAAGTCAACTTCTGGCAACAACATATGCTACGTGCCAACCTGGCGATGTTTCCACTCACAGAGAAATGGCAAAGTTCCACTGCTGCACTGTGTGAGGCAATATGTAAACATTTGAAAAGTCTCGAGCAGAAGTTGTCATTTTATTTCTTCTCAGCCTCCATTGAATGCTTTGACTGGGTTAGGGACCTATACAGCTCAGCATCAGTTGTTGGAAAGAATATGACTTTACAAGAGCAACCAACTGAACTGAAACAGGATTAGAGTTTAAAACTAAGATTTGTTGATTTTTCATTTGACAGTTTTTAGTATACTGCTGCAAAGGAGTTCCCCATTCTGACCAAGAAAGCTGTTCTCACATTGCTCCCATTTTCCACCACATATATGTGTGAGCTGAGCTTTTCAAGCTTAACTTCTATAAAAACTAAAAACAGAGAGAGACTGAGAGCTGTTGAAGAAGAGCTTCGTGTGTGTGTCTTTCTTCTATTCCTGCCAGCATATCGGCTTTGTGTTTATCTAAACAGGTCCAGGTTTCAAACTGACTGAGTATCAATAAATTGATGAATTATATTGGGATTAAATATACTGTTCAAAGTGTCATTTTATAACATTTTTGGTTAGTGGTGATGCCGCAAAAGTTTTCCAATGTAAAAATGTGCCTTGACTCAAAAAGGTTGAAAAACACTGCTTTAGACTATGGCTGTGCTTTCTCAGCTGAGTTTGGGCTTTGAAAAGCAGACTGCAGCTTTTCCAAGACCTGATAGTAGTTTCGAGTAGCTATGATAGAGGCTTTCCACAACATATCCCTGTCTGAAGTCAGTTTAGCAGGAGTACTTTGTGCCACCTCGTCATTTTAGGATGCTATGGCAACCGTCATTCTTTGAAGCCTTTTACACTTGAGTCCAGGTTACATGTAGCTCTTCATGCCTGCTCAAAGATTTAACATGCCCCAGTTAGAGGCGTTAATATAATTTCTAATCGGCACTAGCTTTGTGGTCCTTGATTGTTTTCGGGCTGGTCAGATTTTGACTTTGACAGTTTTTACTAGCATGTATGCTGCTTTACATATCTAAAACCAAAAGGGTAGATATGGTTATAAATGACTGGCATGGCCTCCTTAGAACTATGGTACTCTCCTCGCAGCTGCTCGACATGTTTCATTAGCTGCTTCATCACAAGTGTGAACTGTCTGATTGTCTGATTCTGGACAAATGCCACATTAATGGCTGGCCATTCATCTACAGACTAGTTTAAAATTTGCTGATATTTCCCAGACATCTGCAAAAAAACTCACTGTTACTTTTAATGGCATCAGTTAGTGTAGAGATTGGCGTGGCCATTAAATGCCACTGCAGGCTGAAATTGCTTAGCCTGCAACGAAGCATCTCCTTTGCCATATTAGGATGGTGAGTGTATGATAGGTCGTCACATGCCACTCAAATTAGGTGTTTTACTCAGCCAGCATGCTATTTGGAAGTGGCTTATGTAGCCATCCTTAGATTGCTAATCTCAGACCAAGGCGCAAACGAAAGAGCCTGAAACGAGCTTTTAGCGAGTTGAAGACAGCTTTTACTACGTTGGCCTAATAGCAGGTATCTGCCCAGCTTTTCGAGTTTCTCAGAGATGCAACAGCCTGGCTGCATCGGTTTAGCCTATTGCTTGTTTAATCTTTTGTAATCAACTCGTGAAATGCGATACTTTTTCTTAACTGTGATGAAGTGGCTTGAACTGGTGAGTCTGAGTTAGGGGTACCAATATCAACCTTTCACACATGTCTTATAGATGATCCCCTGTTTGCGCTTCTGACATGCTTGGTGATTATTCCCACGCCTCCTTGCAAAAATTAGCCTATTGAGCATTGTAGGTAAGCTGCCACTTTTAAGGCGTCCAGGCTCTTTTTAGTCCACAGAGCATTTTGCTTGGCAATACACGTAGTCCTTGGGTCTGCCTGCATACTATCACTGGGACAGCCTTCGGTAGCTCATTGTGGAAGCCATTGGTTTCTGTAGAGCCAGCAATCTAAACTATCCCTTCGTTTTCCCCATTGTAAAGTATGCACTAAAACATTTTTACTGCCCAACAAACGACAAAACCACTATGAGTATACATGTATATGACAATATACATGTATATCTATATATGTATTTTTCAAAGCTTGTCTGTGTTTTTGTGTATCTGTGTATTCGTGTATGTGCATGTTCAGTTATTGCTATTGATATTTTGAATTTTAAAACTCTGCATTAAAATGGATTTAAACTCGTAGAGTTTGCAACCGCAAGTTCTAAAACCACACGCTCTACCATTGAGCTATACAACGGAGATTGAACAAACACACTAGCATGTACCATACAGCGTATGCACATTCCAAACTGTGTATTATTTGACACTATTAATTCTCTTAACTCTATTTTTGTTTTGCTTTGAGTCTACAAAAATAAAAAAAATTATTTGGCACAATGTGTTAACAACAAATAAATTAATGTTTGATGGGGTAGCAGCAAAATATGTAGCCTAATATTCTAATGAATGAGTAAATTTTAAAGAATATGACAACATAAGTTTTTTTATGACCACTGCGATTGATTTACATAAAAAAATTGTGTGAAACTTATTCCAATGTTTTAACAGATTACTACAATTCCTCTATACAAAACTTTTGCTATAACTTTGAATTGGATTTAAATCGTATCCCAAGGGCGCACTATATCATGTATTTGAAATCACAGTGACTAAAATAACTTCATATTTATGAATGTAAAATGAACTAGTTGAATATATATACTTCAGGCAACCATTCGAAATCTGCAAGTGTCTGTAATTATAAATAAGTGGTATTTTTGCCCAGTCACAATAGCTACAGACATCTAATAAAACATATAAGTGATAGAGACATTTCTTTACCACTTGAATTAATCTTTTAAACGATTCGCTTAAAGTAGTTTATTATTTATTTAGTGCAATTATTTATTCCAGGAGTCTTTCAAGGAAGGATATTCATTAAATCTGAGAGTTGTTACATCAGTACGATTAACTGGAGGAATATTGACATGCGACCTGAGGAAGAGAAAACCATCACACAACTAGTTTATCAAGAAGAATGCGTAGGTACGAACAAAATATTCATAGAGGGTGGGTTTTACAGTGTTCTAACAAAATCAATCATTTAGGCAGGTTCAGTGGTGCAACTTGCTTAGCAAAAACCAAAATGTTATTTAAAAACATTATTTTAAACATGGAAAATTGTTAAAGTGCACGGAACTGGCAAAAATGTCTCTAATAAAAGAAAAATTAATTTATTTAGTATTCATTTAAAAACAAAATGTAAAAAATTGGAAGTTAGGTTAATGAATGATTAAGATCATTTTTGGTTATTGATTTGAAGGCTGGCCAATATGCTGAAAAATATTTGTTGAAGTTTCAACAGCATGAAAGTGTGTAACTTCACCCACAATCAAACTTGACATGAATTTGTAGAGCTCGGGTACATGAGGCTTATTTAACAGATGCTTAGCTGGTCAAGGCAATGTTTAAATAGCGGTTTGTTCTCACAGTTTAACCAGACGGCTCACCACCAACAATCTGTCTATATATGCATACAGTGGTGTATATTAGCATATGTACATGTTTTCTGCAAATACCATGCATTTACCTAATTATTGGACATAAAAATCATAACTTATTTTCAACAGACTATTAATCAAAAAAATACAAAGTTGAACATATACATTTTGATCTTATCTTCTTCTGTAGCTTTGTTGTAGGTTCCATTATCTCCTCTTTTGTTAAAAGACATAAGACATCATCTTTCAGAGCAACATTAGCAGCGTAAAATCAAAAAAGTAGGAATGTTTTTGTATGAATTATTGCTTTCTATGGCTTGTGTAATTTGCTTCCTGTAACTCACTGCAGATATTCACTGAGAAGAGTAATTAGACGGTTTGTTTACAATTATTGACAGACTTTTTTTAACAACTCAATAGATTTTAAGGCAAACAGATTTTGCAGTGGTACTTGAACTAAATGTTTATAAGACATTTTATTACAAAATCTGCCTCGAAACCGACATTATTTTTAGTTTAGAGTTGCAAAGTAAACTCTCACAAATATTTTAAAAGCCATTATAATTGAAAAACTGATCATGTTCTTTACTAACTAAATAAAAACTTTAAAAAAAGTAATTGCAACTATTATGTATGAACAGCTCCACCTAATAAGATTAGGTAACAATTGTCAAATAAGCAAGGACTAAATCATTCGACTTGTGAAAATATATTTCCAAAAAGTTGTAAATATTTTATATTTGCTGAAGGGTGAAGTCCTAAAGGCTGATTCACTTTACACTGCCGTATCGCGGTGGTGATGCCACAATACTTTGATGATCTTCAATAATAGCGATGGTCACACTACCACAAACCCATCCTATTTGTATAAAGAAATACTTTGTGATGTAGTGTTCGTATTTCTCTTTTTAAACTTTTATAAATAAACCTGTTTGTTTTTGTGTGCTGGAATCAAATACTAGTCTCGCATTGACTATCATAAATGGATACTAATAAATCAAGATATCAGCGACCACAAATTACCATCACCGAAATGGTTCACATTTGAAAGGCGGTCGTCAATGCTCGGCGAAATATCAGGAAAGGCTTGGTTGTGTCCACGTTGCTTCGTCGATGCCATCAGTTCACAGTTCGCATAATCAACGATGAACGTCAAAAAGAAAATGCTGAGAAACTGTGATGTAGTGTGAACCAGCCTTAACTGACAGTTTGCTAAAACTTTATAATGATTTTGATTGTTAGGGGTATGTGATGAAGAATGCAATGGATATTGTTGGACCCACTTTCACTGCCACCAACCTAACTACTCATGCAATGCTGCATGCGCAAACAACAGATGTTTGGGTCCTGGCGTAGCTGATTGCTGTTATTCAGAATGCGATTATGGGTGTTTTTACACTAAAGATCAATGCCTTGAGGTAAGCACTTAACTTTAATTTGTTTTCGGCCTAGTTTAACACATGTTCGCATTAGTGTTTATGAGCAAAAATACAAACCGTATATATATATATATATATATATATATATATATATATATATATATATATATATATATATATATATATATGCTTTAGAGTTATATGGCAATTATGTAACGATTTAATTACACCCTCAATTCTACTAAATTGGAAGCACTAGCTAAAGCAAAAGTCATTCTGCATCAGCTTTTTTTGTTTTTGCAACAGTAATAACGAGCATAATAATAATAAAAACAATTAGCCAGTTGCGGTCAAAAACAAGGAGCTAGACCACACCTGGCTTAATGATTTGGTTGTATCAGAAGATGACAGTTTTAAAAAATGAAAACCTGGAAAAGGGAAAAAAGTACCAGAATCTGATAAGAGAGTTGAAACAGGTCCAGGCACATATGTGACAGGTGTCCCTATTACTGTTGGGGTGTTAGGTGTAGGCGAGAATCTGGAAAAAGAGCAAATCTTACCAAATATGGCCAGAAAGGAAATTCCAAAGCTGCAAATTGTCACACTTCTGAGATTGACTACAATAATAATAATAGGTCTTAAAAAACATCAAGAAAGATTAGACTGAAAAGGCTATGCTCGCCGACATTTGCTGATGTAAACACAGACAGGTTTGGGCTATTGTGAACAATTTTATCACAATCAACCATTGTTTTATTGGTATAGATTGGTATAGATATAGACAATACCAGTAGTATAGTGAGAGCAGATCTACACACACTAGGCGGAGCTTAGGGAGCAGGAAGTGACATCACATCAGGATCTGTTTGATTGACAGTTGGGGGGCGGAGCTAGGCGGTGTTGAGTCATGGTGTGAGTCATGGCGATCTGTGTGATTCGTGGTGCGAGTAATGGTGTGAGTTGGTTGGTGACGTTGCGGTGGTGGTGTCGGTGGCCGAGTGGTGAGTCGGGCCGCGAGACGATTCGCGGTTGTATTTGGGATTATCGGATTTCGTTGGCGTCCGGTAGAGGTCGCTCTTCCGTGCCGTTTCGGGGATTGACGGAGAGCTCGGTGGCGACGGGTTGACGGACGGTGGCGGATGGATTTCGAGAGCGTCGGAGCTTGTATGTATTTTCTTTTTTCCGATCCCGAATGAGAATGATGTGTCTGCGAACGAATATTCATTTTGATTGTAAACTTCATAAATTCTGAAATTATCTATCGCCTCTAAGTCTTCATCAGGATTAAAACTTTTCAGAATTGACGGAGCATGCAATCTGAAGGAATTCAGAGAGAAATTAAAACAAAGATTATAAACTCTGTATATCAAGACAGTAATGAGTTAAGGAAATGATATTATGATTAAATTTTATATAGTTTATTTGATGATATATCATAGGGATTTAAACTTACTATCAATGGATATGTTATTGAATAAAAGTTTTGTATATAAAAATGCTAAAACATAATATAAAAAAGACTATTGAATTTCATTCAATCCCAATTTTCTTCTTCTTCTTTCATTGTCGAATGAGAATGAACTGTCTACAATCAAAACATACATTATTTTAGTGAGATATAGTAAAAGTAAGACATACAATCAGATTAGATCATTCATTCAAACTAAAAATCAAATATAATGTAATACTTACTGAAGAAGAAGAAGATCCATCCTTTTTCTGAATGGAATCTTCCTGTTGAGATATCAGCTAGAGTAGGACATACAGACAATAAGAAAAACAAATATGTTACATCACATAGTCAGACTAGGACACACAGACAGAGGAGGATATTCAGTTAAAATAATCTGTTTTAATCTGAGTAGGGATATAACATACACTTTGCTAAGATATTGGAGTTTGCAATTGCAATGAATACAATCAGCCTAGAACACATAGTTACTACTCAGAAGAGAAGATTCATTGTATCATTCCTACATAACATCTAGATTGAATTTGTAGTACTTACTGTAAACCGTAATCTTTCGTTGAGATCTTGATAGAACTTTTCACGTAAGAGAAATCGACAAGCTTTTCGCTTCCGAACGCTTATTTCCATTCCATGAGAGCAGTAACCCCATCGCTTCACACATTTATCTACACAATGTAATCGTTCTTGAAATTTCCTTTTTCTGTTGTCTCTGGTACTCATTGTGAAATTATGAACTGAATTGAAAAGGCATATTCGCTCGAAGGTTTTATAACAAGTAGAAGTGTTGTCGCGGTTCAATAATTTTGTGATCTAATGATATATAAACAGTTTTCGCGAAATTCACTTTCGCGAAATTCAATTTCGCGAAAGTTGACTATATAATATATATGTGTAATTTCGCCAAATCCAATTTCGCGAAATCCAATTTCGCGAAATTCACTTTCGCGAAATTCAATTTCGCGAAAGTTGACTATATAATATATATGTGTAATTTCGCGAAATCCAATTTCGCGAAATCCAATTTCGCGAAATTCACTTTCGCGAATTTCAATTTCGCGAAAGTTGACTATATAATATATATGTGTAATTTCGCGAAATCTAATTTCGCGAAATCCAATTTCGCGAAATTCACTTTCGCGAAATTCACTTTCGCGAAAGTTGACTATATAATATATATAATGTGTAATTTCGCGAAATTCAATTTCGCGAAATTCACTTTCGCGAAATTCAATTTCGCGAAAATCTGTTTACTATTTTCGCTTCATTAATTCCTTTGGACACACCCATCATTCTTCAATTCACTATATAAGCGTTGCATAATCTGATGGAATATTCTGCCTCATTAACCATCTCTTGATACCTACATATATTTGAGAATTTGGGTCGATCGAGTGTTGATACCATAAGGCTTGTATGCTTCAGCTAGAATTCTGTTAGCCGGCTACTCGCGATTAAGTTCGTTGAGTGTCGCTGTTTTCAGGGGCTGTTGTGTGGACAAGCGCCTTGGCATTCGACTTGATTGTTTTCCTAGGTTTATCTATGGAATTCTCCTGTTTGGTTTGGCTTAACCATTCCATAACAGTTTCTCGACCAGTAAATAGATGAAGATGATGAACTAGTAAAGGGGCATACATGGATTAATATGTGGATTATTTTGAGGATAGCTCCAACTCAGTGTGAGTATATCAATATATAAAACTTATATCAAAAAGTAAATAATATTCGGTTGTATTTGTTACCAACTTTATTTCGATATAAAGTATATATGTATATTCAATTGTAAAATATAGAAAAAAAATTTTATGTCAGATCTTCTAGTAATTTAACAATTTGGGAAGTTCCTTGAATATGTACATTGTCAACACCTTCATTTTCTTCGTTATTAAGACTTTTACTAATTTTTTTTTTTTCATTCCAATCATATCTATCTAGTATAGTTTTTCGAACTACATGATCTCGTGTATCTGTTTCAGAAATTTTTAGCATAACTGTTAGAAAATCTTCTATTGAACATCCTCTGCTCCAAAATATTGCAAAGAGAAGACAGTAATCTCCACATGTTGTTGAAAGAATTGTTTCCAATGAAACAACCTTGTTGCCAATGACGTGCAACTAAATTTTTGGTTCAACAATTCCATTTCTAATTATTTTTTCAAAAACGGTAAAACCAGACCGTTATCGTCATGACAATAAGAAACACACCGAGTTTGTTCAACGCAAAAAAAAGCGTCAGGAATTTTGTGAGAGTAAGAGTTGCTAAACAATTTTACACCTATCTTGTGGAGAATTTTGTTCTGAATAAGATACATTTAAAAGTAAAACGATATATGTTTTCATTTTTTGAGATATTGCTTAAATACTAACGGTATATCGGATTTTTTAGAAAATCCGTTTGAATTAACTTGTGCAGAATAATCGTTTGGTCAACAATTAACGTGGTAGCGAAAGAGTTAATATACAAGTGAGCAGTGATTATAAATGTATATATAATAATAAAATGTGAGTAAGATAAAAGCTACTGAAGATACAATAAACAAAGCTAGGATTGTGCTAGTCCATGTTGATATACAAGGGAGCAGTGATTATAAATATATATATATATAATAAATCGTGAGTAAGATAAAAGCTACTGAAGATACAATAATCAAAGCAGGATTGTACTAGTCTATGTTGATGTACAAGTGGGCAATGATTATAAATGTATATATAATAATAAAATGAGAGTAAGATAAAAGCTACTGAAGATACAATAAACAAAGCTAGGACTGTGCTAGTCCATGTTAATATACAAGTGAGCAGTGATTATAAATATATATATAATAATAAAATGAGAGTAAGTAATGTGAGTATATATAATAATACATTTTATTATTATATATATTTATAATCACTGCTCACTTGTATATTAACATGGACTAGCACAGTCCTAGCTTTGTTTATTGTATCTTCAGTAGCTTTTATCTTACTCACATTTTATTATTATATATACATTTATAATCATTGCTCACTTGTACACCAACATAGACTAGTACAATCCTAGTTTTTGTTTATTGTATCTTCAGTAGCTTTTATCTTACTCACATTTTATTATTATATATATTTATAATCACTGCTCCCTTGTATATTATCATGGACTAGTACAATCCTAGCTTTGATTGTATCTTCAGTAGCTTTTATCTTACTCACATTTTATTATTATATATACATTTATAATCATTGCTCACTTGTATATCAGCATGGCCTAGCACAATCCTAGTTTTGCTTATTGTATCTTTAGTAGATTTTATCTTACTCACATTTTATTATTATATATACATTTATAATCACTGCTCACTTGTATATTAACATGGCCTAGCACAATCCTAACTTTGTTTATTGTATCTTCAGTAGCTTTTATCTTACTCACATTTTATTATATATACATTTATAATCATTGCTCACTTGTACATCAACAGGGTCTAGCACAATCCTAGCTTTGTTTATTGTATCTTCAGTATCTTTTATCTTACTCACGTTTTATTATTATATATTCATTTATATTCGCTGCTCACTTGTATATTAACATAGACTAGCACAATCCTAGCTCTGTTTATTGTATCTTCAGTAACTTTTATCTTACTCACATTTTATTATTATATATACATTTATAATCACTGCTCACTTGTATATTAACACGGACTAGCACAATCCTAGCTTTGTTTATTCTATCTTGAGTAGCTTTTATCTTACTCACATTTTATTATTATATATACATTTATAATCACTGCTCACTTGTACATTAACATGGACTAGCACAACCCTAGCTTTTATCTTACTCACATTTTATTATTATATATACATTTATAATCATTGCTCACTTGTACACCAACATAGACTAGTACAATCCTAGTTTTTGTTTATTGTATCTTCAGTAGCTTTTATCTTACTCACGTTTTATTATTATATATTCATTTATATTCGCTGCTCACTTGTATATTAACATAGACTAGCTCAATCCTAGCTCTGTTTATTGTATCTTCAGTAACTTTTATCTTACTCACATTTTATTATTATATATACATTTATAATCATTGCTCACTTGTATATCAGCATGGCCTAGCACAATCCTAGTTTTGCTTATTGTATCTTTAGTAGATTTTATCTTACTCACATTTTATTATTATATATACATTTATAATCACTGCTCACTTGTATATTAACATGGCCTAGCACAATCCTAACTTTGTTTATTGTATCTTCAGTAGCTTTTATCTTACTCACATTTTATTATATATACATTTATAATCATTGCTCACTTGTACATCAACAGGGTCTAGCACAATCCTAGCTTTGTTTATTGTATCTTCAGTATATTTTATCTTACTCACGTTTTATTATTATATATTCATTTATATTCGCTGCTCACTTGCTGTAAGAGATCATCAGGAGTGTTAATAAAGTACTGAGAATAAGTATATGTACAATTATTATAAAGTGCTGTAAGAGATCATCAGGTGTGTTAATAAAGTACAGAGAATAAGTATATGTACAATTATTATAAAGTACTGTAAGAGATCATTAGGAGTGTTAATAAAGTACTGAGAATAAGTAGATGTATAATTATTATAAAGTGTAGTAAGAGATGATCAGGAGTGTTAATAAAGTACAGAGAATAAGTATATGTACAATTATTATAAAGTGCTGTAAGAGATCATCAAGAGTGTTAATAAAGTACTGAGAATAAGTATATGTACAATTATTATAAAGTGCTGTAAGAGATCATCAGGTGTGGTAAAAAAGTACAGAGAATA
This sequence comes from Watersipora subatra, assembly GCF_963576615.1. Classification (NCBI taxonomy): domain Eukaryota; kingdom Metazoa; phylum Bryozoa; class Gymnolaemata; order Cheilostomatida; family Watersiporidae; genus Watersipora; species Watersipora subatra. The sequence continues at coordinate 54,997,605 of NC_088715.1, read as the reverse complement.
AGTATGTGTACAATTATTATAAAGTGTAGTAAAAGACCATCAAGAGTGTTAATAAAATACAGAGAATAAGTATGTGTACAATTATTATAAAGTGTAGTAAGAGATCATCAAGAGTGTTAATAAAGTACAGAGAATAAGTATGTGTACAATTATTCTAAAGTGCTGTAAAAGATCATCAGGAGTGTTAATAAAGTACAGAGAATAAGTATGTGTACAATTATTATAAAATGTAGTAAGAGATCATCAGGAGTGTTATTAAAGTACAGATAATAAGTATATGTACAATTATTATAAAGTTCTGTAAGAGTTCATCAAGAGTGTTAATAAAGTACAGAGAATAAGTATATGTACAATTATTATAAAGTGCTGTAAGAGATCATCAAGAGTGTTAATAAAGTACTGAGAATAAGTATATGTACAATTATTATAAAGTGCTGTAAGAGATCATCAGGTGTGGTAAAAAAGGACAGATAATAAGTATGTGTACAATTATTATAAAGTGTAGTAAAAGACCATCAAGAGTGTTAATAAAATACAGAGAATAAGTATGTGTACAATTATTATAAAGTGTAGTAAGAGATCATCAAGAGTGTTAATAAAGTACAGAGAATAAGTATGTGTACAATTATTCTAAAGTGCTGTAAAAGATCATCAGGAGTGTTAATAAAGTACTGAGAATAAGTATGTGTACAATTATTATAAAGTGTTGTAAGAGAACATCAGGAGTATTAATAAAGTACAGAGAATAAGTATATGTACAATTATTATAAAGTGCTGTCAGAGATCATCAGGATTGTTAATAAAGTACAGAGAATAAGTACATGTACAATTATTATAAAGTGTAGTAAGAGATCATCAGGAGTGTTATTAAAGTACAGATAATAAGTATATGTACAATTATTATAAAGTTCTGTAAGAGTTCATCAAGAGTGTTAATAAAGTACAGATATTAAGTATATGTACAATTATTATAAAGTGCTGTAAGAGATCATCAAGAGTGTTAATAAAGTACAGAGAATGAGTATATGTACAATTATTATAAAGTGTTGTAAGAGATCATCAGGTGTGTTAACAAAGTACAGATAATAAGTATATGTACAATTATTATAAAGTGCTGTAAGAGTTCATCAAGAGTGTTAATAAAGTACAGATATTAAGTATATGTACAATTATTATAAAGTGCTGTAAGAGATCATCAAGAGTGTTAATAAAGTACTGAGAATAAGTATATGTACAATTATTATAAAGTGCTGTAAGAGATCATCAGGAGTGTTAATAAAGTACTGAGAATAAGTATATGTGCAATTATTATAAAGTGTAGTAAGACATCATCAAGAGTGTTAATAAAGTACAGAGAATAAGTATATGTACAATTATTATAAAGTGTATTAAGAGATCATCAAGAGTGTTAATAAAGTACAGAGAATAAGTATATGTACAATTATTATAAAGTGCTGTAAGAGATCATCAGGAGTGTTAATAAAGTACAGAGAATAAGTATATGTACAATTATTATAAAGTACTGTAAGAGATCATCAAGAGTGTTAATAAAGTACTGAGAATAAGTATATGTACAATTATTATAAAGTGCTGTAAGAGATCATCAGGAGTGTTAATAAAGTACTGAGAATAAGTATATGTGCAATTATTATAAAGTGTAGTAAGACATCATCAAGAGTGTTAATAAAGTACAGAGAATAAGTATATGTACAATTATTATAAAGTGTATTAAGAGATCATCAAGAGTGTTAATAAAGTACAGAGAATAAGTATATGTACAATTATTATAAAGTGCTGTAAGAGATCATCAGGAGTGTTAATAAAGTACAGAGAATAAGTATATGTACAATTATTATAAAGTACTGTAAGAGATCATCAAGAGTGTTAATAAAGTACTGAGAATAAGTATGTGTACAATTATTATAAAGTGTAGTAAAAGTCCATCAAGAGTGTTAATAAAATACAGAGAATAAGTATGTGTACAATTATTATAAAGTGTAGTAAGAGATCATCAAGAGTGTTAATAAAGTACAGAGAATAAGTATGTGTACAATTATTCTAAAGTGCTGTAAGAGATCATCAAGAGTGTTAATAAAGTACTGAGAATAAGTATGTGTACAATTATTATAAAGTGCTGTAAGAGATCATCAAGAGTGTTAATAAAGTACTGAGAATAAGTATATGTACAATTATTATAAAGTGCTGTAAGAGATCATCAAGAGTGTTAATAAAGTACTGAGAATAAGTATATGTACAATTATTATAAAGTGCTGTAAGAGATCATCAGGTGTGGTAAAAAAGTACTGAGAATAAGTATGTGTACAATTATTATAAAGTGTAGTAAAAGTTCATCAAGAGTGTTAATAAAATACAGAGAATAAGTATGTCTACAATTATTATAAAGTGTAGTAAGAGATCATCAAGAGTGTTAATAAAGTACAGAGAATAAGTATGTGTACAATTATTCTAAAGTGCTGTAAAAGATCATCAGGAGTGTTAATAAAGTACTGAGAATAAGTATGTGTACAATTATTATAAAGTGCTGTAAGAGATCATCAGGAGTATTAATAAAGTACAGAGAATAAGTATATGTACAATTATTATAAAGTGCTGTAAAAGATCATCAAGAGTGTTAATAAAGTACAGAGAATAAGTATATGTACAATTATTATAAAGTGCTGTCAGAGATCATCAGGAGTGTTAATAAAGTACAGAGAATAAGTATATGTACAATTATTATAAAGTGTAGTAAGAGATCATCAGGAGTGTTATTAAAGTACAGATAATAAGTATATGTACATCTAATCTGATTGTATGTCTTACTTTTACTATATCTCACTAAAAATAATGTATGTTTTGATTGTAGACAGTTCATTCTCATTCGACAATGAAAGAAGAAGAAGAAAATTGGGATTGAATGAAATTCAATAGTCTTTTTTATATTATGTTTTAGCATTTTTATATACAAAACTTTTATTCAATAACATATCCATTGATAGTAAGTTTAAATCCCTATGATATATCATCAAATAAACTATATAAAATTTAATCATAATATCATTTCCTTAACTCATTACTGTCTTGATATACAGAGTTTATAATCTTTGTTTAATTTCTCTCTGAATTCCTTCAGATTGCATGCTCCGTCAATTCTGAAAAGATTTAATCCTGATGAAGACTTAGAGTTCATGTAAATCTCACTTCGATCCAATATCATGAGAGCTGGTGTCAACCATTGAAATGATGAGGGAATGTTATACTTTTGAGGATCGATGATCGAACATAATACCACACGCTCTCCCTTACGTTCAACGAAGAATTGCAACGCAATCTCACAATTGTCATTTTCTTCAGACTTATTTGCTTGTATTACTTCTAACGAAGCTGGAATATCCAAAACTTTTAGATCAATCCATTTCCATGGTTCTTGCATTTCCTCGGTTTTAAAAACTGTTGCAATAGGTGACGTAATTTTCTCATCTCCTTCCATATAATTTTCCTTGGATTCGAATATCCGCTTTACTACCGAACTTTTTCTTGATGATCTTCGTAATGACGTAGTTCTGTTCAATCTAGACTTGGTTGGTCTTCTATACTCTCTTTGTTTCATATTCAATTGGGAAGTTCTTTCAGAAATAATGTCGATATTCATACTATTGGAAGTTGACTCCTCAGAAGCTCCAGTAACAATCAACACTAACTAATAATACTTCATCAATTTATACATTATCTTTAAAAAAGTAGTGGAACCATAACAGCGATGGATAATTTCAGAATTTATGAAGTTTACAATCAAAATGAATATTCGTTCGCAGACACATCATTCTCATTCGGGATCGGAAAAAAGAAAATACATACAAGCTCCGACGATCTCGAAATCCATCCGCCACCGTCCGTCAACCCGTCGCCACCGAGCTCTCCGTCAATCCCCGAAACGGCACGGAAGAGCGACCTCTACCGGACGCCAACGAAATTCGATAATCCCAAATACAACCGCGAATCGTCTCGCGGCCCGACTCACCACTCGGCCACCGACACCACCACCGCGACGTCACCAACCAACTCACACCATTACTCGCACCACGAATCACACAGATCGCCATGACTCACACCATGACTCAACACCGCCTAGCTCCGCCCCCCCAACTGTCAATCAAACAGATCCTGATGTGATGTCACTTCCTGCTCCCTAAGCTCCGCCTAGTGTGTGTAGATCTGCTCTCACTATACTACTAATACCTGATTAGATGATACCCGAATGCCCAAAACTGATTCAGAACTATAGAAGAGAGAATTGCTACAAATGAAAAATGCAAGAATTTATATAAAAAAAAGAAACTGAGGAATAGATAATTGCAGCACAAGACCAATCATCATGTACAAGATTACAAAAATGAATATAGAAAAGCAAGAAAGAACACCAAAATGCAAGATGTATAACAAAAAAGGAAAAAACTATATTTCCCTTGCTGAAGTTTTGTGGAAAAACTTTCCAATGTGAATATAAAACTAAACGTGATAAGGTTGCACAGTTCGTACATTGGAATTAATGTTGTGAGTATAAACTACCACATGCGGAGAACTGGTCTGACGATGTTGCAGAATAAGTTGTAGAGAACAATAAGGCAAAAGTACTGTAAGATTCTGCTATACAAAGAGACCATAGAATGCAAACAAGGAGACCAGGTATATTGTTGTTGGGTAAAAAAGTAGATTATGTGTGGTTGGTAGATCTTGCTGTTCCTGGAGATGATAAGGCGGTAGAGAAAGAAAGAGAAAAGAGAGATAAATTCCAGGAACTGGTTGGAGATAGAACAATGTCTTTGACATTCAATGTCAAAGACATTTTTGAGTGTCATACATTTTGTGACTAGCACACTGGACGCAGTGGCGAGCTTAAAATATAAATTAGGGAATTTGAAAATGGGAAACAAGATAGTAGGCACACAATTTTTGTTCTGCGGGAATCTGCAAGTATATTACAGAAATTGCTGAATATCTGAGGAAAGGGGGCTTTACCAAATACCAGAATACCGCCAGACAAAGAGCTTAGAAAAATTAACAAATAATAATATCAATAATGACAATAATTATTATTAGTACTAGTAGTAATAATTGTTATTAAGCCTGAACTATCAACCAACCACTTGGTTTTGAAAACAACTTTTAAAATATTTATAATAAAATTAATAATATTAATTCTGAAGTAAAATATGGGCACGGCCGTACACTCATAAAGAAGATGCCAAATGGATCAAGGAGGCTGAAAATGACTACAAAGATTTAGAGAAACAAACTGATATGATGATCAATGTTGTGGGATTAAAAATAATCCTTGGGAGATTATCACCATGGAAAGCCACTGAACCGAATGGAGTACAGGGCTATTGGGTCAAGAACTTTACAGCTTTTCACACAATAATTGTGAATCAGATGAATGAGATTATCAAAAGAGGCAACCCAACATCATGGATGACAACATGAAGAACCGTGCTAATACCTAAGGATGCAAGCAAAGGCAACATACCATCAAACTATAGACTGATTACCTGCCTGCCAAAAATGTACAAAGTACTGACTGCAAGCATCTTGAACAGCATTTATGAACACCTAGAGAGAAATGAACTACTGCCATGGTAACAGAAGGGCTGTGGTAGGAAAAGTCGAGGAACTAAGGATCAATTGATAATAGACAAGTGTGTTATGAAATACAGTAAGGCAAGAAAAATCAACTTGGTGATGGGATGGATTGACTACAGCAAAGCGTATGATATGGTTCCCCACTCATAGATAATGAAAGTAATGGATATGTTAGGGATCTCAAAAAACATCAGGAGGTTCAGGACAGAGGGTATGAAACAATAGAAAACAGAGTTAGAAAGTGGAGGTAAAGAACTAAGACAAGTATCAATCAGCCGAGGTGTCTTTCAGGGTGACAGTCTTTCTCCTATGATGTTTTTGATGTCAATGATATCCCTCACAACTGTACTGCGCAGAGTTAAACCAGCGTACCATCTCAACAACAAATGTGCAGTTAACCATCTACTGTATACGGACGACCTGACACTGTATGGGAAGAACAAGAACGAGATTGAGACACTGTAACACACAGTGAGAATCTTCAGCGATGACATTGGTATGGAGTTTAGATTAGATAAGTGTGCTACCATCACCATGCTAAGAGGGAAACTAACTAGCAGAGGAAACATCATACTACCAAATGCAACAGAAATCCACGAACTAGAAAATAATGAAAACTAAAAATATTTAGGGGTAATCGAGGCAGACGATATAAAACAATCTGAAATGAAAGCTAAGATCAAGAAGGAATACATTCACAGGCTCATGAAAATGCTGAAATCAAAGCTGACTGCTGGAAATCTCGTTACCACTATCAATACATGGGCTGTGTCCTTGTACAGATACGGAGCAGGGATTATTCAGTGGACGAAGACTTAGTTACAGCAACTGGACAGAAGGACGCTGAAACTGATGACAATGCATAAAGGTCTTCATCCAAGATCTGATGTAGATAGAGTATATGTTGAAAGAGACCAAGGAGGAAGAGGATTAATGAGTGTTGAGGAAACTGTAAATTACAAAAGCCACAGTCTGAAAATGTGCACAGAAGGCAGCCCAGTCGAATTTATAAGAACAACGGGTAAGATCATAAATACCAACAGTGAAGATGGAAGACAAGAGTATAGAAACCATCAGAAAACTGAACGAAAGCAAAACTGGCATGATAACCCAATGAACGTACAGCATCTAAGACAGACAGAGGATCAAGCAGCAAAGGAGACATGGCAATGGGTGAAGAGAGATGTCTCAAACGAGAGACTGAAAACCTGAACATCGCTGCCAGGATCAAGCATTAAGGACCAACTTTGGGAAGGCCAAGATAAAAAAGTCAACAAACAATCCGAAATGCAGATTGTGCAAGCAGAAAGATGAAACAGTGTCCCACATAGTCAGCGAATGCAGTAAGATCGCACAGACAGAATATAAAGGGCGGCATTACAAAGTGGTAAGTGCAGTGCACTTGAGCATATGCAAGAAACATGAATGGCTTCACACAGAAAAATGGTATGGCCACCGTGCAAAAGCTGTATTGGAGAATGAGAAAGTAAAGTTGCTATGAGACTTCAATGTGCAGACGGACAAGGTTATTGAAGCTAGAAGACCAGACCTGATACTAATAAACAAAGAAACCAATCAGTGTCAGATCATAGACATAGCAATACCTAGAGACACAAGGGTAGTACAGAAGGAGGATGAGAAGATTGGTAAATGCAAAGAGCTTGGATTTGAGATACATGTAAACAAACTGTGGAAGGTGAAGACCGAAGTGATACCAATAGTAATTGGTGCACTCAGAACAATATCAATGAGGCATATAGCATACCTGGCCAAGGTAGGAGTAAACATGTCTTTTGAGACTATACAGAAGACAACCATCTTAGGAACAGCTCACATATTGAGGAAGGTCCTCTCTTAGTGGAATTGAGGAAGATGTCGTATCCTTTGGCCTTTTTTTAAGACCCGGACTAAACACGGACTAAAACCAGTCACCTACCACCACATGACTGTGAAGAAAAACTTTTACAATAATAACAATAACAATTACAGCACCAAAAAAAACAAAAAAATTGCAACAAAGTTAGAGAATAGCAAGTAAGGAAAAGATTGCAGTTGATGCTAAGAGTAGACTGTGTAAGACAAAAAAAACAGTCTGATATTGTGTACGAAAGCTCAAAGGTTGTGCAAATTGAATACAACCGTTGACATGACAAAGTGACCCCAACAGTTCACCGGAGTGTCTGTGAGAAGCGCAACCTTGCCCAGACAGAAGAACGGTATGGCTGTAGGTTGTAGCAAGTGTCTGAGAAAGCTAAAGTGAAGTTGCAATGAAACTCAAACATTTGGTCTGGTAAGGTAATGGAGGCAGTGACCAAATCTGGTACTAATCTACAAAAAAAAACCAAATAGGGTTAAATTATCGATATAGCACTTCGAGTAGATGCAACTGAAAAAGAAATGAAAGCAAAAAGAAGAGGTATAACAAGCTGGGATTTGAGCTTCAAAAGCTGTGGAAGGAGCAATCAAAAGTGATACGCATAGTGACTGGAGCACTTGGATCAATATCTAGCCAGCTTTCCTCATAACTCGCTGAGGTTTCCATTGAATTATCTTTTGATACAACTCAAAAAGCAGCACTACTAGGAACTGCCCAGGTTCCATGGTAGACTCTTCAGTAGAAGTAATCATTAAAGTTATCATGATTTGGCTCTAAACTCAGACCTTGACTCCTTTACTCCTAACCATTTGGTTGTGAAGATAATTTTTATAATAGTAATAATAATAACACAGAGTGATGTTTTGGAGCCTATTTTGGTTAGTCAACTGTTAGCTGATAAAAAAGGGGTTTCCTTGTTTGCACAAACTTGCAGAGAAAACTAACAAATATTTTTGTAGTATTAAATCTAGAAGTCTGGCTAATAAAAATCAATCTTATTCATTGAAGTTTCTTCTATAAGAATATTCTTCATTTAAGAATTATTTCTATAAGAATTCATTACAAAATAAATAGTCGCCTTGAGTACAATTAAATGGCTATTTTTTTTGTTTTAAAACAAGCCAGTATACTCCTTCAATTGCATTTATTTAAGTATACTCATTTTGAAAGATTTGATATTTTAATTTTGAAGCAAGCTTAATGAAAGTGTAGGGCAGCTGCTGTGGCAAGATTTTTGCTGATTTTGTCCTAAAACATCCAAAAACTCATTAAATTTGTTCTAGAAACAAATTAGTACAATATTCTGTTTTAGCAGTTACTACTATTTATGTATACTAAAGATTTCACATTTGTACCAACTTCTCTTGCCAACAAATTTCTTGTTTTGTAAATGCTTGTTACAAACTATCATATTCTTTTTGCAGCATATTGTCTGTTTATCTGGATTTATCAGAATAGAAGAGGGTAAACAGAATCAATGTGTTGATCAATGTGACACTAGGACATATTTGTATGATCTAATAACTGGTGAAGTTCGTCATGCTGAAACCCCCAGCTATGTTTTGTACTCAATTGCATGTGTACAAACATGCCCAAGTAAGTATAGCCACAAATATTTAAAAGCATTTTCGCACCTTGAGATTAACTCAATGATCTGTTGTATGATGGCTAATACTCAGGTTGGCGTTTTAAAATAGCCACAATTATATTTGAAAACGCACCTCAAAAGATATTAAAGAAATTTTTTTTTCATGCAAGAGTCTTTTGTGTGAATTAAATGAAAGTTGGAATCTCTTAATCAGAAAATGTTACTAAGTTTTTTAGCTTTGGTTTTCATTAGTTGCAAACTAAAAAGGACTTATTGCCTGTATAGCTCTTAGTATATCAATCAAACTTTTCTAAAGGAATTTGCTCAATAACGGTTAATACTATTGTTGAAAAGGTATTAATTTGTAACGTTCTAACACCTGTTACTGTTATTTATCAATAAATTTACCAACTGACCTTTGCTTAATAAATATACTTTTAGGTAAAAAAAATGGCCGTACAAACATGAACTAAATTTTAATTTGAGAATTTGAATTTTGTTGATTGAAGCATAATTAATTGAAGTTTTCGATGTCTTAGTTAGACTATTAGAATACAGCTACAAAGTAATACATTTCACTGTTTGCTACATGCATTTGATGTTCGTTTGAAATTTTTTTTGCTATTTCACATGATCTTCATGTGTTTTAACTGGTCAATAAGGATAGGCATACAGTAAGTGTATGACAAAGATTTATTTTAACCCATTGACAAAATTTATGCTTAGTATACTGTTTTTCTTATAAAAGTATCTGCAAGAATGTTGCTTTATCTCACCTTTGTTAAGCTTTCCTCAGTATCATTGAGAAAATCAGATATTAAACATTCCATCCTCTCTTCAGTAACTGTATTAATTTCACATGATTATATATAGTACTGTGACATTTATAATACACTTAGAAATATTTCATGAATATTATGTACACGTACTTAAATGGGATATATAGGTATGCTGCTGGTTACCAAAGATGTCGTTTGTTTCTCGGCTGAGAAGTTATTTAAGCCGAGTACATTGAATGTAATAGGATGCAGAATAAGGACTTTAATAGCAATCACTATCAAATAACAATGTTGAATATAGGTGCAGAGAAAAATTGAAATTATGATGTTTTATTGTAACCCCTCAAGAAAGCAAAGAACTCTTATTTATATGCAATATTCAATCTGAGAAAATATTGATAATACTAGCAAATAACATGGGAAATACTTGTAAAACCTTTTTATAGTTTTCTTTAAGCATCTTGAGATGCAGTCAATTTTTTGCTTGCAACTTTACAAGTTTGGTATATTTTTCAATTATGGTTTATGATAGATAGTGATGGTTATTTAATTGTCAAAAAAATTGATGTGAAAACACCTTCATTGTTGTAAAAGCTAAAAGTTTCTACTCAACAAGTACGAATGATTTCCTCTTGATATATTTTGTTTGGCAAAGTTTTCATAATTAAAAATTCAATTTAATCCACTCAAAATTTTGTGAAAGTAAATGAAATTCTAGAAATTACTTTACGGCATAAATTCTAACAAAAAACTAAAAATCACTAACTGGAATCACAAATAGGTAACTATTAGGCTGCATTTTTGTATAACTACGTTATTTTAACACTAAGTTAGTTTGAAATATATCATCAGCACAACAAAAAATCATCATTTTGTAAAATTTACTCTGTATTTTGGCGATGTTGATTTTCAATAAAATGGTAAACACTTTGTTATTACTTAACACCGGAAATCATAGGGCCAATTTTGACTCGCAAAAAACTTAATGTTCGGTAAAAATTGAAAAGAGCATTACACCTTTTGTAAATTTACCAAAATAATATTCTTTATTTTAAATAAAATGCTTAATCATATTGAACCTTATCATTTTAAAGCTTGTTTGTGACCTGACTTATTTACAGCAGTTCCACACAGGTTTGCTTCTGTCTTTTAGTAATTTAAGGATTTGATAAAACACTTATGGCTAATTCTTTTTAACACTTTTAGCAACATTATATTAAAATTGAGGTTTTTGGTTTTGAGCTAAATTCATATTGCAAACTGTTTCTTAATTTGACTGTTTTTAAATGATATTTTTTGCTTGGAGATTATTTTGCTCTTAAAAATGTGTTTCCTTGGATATGAGTTAGCGAAAGTTCTATGAAACTTAAAAAATCCTTTGAATAATGTTCTTTTGTGCCTTGGCTTTAGTTTTCTGTTTATTAACATAATCATTAACTGTCGAATTCTTTAAAGCTTCTAATTCTACTTCTTTAGTTTTTGGCTTCCTTTTTACTACCTTCTAACCAGAGTTATAACCTATTTTGAAAATTTCACAGCTGATATTTATTTTTCCGCGGGTTTAAAAGATTTCTTCACACAGATTCAGCATATTTAATAACATTTTTGGCCCAACGTTTTACCAAATAAAATGTTGCATCAACTATGAATGCAACAAGTTGCATTTAGTTCTCTAAGACTAAAATAGGAGCTGCATGTAATTTGTTTACGTAGGGAGACAGCGGTAATAAAATACTTTTGGCTAAAGCCCATCTAATACAATAAAAACAATAAAAACGTTAGCATTGTCTGAGCTAACATAACCATGATTTTTCTTAATACATTTACAAAGTTTTCAGAGTTGAAATTGCCACAATCGTGTGAATTATTATTGTACTGATCAGGCAAGCAACTGCTGACCACCGCAGAATCAATGAAAAGCTTTATTCATTTGCTTTAAAACTGTATTGCTTGCTGACTGATTTTTCCCGTTTTTCATTTTTGTGATGGAATTGTGATTCTGTGTTTGTTTGGCTTGTAGCAAAAGGAAATGACCTTCACATAATCATTTCATATTACAATTTATATATAAACATTTTAATTACTAGATTTTAGACTTAACAGCATTCACATGCTTTTTTGTTGTTACTCTGCGACAGCTTTATAAACTTCTACCAAAAATGACGATTAGGTGGTTTCTCCCCAGAACCGATAAATGACGTCTATGTTCATTTCTTCTTTCTTCAATTTTGATGGATAAGATTGTTATTCATTACCAGTTTTCTGTATTCAGTGGGAGAACAAATAATTGAGAAAAACTCTACAAGTCAAACAACGGATGTTAATAAGAAAGTTTCTGGATTGGCAGTAGATGGTAATCGAGCAACGTTTTCTGAAACCTTAACTCTTGCTAATCAGTGGTGGAAAATTCAATTCAGACAATCTATTAGTTTTGGCCATGCAATGGTGTATTCTCCAACCTATCCAACAAGTGAGTATATGCTGATACATTGTTTATGAATCATTAAAAAATGCAATAAAGTCATAGATCTAGCCAATGAGTTCCTTTTTGTGGAAACATTTTGCTAGCCCCTGAAAACAGTGAATATTTACTAATAATAAGCATTAAGGAAAGTTAAAATTATAAAATTTTGAAAAGTTCCATTAGGAAATTATTTGTGTACACACAAATTACACAGGTTATAAACCATTTTCAAATTAAAATCATTACATGTAGTTTGCAAGAATTGAAACGAAAACTGAAAACTTTTTGTGATAATTAAAAACGGTAAACAAACTTTCTGACAACTGCAAGATTTCCGAAGGTTTTTTTTTAAATTGCTATTAAGCGGTGCAACCAAAGTTTATTGTTTTACTGTCTTTCAGCAGATTTATGTCAGCTTTTTTGGTTTATGTTGTCATAAACACACATAAACACACCTGGACCCTCTGAGGCCCCATGTTGTACTGGTGCAACACAATTTTCAAAACTGGATAGAGCAACTACAAATGCTTTATAACCAAATGTTATTCTCCAGTGGCTTCTTGCATATCCTTACTCCACCTCAAATCCAATTTAAATTAGATTTCATGATCATGGTGTCATCACATAACTCTAGAACATTTTATTGCATTGAGGGTTCACCACATGCAAAAAAGCAACTTTTTAGACAAGGATTTCTAGCCCTCTGACGTAAGTTGGAATAACTCATTTTTCATTCTACCATTCAAATCATATTATTAGGCTACCTTTACTGCTACTACCAGTAAGACTGCTACGACCGTACTCATTTACTGCCAACGCAAATTTGAATTTCAGAATGATACAAAATTATGCAATTATACTACACTAGATCTAGCATGATAGTTAGGTGTGTAGGCTTCCTGGTGGGCTATTTTTAGGTGTTAGATTAATGATATTCTAAAATAGGCTATCTTAGTTTGTAAATACAAAATGTTTTCAAACCCATTCACTTTATATGACAATAGCAATCGCCTTCGAATGAGAAGCAGAGTTGATGTGACAAATTTGCTAAACATAGTCTGGAAAAGCCAATCGTGGATAGATGTCATACGGAACCAATGGCTGCAAATAGAACCCAAAGAATATTACTCTATAGACAAAATGACGTGTCAATACACTAGAAAGATCAAACTTTGCTGACAATAAATAAAGAGTAAGCCACATCTTGGGGCTTTAAGATCTGGGGTCCAGCAGGAGTAAGTGGCATTTTGCATGGCTTTGAAAGATACCAGGGTGGGGGTGGTGAGTGAACGGTTTCGGGCTAAGAATGTGATGTTGTACTCAAGCTAACATTTACTCTACAAGAAAACTGGAAGTAAACAAACAATTTGGTAACGGCTTGTTCACTAGTCTTCTCCTCATTTCTGAGCTAAATAAGAAGTCTTTGTGCAGAAGCAAAATTTCTTATAGGATTGAAAAATGGGGAATGTAAAACACAGTGTCAGAAAACTGTTGAATAGCAAAATTTAGCTTCAATAATAAAAAGCTTGATCATTTATTGCAGCTGGTAATTTTTGAAGCAGAGCGATTGAAGAAATTGTTGCTCAAGATAAAAGGTGTTTTACTAAGTAAAACATTTTAAGCAAACGCAAAAGTGCATAAAATTGCAAAATTCCAAGACTCTCTGCCATTTTTAATATACCTGCCATCTTCAAAATGCAGGCCCTGGTGGTTGATGGAGGGCCGATTGAGGTCACCCTAGGGCTTTTTAACACAGCTACAAAAGATAAATGATGCGTCTCTAAATACTAAGCACTCTTAGAAAATAAAAAGCTGGCCTGGAACTAGCTAGAGCTAAAGAGTCAAAAACTACAAAATTTACACAAAATTTGGGAATGTCTTCAGATATGTCTAGACAGAACACATTCAAACTTTTCTACAGGTCCCGGGGCAAAACTTGAAAACTAATTGATGACAAAACCGTGTTAACAGTGACATGTGAAGATATGTCACATGACTCCTTATTGCCCTCAGCCAAGCAGAGTAGTAAAGCTCAATGCCTGACAACTGGGCGACTTTCTCAAGTAGTAAATTAGACTACTAAACAAAGACAATTTAAAATAGGACAGGCTACTTCTCCAGCAAATAAGGACTTTCCCAAAGTACGCCACTCATAGCCAGAGGCAGGCGAGCCAACATACCAATGCTCAATTGCTTTATATAAATAGATATATATTTAGAAGAAGGTGATCATCCGGAATGGCTGACCAAAAAACAAACTGTACTTCTGAGAAAAGACCCGAATCAGGGGCCAATTCGCAATAACCATCGGCCGATAACATGCTTCCCTGCTACCTGGAAACTGCTCTCAAGATCAGTTGCAGACAAACTGAAAGAGCACGTAAGTCACCATATGACTATTACTGATAAAGGAATTGGAAGCAACACCGGAAGAGAAAAACATCAGTTCCTGATGGATCAGACGGTCTATCAAGTTAGCAAGAGAAAGCATATAAATCTTGTCATGGCTTGGAGTGACTGCAATAAGGCCTATGACTCAATTTCCCATAGTTGGATACGACAGCGCCTAAGGTTGTACAAGGCTCAACAAATCCTTGTGGCGTTTATCAAGATGTCAATGACCAGAACCAGACGGAACTAGAGGCTAATGGAAGAAAAGCTGGTGAGTGTCAAAATCAAGCGAGGTATTCATCAAGGCGACTCTTTATCACCCCTGCTCTTCTGCATATGATTAAACCCTTTAAACAATATGATTGAAAAGACTCAATATGGGTACCAGTTTAAGAGTGGCATTAAGATATACCATGTCTTCTACGCAGGTGACATCAGGCTGTACGCTAACATGGAAAGGGACATTGATTCACCAAAACACCTTACTCAGGTATACAGAAAGGACATCGAAATGACCTTCATTATTGATAAAATGTGGAAAGCTAATTCTCAAGAAGATCATTCTGTGCCCAAAAATGGTCTAGAAGTGCCAAATAGTACCATCAAAGATATAGAAAAAGGGTACAAGTTCTTGGGGATTATGCAAAGCAACATCAGCCATAAAACCGAAATAAGTCACAAAGCTATTACCGAATACAATAAATGCATTCGTCAGGTCCTAAAAAGCCAGCTCAATGCCAGGGATCAAGTCATGACAATTAATACCTATGCACTGCCAGTATTAAGATACTTAGCAGGCATAATGAAGTAGACTGGAGAGGCCATCAAAGAAACAGATATAGCAACATGCAAATTGCTTACTTTTCATAGGGGACTCCACCCAAAATCTGATACTACCATACTGTATCTCGATAGGAAAGATGGCAGGAGAGAACTCAAAAGTGTGCAGACAATAGTGAAAGAATAACAACAAAGCAATATAGCCGTTGCAGCCTCCTTGGCCACCACAGATCAGTTGCTAGCTAACTTGCAATTGGTTGATCTGCCATTAGAACTCCGCAGTGATGATGAGGAAATTGACCGGCACATGAAAACCTATTCACGGTACTTACCACCGACAAATATGTAAAGTTGGCGATCTCTACCAGACATTCATGTGGCTAAAAAAGGGAACCTAGCAGTCAATACAGAGTCGCCACTCATAGTAGCTCAATAGCAAGTGCTCCCAACAGGGCAACTCCAAACAAAGATCTACCATACTAGAAACGATCCTACATTGTACAGATTGTAGGTGAGAACTGCGCAAAGATGCACCTGAGAGTATCTAACATATCATCAGTGGATGCAAGCAGCTAGCTGGAAATGCATATATATATATATATATATATATATATATATATATATATATATATATATATATATATATATGTATATATATATGTATATATATGTATATATATGTATATATGTATATATATACATATATATACTATATATATATAGTATATACATATATATATATACTATATATATACTATATATATATATACTATATATATATATACTATATACATATATATACATACATATATACATATATGTATATATATGTATATATATATATATGTATATATATATATGTATATATATACATATATGTATATATATACATATATATATATAAATATATATATATGTATATATAAACATATATATATAAACGCATATATATATATATATATATATATATATATATATATATATATATATATATGCGTTTATATATATATGTTTATATATACATATATATATATTTATATATATATGTATATATATACATATATGTATATATATACATATATATATAAACGCATATATATATATATGCGTTTATATATATACATATATGTGTTTATATATATAAATATATATATTTATATATATGTATATATACATATATGTATATATATATATATAAAATTTTGAATACCGCAATACTACCTCTTCAGATATTTTAGAACTAACCTTTTAAATAATAGTGTAAAAGCAAGCCAATAAAAGTTTAATAACCTTTATCAAACTCAGTAACTCTGATAAACTTTAAAAAGAAGATAAAAAAGTTTCTTCTCAAATTTTAAAAATGCAGCGTGCAATTAAGCCATCGTACAAAATTCCCTGAAGTGAAGTTTTAAAGCTAGATATAAAGCACAATAAAGTTTTTTGATGAACAAAAATGTTAAAGATTGACACTCCATATTTTCTTAATTTGTAAACTTGTTCTTTCATAACATTTGATAGGTAGTTAGTGAGTACACTTAGATATGTTAATAAATTTTACCAGTTTAAAAAGAGCTATATCTCTCATGTTGGTGACCTACATGGAAGGTTTAAACAAACAGAAACTGACTAAACTTAGAAAGTAGAAAATAATACAAGTTTTAAAATAGCTTTTAATACGCAACGTTATAATTAAGATATAACGCTAAAATTTATTTTAGCATGTACCTATGAATATTACCATCTCCTTTAAAAGTGTGAGTGATACATGTACAGAGCGTGTACAGAACATGTACAGAGCGTGTACAGAGTGATACATGTACAGAGTGACAAATAAGTATTTGGTAATTTTAGAGATTGTTTAAAGACACTATACTTAAAATAGATGACCTTACAGCTACAACTTCATTAAAACCTTTGTTTAAAGTAGTTTTGACAGCTAACACTTTGAATTAAATTCTAATAAGATATGGTATGCTTTAAAAAATACCATGAACCATTGAAGAAATGTTTCATAAACCGCTAAATATAAAAAAAAATGTTGCAATTAAAAAAACTCTGATGCATTTTAGTAGGTGGTTGATAAATTTAAAGTTTTGAGTAATCATTTTGTTATATTTAAAATATATTTTGCTCACTGTTTACTTATTTTATTCCTATATTCTTATATATCCATGGCACATCAGTTACAAATACATAAAATAATAAAGTATAAAAGGATTGGTTGATGTCAAATTCTATTATAGCATTTGTTTCATGCAACTGGTCAATTACCGAAAAAACTTTTAAAATTGGTATACTTATTTAAAAGCTATTTATTGCTGAATGTAGTATTATGTATTTTAGGTCTTGTCAGATTCAAAACATAACTGTGTTTAAATTAAAACTCAATAATCGACATTGATTTTGCAGCAACAATTGCATGAATCCTTTTTTCAAACTTCCAAATAACATTAAGCAATTTGTGGTCCTTAGTTCGGTCTAAATTTTCTTAAAACTATTAGTATAAAAATTAAAATGCGTAGCAAATTTTTTCTACACTTAAATTCTTATTTTGCTAGAAACAAAATACACTGAAAACAATATTTTGGTTGCATCTCTAAACAGTGTTTAGGACACACTTCATGTAATAATATAACTTTGATGCATAAATGTTGGTGATTAACAATTTTTGTGAGAACATTTGCTGTTTGTAGGCATTTGAGTTTTAATGAATGTTTCAACAACTAATGCATTTGCTAGTCTCACACTCGTGCTCTTTTTTGTCATTTCAAAGTATGTAATTATGTAGCAGCTATTATAATGGTTTTGTTTGAAAACAAACCATATACCGGCACTGCTATATTTATGAGCATATTTTTATCAAAACTATTTTGTATTAGAACTTACTAGTTGTCGTGATGCAGCTTGAATTATTTGACATACAGAACAAATTAATTACCAGTTACAGAGTTACGTGTAACTCAAAAAATTGAATAGCAAAAAACTTTTGTTATCTCAAAAATTGTAATACTTATTTCTAATTAGGTTAGTTTTGTAGAATGAAGTTATTATCACAAAATTTATAAAATTATTTATTTTATTTGTTGTTGTACCAAATTTGCTAAGAATAATGATTTTGTTTAAATTTATAACAGAAGTATGAACATGTCATATTGGTTCTTAAGGAGTTTGTATTCTAACAACTATGTTTCACTTACTTGTATATGTCTCAGTTATTATAGCCAAATTCCAACACTTGCAGTTATTTTTTATGAAGTAATTTTTACTTGCAAGTCGGAAGCTGCTGCTCTGTTGTATCATTTAGTTTTTATTTTAGTTTTTAAATTTTTAATGACCTTTAAGTAAATTTTCATACAGGCATAAAATTTTCATAACTGTTATCATTATTGCAAACCATGAAAACTTTTGCAATTCTGATTTATCAACTAAAGTAAACAATGAGTATACTTTGTAACTTTCAATATTTTTTGGCTGATCATTAAAAATCAGCATTATTCATATTTTCATTAAACTTTGTAGTAAAATTGCAAAAGTTACTCTTCCTGACAACAAGATTTAGCGGAATTTCAATTAGTGACTTCAGAAGTGCTTGGAAAAACTGCCAATATCAAGAAAATGAAGAGAATGATGAGGCTCTGGTAGTTGTATGTGACAATCAACAACATAGCCAAAATATACTACAGTTTGGCATTACCAATACTCTAAAGACACTTGGAGTGCAGATAGCCGAGGTTGAGCTGTACAAACCAGGTATATGGCTTTGAATACTGTAAAAAATGTTTTTGTAAATTTGCTTCACATTAGAAAATTGTTCGGTTTTTGACTGTAATCGTAGCCTGTCTTGACAAGCTGTTGTTTTTGCGGAGTTGTCCCCTGTCAAGCTGGCGAGCAACGCAACAGCTTGTCACAAGACGTACTGCACCTGATGCATCAGCTGCACTTATAGGGAGTTGTTCTCTTCCGTCTATGCGGCTTGGTTGCGATGTTATGTCAGTCGCTCTATTGGTAATCACAACGGACTTCGCGCAAAAATTTATGTAGAAAAAAAAGATGACAACGTTTAACCAGCGACCAGTCTCTGAGGTAAACTTTAGCAGAACTGAAGAACTTAGGCAACAACAGCGACTAAACATGTCGTTATTTGTGCGCTCAGTCAGTTTAATTTCTATTTTTGTATCAGTCAGTTTTATTTGTTCTTATGGATTTTATTTTCAACTTATTTTATTCTCAAGTTTTACTAAAGTTTACAACAGAGTTGTAAACAACCAACAGTCTTTGGTAAAACGTTGTAATCTTATTTTTTATGATTACAGGATTTTATGATTAATTAATTATTGTTATGATTACCAATAGAGCGACCGACATAACATTGCAACTAAGTTGCATAGATGGAAGAGAACAACTCCCTATAAGTGCAGCTGATGCATCAGGTGCAGTACATCTTGTGACAAGCTGTTGTGTTGCTCGCCCGCTCGACGGAGGACAACTCCTCAAAAACAACAGTTTGTCAAGACAGGCTACTGTAATCGATATAGTTTTGACAAACTGTTAGGATGAAATTATAGCATTTTTCAAGTTTATTGGACCAAATATAATGCCACAAAAATAATGAAATTAGATGAAAATTATATGTTTGATTAATTATCTATGTTCTCTAACTCTTACTAACTCGAATTTGTGTTAAAACATGTTTGACGATGCAATTATTTACTGTTATATGCAGCCTTTTTTCATCACAGTTTTGCCTTCTTGCAATGATTATGACTATGATTATTATCATTATTATTATTATCATAATTATTATTATTATCGTTATTATTATTAATGATTATTATTACTATCATTATTATTATTAATGATTATTATTATTATTATCATTATTATTATTAATGATTATTATTAATGATTATCATTATTATTATTAATGATTATGACAACTTGTAGCCTCTTTTATTAAGTCATATAAACATTATTATTACTATTTGCTCATCAAAATCACTTCAGTATTTTTTGATGTCGATATGCTGATTAGCATGCATTTTTACATATACAAAGTGTTTTACTCAAAAATTCCAAATAGTCTGGTGTTAATGTCATAAAATCACATACACCAAGCACGTAAACTTCAGTAAAACTTCTAATTATAAAATTAATCTATTCTGGAAAAAGTTGTGTAAGTATAGATTGTTTTCAATAGAAATCCATTTTACTCTATAAATTGTACTTTATGTTTCAAGCCTGACCGAAGTACAGCTATAATAATGTAAGTTGGATTTACACATCATGATTCAAATCCTTTAGAATAATATTATTACATGACAAATGGAAAAAAGTTCGCAACAAAAACTAACAGAGAATAAACAAACAGAAATTGTGTACACCGAGTTTGTTTATCATTGGCATCGGCTGTTCAGAGAAAGCTAAGAAGAGACAATGATAAAAAGCAGTCAGTGGTGAAACAGGCTTTATTAATGTATTGTTTCCTTTTTACTCAAAATGATTTTTTTTCAAAACGTAAGTAAAAAGACTTATTTGCAGTGATATGAAGTGAAACACAAAAATTTAATTGCTAAAAAAAGAGGTGCTATACTACAAATATAACAATTAATTATAAAAATATGACAACTCCAAATTACACAGCAAACAAAAACTCACCATTTATTGTTCAATAATTTTTGCTCGCAAGAAGGCTCATTAAAGGGCATTTAAGTCACCCTAAGAAAAACAAATGGGTCAATTGATTAAATTAACAAACATGGAAAATTATAATTAGCATCTAGGCCTTACGCATCTAGAAATATATTTTGTAACTACAAGCAAAATTTCTATCGAAAGACATTTTCTAACTTTGTGTTTTTGTATTTAAAATTCTTCACAAGTAGACGTTCTAGAATAGTAATAATAAATTACATGCAGTTTTGTTGAAAAACAATATCAATAAATTGATTGGTTTGAGAGAAAGTGCAATGGATACCTAAAATTTTATCAAATTGGTTGATATGAACTGAGTAAATTATGTTTGTTTTACATATTGCAAATAAAATAGTTTACTGCATATGTTTGCTGTTACAGTTTTTCTAAACCCTAAAATTATTGTACAATAAGCATACATTGTATTTTAGCTTTGTGACACACTACTAGTGATAGCTAAGAATCTCATTCCAGCAATTTTAACTATTTAATTTTAACCTGAAAATTGTTTTTCAAATAAATTCTTCATAGATCATATTTTTACACTTAAGTCATCATTAAGTATTATCTTTTAAAGTAGACAATTTGCAACAAAAACTTTAATTGAAAAAAGATTGTAGAATGTTTGATAAAGCGCGTTAATTCAATGTTATATCAATAGTTAGCATGCTAAGTATTTGCTAAAACTACCAAAACTAAAAGGTTAGAAATGCATCCCAAAGTACAACAACGAAATTACAATTTGTGTACACAATACGAATATATCAAATGTATACCATGTTAAAAGTTTTTTGAAGTTTATTACAGTAAAACTTGGAAGCTGATATTCCGATGTTATCTTGCAGCTTCCTTTGCTAAATTTAATGGAGAATGTGTGAGCCAGTGCCCACAGAGCTATCAGATAAGTGCTACACTCGAATGTCGTGCTTGCCAAAATATGGTATGCCATAAGGTTTGGGATCAAAGGTTCACAAAAACATACTTCAAATCTTCTCTTTCAGTTCTGGAGAACTGTACAAAGGTTTTAGGAAACCTGGTAATACTGAACACAAACAATCCCGGTAAGTTTAACAAAGTCAGTTCGGTTTTGATTTTTGCATAAGTATTATTGATTATTGATTTTGATTGCTGCATTAGTATTTACAAAACAACAACAACAGCTCTATAATGATTAGTCAATTTCTTCAACGGTTATTTTAAAGACAGATTGAATTCATTTTAAAGCTTTACATATAGATGTACTTGCTAATATTTAAGATGAAAACCATGCTTTGCAAGCTCAGTAGTTTTAAAACAAAATGGATATAAAGTTTGACAACAGTCTCACAAGTGGCAGGAAACAGCGAATGTGTTATTGTCTCTTTCAGTTCTTTTATTTTCTCTGCACACGTTCTGTGCAAACGTTGCCCATTGTATAATCATCTAAGGTTGTAATTTACTTAATTTACTACTAGATAATTGTCAAATTTGGCATGGTTATTAAAAGGTTTTACACAAAAACATTATTTTGAACCAACATGTTCAACGTTTATTATTCCAACTTTTCAATGAAGGTTTTTGTGTATTGTCTTATATGTTTTATATGTTTTTATATGTTTTTATATGTTTTTATATGTTTTTATATGTTTTTATATTATTTAATATGTCTGAATATTGATTAATTGGGTTAATGATACATTTAGCAAATTTGAACATTTTTACCATAAGTTTGACCTACCAATAAATCATGAGTTTTGAGGAGCGAATTCAATGTCTATCAACTAAGAACAGGCTTTTATTACTGAAGGTTTGGTGTATTCATGAAATGCTTCAGCTTCGTCAAATGAATCTAAGTATTATCTAACCTAAAATAGTTGCACCTTTAATAACTTCAACTGAAACTGTAATTAAGATTTTGTTGCTTGAAATTGATTTAAAAAATACATTTTTTGATAGAGTTGCCCTTTTAACAGCGCTCTCATTGCAAATCCTTATATAAAGCACATCTCTTCTAGCAAATGTTACTCAGCATAATCACAATACATGTATCGTGTGTTTAGCTTAAAATGTTAGGTAGCATATGAACTATAATTCAGATAAAATTGTGCTGATTAGAATGTTTGAAAATAACCCACTCTGAGTTGTTATGCATTTTGTTGCCATTATTGCTTTTATACTTATTTCTTCCTTTTAAACTATTAGATTCAAGATTTATGTATTTATGCACAAGGTGACACTTTTTAAATGTACATCTAGCCTTTGCCTGCATACGTTTTATCATCCCGTGATCCAGACTTTAGGAGACACACTTGTTCTCACTCCAAAACTTATTGGCACGTTTCAAAGGTTGTTTATTCATGTGCCCATAGTGGCACTTCAGAGTTATAAGAAAAAAATTAGCCAACATAAGTGCATAAACATCTGTAAAGGACTGTTTAGTTTCAGTTGTTTTTAGAGAGTTGCTTTTCTCAATAGTTCTTTGTCTTACAGCTGCTACAAAACCATTCAATATACTTTGAGGAATATTTTAATGTTTGTCTATTTCTGAGATACATTTTTTGGTAGTGTTTGTACAGCCTTACCCAATATCCACAATGTTTTTGCTATCTTTTGATGAGCTGATAAGATTATGAACAATTGATTCAAGTAGTTCGGTGACTACCTTAAAATCATATTAGAATTTTAACTAATTAATATAAATGGCAAAAACATCAATACAAAATGACAGCTTTTAGTTGTTACGCAACACGGCCTTTCGACCTAAATAGCTTGACATCAAGAAGATGATTTTTACCACTAAAGCAGTTTGGATCATGGACTAAAAATATTGACATGGAAGATAAAAAAAATAAACAAAATCTTTATTACACAAAAACATACCTTATAACAGAAAATGTCAGTTTTAATAAGAAGTTATTAATTCAAGTATCCCACATAAAAAGATAAAAAATTAATTTGCAAAACACAATGCCTGAAACTTGACAGCATTTTATGTTCCTAAAATGTACGCAAAGAACTCTACACTAACAACCAAAAATCAGGAGATTCTTAGTAGTCATATACATGTATGTTTAGTGCCACAATTACCCATTCTCAATTACTTTTGCAACTTGAAAACCTGTGATACAAAATCTTAAAAAACCTTTTTAAAGAAATATTACAAATTACTCTTTATTTTCTGCTTTTTAAGTTCTGTTATACTGAAATAAATTTTGAATTTTCAAAATAATTTACCATTTGCTTTAAGAATACATTCAGCAATTCTGATTGGTAATTTGAAAAAATATGTAATGCTGCCAAAATCATTAAGTTTCTTCATTAACTAAAATGCGTTTTTAAGGTGTCAGTTATTTAAAAAGAACTTTTTTACTCTGTATCAGCATACTGAAAGCATCTTCCTAGAAGTACTTAGTTGAGAGATCAAGTACAGATAATCAAACTGTGATAATTAGCCTAATCAAAATTTCAAAGGATTTACCAAATATAAATTATAAGTCACATTTAATATGTTATGTTTGGCCAAAGTGTTACATTCTTTTAAAAAATTACCAGCAAATCTAATTACCATTTTCAATTCTTTTTTACTATTGGTATTTCTATCAATCTTACTAAACTTGTAAACATTTTAGCATTAAGATGAAATAAATAAATGGTAATGACATTTTAAACAATATTCGCCAAGTTTTATTTAAAATCCTAATTATTCTTAATCAATTATGTGCTCACACAGTAGAAAGTAACAGTTACTTTTTTGCTGTAGCACTTAAGCTCTGATACAGTAAAAAAATTTCATTAGAAATTTCTTCATGATTGTTAGAAATTGTTTAGCACAACCAATCTAAAAAACTCTTTAATATCCATTACTTCTGTACATGATGAAATGTTAAGATAATATTCAAACTTGGGCACAGTTTTTTTAAAAAAAGGGAAAACATTACTAATACATATTCAAAGCTACTTTATATTATTCTTGTAAGGGTAAAATGGTAAGTATTATTGTGTTATATAAGTTTTGCAATCATTACTATAGTTATGTTACTAAACACTAGGGGTTTATATCGTACAACCATTGTAAAAACTGCTAATCCTAAAAGTAAGACTTCACAAAACTGCAGTATGTAATCTTTTAGCCGGTTATTGCAGACTATTTCTTCACTGAGATAACAAATTACGATATGCAAAAGCTTTCAGTACGGTTTTTTCTTACGATTAATGCTTGATTTTGAAAGAAAATTTTAGTTGCATCATTCAATAATTTACTGACATGATTAGCGAGCTTTGATTTTAGCTGGTGAGCCATATACCAAAACACAACTGTTTAGGTGGTGAGCCATATACCAAAACACAACTGTTTTAGCTTGTGAGCCATATACCGTAACACAACTGTTTTAGATGGTGAGCCATATACCGTAACACAACTGTTTTAGGTGGTGAGCCATATACCGTAACTCAACTGTTTTAGATGGTGAGCCATATACCGTAACACAACTGTTTTAGGTGGTGAGCCATATACCGTAACACAACTGTTTTAGGTGGTGAGCCATATACCGTAACACAACTGTTTTAGATGGTGAGTCATATACCGTAACTCAACTAAAACGGTACTTGGGAAACTTAAGAGAAGTTACCGGAGACCTGACATTTATCAGTTCAGTAAACTCACTAGAGTTTTTTGATAACCTTGAAAACGTTGGTAGAGATGGTTGCAGCAACTATTGCCTGAGGTAAGCATTTTTAATATAAAAATTAATCCTTTATTATCAACTGTGTCTTACAGATAAGTGAGTCTATGGTATCTACAGCTAAATAAGTTAGAATGCAACTGTAACATCTCAGATGGTTGTATAAATTAATTTGTGTTTTAAAATGTTATATGCACAGTGCTTACACAAAAGAAATAATGATTAATTGATTGGCACTGGTACATTGAATTGAAGCTATACATTTTCACATAGCGGAAAAATAACTGTTGGAGTGAATGTAAAAATATTTATCTTAAACAGGCAAATATCAAATGCAATCACCTAACTCAATAGATGTCTTTCAACTAGGTATTAACTTCTAGACACTCATTTTTTGAATGAGCAGCCAAGTAGCTTGATAGCGGTACACGTTTTTATTATTCAGTGTCTTCGCATAATACAAAATAAGAATATTGATCACTATATTACATGGCTACTGAAACAAAAATATCAGACTACATAATTTAAGAATATAGCCATCTAGATTCATTTACTCAATTATTGCCAATGAAGTCATTACCCTTTTTATTATGATCCATTGTTTGTACTAATTAACACATAATTACTGAATCACTCCGTAATGAGTGACTATATTTTAAACTTCACAAGTCTAACTTATAAAGCCTATCTCTATGCATGAACGACCTGAGTAAAATTTACACTAGAATTTGCCAATAAATGTTGTTTCTAAGCTTTTCATATTTTAATAATAACTTTTTTGAACTTTTTTGAACACTTATAATAATAAAAAAAGTATGTGGTGTGATCTTACAAATAAATAAGTTACAAATGAATTTGACCTGTTAACATATGCTAGGTGTATAAAACATTATTGCAGAAAATAGCTTTGAACTGAGTATGAATGTGGCGTGATACATGTACATTTAAAAAAAAACATTTTATTAATTTACAATCGTTTTCTGCTGAATTAGTTCTCATGCAAATGAACCAGTGCGTTTACTTGCAATGTTTTTGTTGCAATCATGTTGCCAACAGAATATAAAGATCTTAGTAGAACTATGTTTCTCAAGAGCTGTGATATTGTAAAAGCAAGTATCGGTACCACACCGAAAATAATATAATATAATATAATGGCATATATAATATATAATATAATACCGAAAATAATTGCAATGTGTAAAGTAAACAATGCAAAGCCAACAATTATGGTTTTATTGTTTTTTGTGCATTTAGTATTGAAATAGACAGATTAGGTAATCAACTAGTTCTCTTTTTAAAGTGTCAAATTTTCAAATAAGTTAGTCTAAGCAGATTTCAGTTTCTTTTATTTATAACTTGTCATGAAAAAGAACTTGTCAAAAAGCTTCACCAGATTTCTACATGACACTACTTTTTTGGCGATGTCTGCTGTTCGTTGTATTTTCTCCTTTTCATTTTATGAGATCACATAGGACAAAGAGAGTCATGATTGAAATATATGTATATAGATTACTATATTCACTTTGTTTTCTTGAATAAAAGCAAGAGTAAAATGTAAGTTGACAGCTCACGCTTATCAAAGATAATGCTAAATATTCTGTAGACTTGACTCAAATAGATAGTAAAATTATATTTTAGTTGAACTCAAAAGGACAGATTGCAGGATATCAACAAACTCATTTTATGACAAAATGGATTACAGCTAGGCTATGAATAGCCTTGAGCTTCTTGAGTATTACAAAAAAATGCATCTGGAGTCCTAAAATGCAGCAATTTTGGTGATAGAACTATCTCTCTTAGTTTTTAATAAAAAAAAAATTTTTCAATCTTTCATAGAAAACATTAGCACCTCAATATGTGTAACTTTTTCAATGAAAGAAGACAAACTTGTGGCTGAGAATTTGCACCAATGATTTTGACGTAGTCAGATTTTACCCTAAATTGAAGTTGTCTGTTTCACTAACATTGCAAACATGGTCCAAATTGGACTCTTTGCAAGCTCTCTAGAACAACGAGTTTAAATACTTATTATCGGTAGCAGAAACTGCATATAGAATGTTTATGCACTTCACATTGTGAGAAACACAGTTTCTAAACTTATGTGAAGCAAGAATTATCTTCGTGTAAATGTATAAAATAACAGAGTAATATTAAGCATTTGTGTAACTTAGTTATGTCTGCTGCAATTTATAATTCTGTTAACGCTATGTCATGAGGGAAAGTAACTAATAGTAACTATAACATGTGAAGTGAAGATCACACAGTTAAACTGTAATACCAACATTTGCAGTCTCGATGTGAGAAATGTTGTTAACCTTGGTGTACCAAAGCTTAATGCAGACAATCTCAAATCAAAGACCCGGATTTTTGCTCCAAATCTTTGCTTACCAAACAGAAAGTATTTAAACGACACATTTGGAGTAGCTGTCTCAAGTCTGTGCATTGGTATGTTGATTAAACTTACATCATTTCTTCTATCTTAGTGTGACTTGTAAAGTTTGTTATCTTTTCTGATTCGAACTAAGTATAACCAAAACACATTTAGTCATATATTTCCTTTTATCATCACTACTAACAGGTTGTTACACTTACCAACTTTTCTTTTTACCAGAATTACTGTAAAACCACATATACATATATAAATATATATATATAAATTATGTTTATGTATATATGTGAGTATATATATATTATACATATGCATATATATATTATACATACACATATATATAAATATATATACATATATATAAAATTTATTCATGTAAAACCTTAGATAAAAAACAACTTCATTACTATTAGTTTCATGTCTGTTACGCAGACAATCATCAGATAAAATTGTTTTGGTCCAACTGAGTTATATATAAGAAAGGTGTAATTACTATAACGACTGATAGCTATGTAATTGCATTTTGTAGTGTGTATTTAGCAGAATGTCGGCATGTGGAAGCTAGCTCATTACGCTTGTTGAGTGAGCTCATTTCTGGCTTTGTGAGGATGATATATTTTTCTGATATGCACAGGTTACAACGCTTGGTGGCTGGGTCGTATGGCCTTGCGTGTTGAATGATTTTCCATTTAATCGTATATGGTGTGTTCAGGCCTTTTAGCTGCCAGATGTAGTTACTAAGCTCTGTGGCAGATTGCTTGTCCTGGTGCCTGAAAGATGATATGTGGCCGCTGAATCGTGTCTTAAAGGAATTTTCTGTGAGGCCAATATAACTTTCTGTAGGTTTGCTACCGTCGTCTGCGGTGACTACAGCTTGGTAAATGAGCGACTTGCTAAGACAGTTTCCTTCGAGAGGGCATTCATTTGGTGCACGACAGTTGCATGTTTTGTTGTTTGCTGGGTGCGTCGAGGCGTTGTTCAAAAGCTTCTTATTGTGATTGTTGATGGTTTGTTTGATGTTAGGCATGCAGCTGTAGCCAATCTTTGTGTTGTTTCTATTAAATAGCTTTCTTAGAGGGTGATTGCTCGGAAAAGATTTATTTAATATTTTGATGAATGTCTGACCGATGTTATTTGCCACGTTTCTGCTATATGGTGGGTTGAACCATGTGATTTTTCTTCGTCGCCTGTGTTGTTTAGTTGGTGTAGTGGTTTCATGGGGTGTGAATTTCAGCTGGTGTGTATATCCGCTTGTTGCCAATGCCTGCTGGTACGGTGGTGCTGCTCGGTTGAACTCACTAGCATCGGATGAGATTGCTGACAGTCGGTGGTTGATTGCTTGAGGTAGCTGCTTTATAATGCAGGGTGGGTGGTTGGATTGAGTGTGGATGTATGACGGGATGTTATTGGGTTTGTTGTACGGTGAGTATTTCCCAGTTGTTAGGTCGAATGTGACGTCTAGGAAGTGTGTCACTTTTTTGTTGGTTTCGGCTGTGATGTTTAGTCCGTGCTTCTTGAATATAAGGCAGAGGTCTTTTTTTAGTTTTTCGGCTTGGCGGGGTGTAGATCTTGTTGTAAATTTAATATTTAAGCTCTGATCACTCATTGAGCACTATTTGGCAGCTTTAACACACTTTTTTGGAATATATACATATATATATAATATATATATATGTATATGTATATACTAGCTGCATCACCCGTGTTCGGAAACAGATTTACGTGACGCAATAGTTTTTTTGAGAGTTGTCTTTCATACTGTAAAACAACTCCAAGTATGCGCAGTCTACTGAAATTTTTGTGCTGATCAGACTGCATACACATATGCAGTTGTACATGTCAATAATGTTGGAGAGAACAATGGAAATATGCAATATGTTTTACAGCTAGTCTACAATGCATCAGTCTCGAACAACTCAAATCGGAATTGTCCTAATTTTGTACACATAACTGATAATGAAATTGACATTGCTAGGCAAACTGACGTTCTTTAAACTAGCAGTATTGAAACGTTTTACACATTTTAAAAAATTCTAGAAAATATTTTGCTATCGCACTGCCTAGCTATCGCCAGCATTTATTGAATTTAGACTTCTACATGCTTAAAACACTAATCATGACTCACCAGCTCTTTATCTATAGCCTGTGTTTTGACATGGTATACACAAACTTTGCAGCAGTAATGCGGTTGTTGATAAAATTTATTATCAATAAAATCTACTATATAAACTACATATATGGCCTCTCGCCTTTCCAACGTAAGGCATTACATCTGGAACATTTTTGGACATTTGTCCCATAAAAAAAATCAACCCTACACTGTGTTGCAGGACTGTAGTCAAGTGCGAAGTTTTCTGTCCATACGCGGCGCCTGGTAGCAGCTGCTGTAGTTAGTGCATCTTGCTGTTGTCGCCGTTTCATCTGCTCTGAAAATTCAGCGCGCCGAGCAGCTGTTGTAGCTAATGCATCATGTTCTTGTCGCCGCTGCATCTGCTCGGAGGTTTCTGCACGTCTGGCCGATGTAGCGGCTGCTCTGAGCCGTTTGAGTTGCTGCTGGGGTCGGTTCAGTAGTCTCTGCACTTCTAGCGGCTGCAGCATCTATTCTGGCCTGCTTTCGATGTACCTGTGTTTGTTCGGCGGTTTCTGCTCTTCTAGCAGCTGCAGTAGCAGTTCCGTTTCGTTGTGGGCGTAGCAGTGTTTGCTCTGCAGTTTCTGCTCGTCTAGCTGCTGCTTTGCGAATTCAGTCTCTTTCTCTACGGGAATCAATCTGTTCTTGCGTTTGGGCAGTAGATTTTTTGGGAGGCATTGTACTGCTTCAAGCATTTCTAAAATTGAATGAGATAGTTTGCTTTTTTGTAATATACGCTGCTCGCTTTCTTCTCACCGTCGCCTATCGCAAAGCTCGGAGTGCCCGTGCAAGTTCTGTAGTAGCTGTAGTTCTGTAGTACTCATAGCTAAAAAAGAAGTAAAAGTAACTCAGCTGCGGAAGGAAATGAACATGTTCACTATCACAAACAGTGGCAATTCCAACGTTTTCAACCCTTTTACTGAAGTAGACTTATTCATGCAATTTTTATGGTCAACCGCCGTAGACACATTTTTGCTACTTTCCCGGCAATTGCTAGTAACTGAATTTTATTATTAGTTGATAACATAACCAACGATCTTTAGGACTTTTATGGTAGTGACAGTGTTGTCCAAAGATTTCTCTATAAAATTAGCCTAAAATTTAATTTTAAATCTTTGTTTGAGAATTTCCAACTTAACCACTTTGTGTGCATTCCCGCTATAGCGGCTTCGAGTAAATTCCTTTCAAGTTCATCAGCCGGTTTTTAGCCTTTGCGTAGTCGCATTATTTACCCATCTACACTTAGAGCCTGCTTACAGTTACGCTCTATCTACAAAGCTAACCATGACCTTCAGACATGTTTGCAGACATTGGACTGGTCAAACAGCTATGGTCAAAGGGAAGATTTTCGAGTAATTTGCGTTCAAAGTTCAACATCGCGATTAGTTAGTAACAACGCGTAGTAGCTAGTAGTGGATGTGTATTGTAGGCTTCAATTCAGCGATAGAAATGGCAGACTTCTAGCGGAGTGGTGACGAAGATAAGTTAACAGCTATGGATGAGACTGTAGATTGCATTTTATACACAGTACAATGTTTTAATTGCTGGTTATCATATATACTTTTATACATTTATATGCTACCCTTATCAGTCAAATATGTTCGTAGAACACAAATTTTGATAAAACCGCTATTTCACGCTACTTTCAATATTTATTATTTTTAATTTTTGCAATAAAGATAATATGATCAGATACAGAATTTTCTCCGCTTTCCAAAACATTTAGGTATTCTATGTGAAAATGTGAGTGCTT
This sequence comes from Watersipora subatra, assembly GCF_963576615.1. NCBI lineage: Eukaryota > Metazoa > Bryozoa > Gymnolaemata > Cheilostomatida > Watersiporidae > Watersipora > Watersipora subatra. The sequence continues at coordinate 54,965,465 of NC_088715.1, read as the reverse complement.
CTATGGTTAAAACGACATTTTGTTGACCCATGTCATAATCTGTAGAGTGTAGAGCATCATGATTTAATTGTACCTGAACGCGTAATTAGATTATGCAATTGTACCCAAAGTGGTTAAATAGCAGCACTGACTCTGATGGCGATGAAAGTAATGGTTTTGTACAAATAAGGAACATTGTAGAGGGTCGTTTTGCTTTGTAGCTTCACATCGCTTTATCAATGAACAAAGTATAGACACAGTGAACTTTTTGAATAGCAGTGCTTGTTAACGTGTTGGCAAAATGAAATATATAACCAAAACAAATGTTCTAGATGGTGTTTGAAATTGAAAAAATATCATGAAGCGATATCGGCAAAATGGCTGGCAGGAGGCCGATAGCTAAATTTGTACATGGACGCAAGTGAAAGGTTTATGTATTGAAAGTGTGGCAATTCATAGACAATACAACATTGAATAAGATACACTAACCTTTTCAATGTGGAAATTTAGTAGGTGAGAATTGCGTTTTTCCAGTGGCCGCAACCAACAAACGTTTACGCGACCTTCTCGGTACACGTTGGCAGTAAATATTAATTGCGTGTAAATTACTACGCGCTAACCGGATATGACGTGTTTGTGTAGAAACGATGATTAGGTTATGTATAATAGAGGCATGTACTATCCGGAGATTCCCGTTAATGCGCCCTAGATACCTAGTAGCGGGTAATAGTCCGAAAAGTACGGTACTTTATAACGCGGACACTCAATCACACACACAACGATTGCCATTTATATAGTAGATATATATATATATATTTATATATGCATACATCTATATTTATATATGCATACATCTATAGTAAATATAGATGTATGCATATATAAATATGAATGAATGCATATATAAATTTTATATATGCATACATCTATATATATATATATATATATATATATATATATATATAATTGTTTCCTCACCACGGATACCCCGTATGGGTGGTAAATTCTGCTCTAACTCGGGTCTCCTACCAGAGACCTGGGAGTTTGAGCACTCGCCTCAAGATCTTAGCTGTTCCCAATAGCGCACTTTTCTGCAACTCAACTGAGTTGATTGTTGTTGGTATTTGGGCAAGCCACATTTTATGCGCTGGTGGTATTGCGCCCAGTGCCCCAATGACTACTGGGATTACAGTTGTTTTTACATTCCAGCATTTTTCAATCTCTTCTCCAAGAGGGAGATATTTCTCTACCTTTTCTTTTTCTTTGCTGGCTATATAGTAGTCATTGGGTACTGCTGTATCTATTATAGTAGCCCTCTTGTTTTCCTTGTCTACCACCACTATATCTGGTTGGTTTGCTAGGACATGCTTGTCAGTTCGGATGTAGAAGTCCCAGAGGATCTTAGCGCGGTCATTTTCATTCACCTTACCAGGAGCTTCCCACCACTGTTGTGGTTTATTAAGGCCATACTCATCGCATAGATTTCTATACACAACGCCTGCGACATGATTATGCCGCTCAGTGTATGCGTTTCCTGCTAGTAATATATATATATATATATATATATATATATATATATATATACTCATGCTACAGACAGTACTGTTTCGGCTATTGAAGCCTCATCAGTGCAGCTCAGAGCTTAGGCAAGGGACACAAATCCCATTACCAATGAGGGTTGACTTCCTGCCATGAAACAACTAAGTTGCCTCACCAACTTTAAGAAAGTCGATGTGCTGGCACCAGAGTGCTCAAATCACAAAAGTGATGAGCTTTGCACAAAGGCTAATAGTGCCGCACCTCTCACAGAGTGCTCAACCAAACCGAAGTGAGGGAGCATATACTCATGCTACAGACAGTACTGTTTCGGCTATTGAAGCCTCATCAGTGCAGCTCAAAGCTTAGGCAAGGGACACAAATCCCATTACCAATGAGGGTTGACTTCCTGCCATGAAACAACTAAGTTGCCTCACCGACTTTAAGAAAGTCAATGCGCTTGCACCAGAGTGCTCAAATCACAAAAGTGATGAGCTTTGCACGAAGGCTAATAGTGCCGCACCTCTCACAGAGTGCTCAACCAAACTGAAATGTATAACCGAAGTGTATATATATATATATATATATATATATATATATATATATATATATGCATATATATATATATATGCATATATATATATATATGCATATATGTGCATATATATATATATGTGGATATATGTTCACATATATAACTTGATCACTTCAAGTGCATGCGCCGCTATAGCGGTTTCGAGTATGTTCCTTTCAAGTTCATCATCCGGTTTTTAGGCTTTGTGTAGTTGTGTTACTCATTCATCTATATTTAGAGCCTGCTTACAGTTACACTCAATCTACAAAGCTTAGCCTGACCTTCAGACATGCCTACATGTCGATATTTGATTGGTCAAACAGCTATGGTCAAATAAAATAATTCTGAGTAATTTGCGTTTAAAGTTCAACAGCGCGATTAGTTAGTAACATGTAGTAGCTACTAATAAATGCGTATAGACCTCAAAGTGGCAATAAGAATGGCAGACTTCCACTGGAGTGATAATGAAGATATGTTAGCAGCTATGAAAAAGACTGAAGATCAGGCTATTTGTGATTTTGGAGATTCTACAGACTTTGACCAAAACGTAAACTTGGTTCCAACATTGGAAGACCATTTAAGAGTCACCTTGCAAGAAACTGATGAACTTCCAACACCTACATTCAAATTTCTCTCAGCACGCAATCATCATGTCATTGATGAAGTCCACCCTAATGATAGCAACATACCAGGTCCAGTTTCACCACTGATATCTGTTGAAAAAATGGAACTTGACTATTTAATGTTGTTCTACAGTACAAAATTACTTCAAAGAGTGAGTAGCAATGCAGCTGTTATTTATTATCCAGTCATTTCTTTTATATTGTAGCATATTATATCTGACGTAGTAGCATGTTATTTATTTGGCATGCACTTGAATACATGCAGCAATAAATAATATTGAAAATAGTGTTAGCATTTAGCACAATATGTTATTTTTTATAACAAATCTAAAAATTTATGGTTACGATGTTTTTGATATGTGATTTTACAAATGAACATGCAGAAGAAGGAAAGCCTTCAAGCTTGGACTTGGAAAGTAATGGTACCAAAGGAGCTCAAAGACTTCTATCCCATTCAAACATTTATAGAGCTTTTCTACAAATATAGGTTCAATAGTTTATGGCAGCAACACAAAGGTAATAAAGATGACTTTTACTTGTTAGATATGACAGGAGTTTCTACAATATTAATGCAAATGAGGTACAAGCAGATCAAAAAATATTTGCATTATTATGATCCAGGTAGTAAGCCATGCCCTGATGACCCAACCAGAGATTGCGCATACAAAAATCGGATGTTAGTGAATCATATAAAATAGGGTTTCCCAAATATTACAACTGCAGGAAAAATGTGGCTGCAAACAAATGTGCAGTTCCATTTCGCTGAAAGCTTGGAATTAAAGAGTATTTTAAGGAAAAGCCTATCCAATGGGATGTGAAATTGTGGATGCTATTTGACTTGACATCAATATATTCTTATAGTTTTGACCTTTATTCTGGCAGAGAAACGCACTTTGAAAACTTGAGTAATGTTGGTGTAGCATCTGCTGCTGTGATTAAACTGTTCCAAAGTATTTGGAATTCTTATCGCGCAGTGTTCACAGATTGGTACTATACTAGTACATCACTGTGTTATTATTTGCAACAGTTTGGGGTTTACACGTGGTACAGCAATGACTAATAGGATAAGGTTGCCAAAAGAAATTATTGCAGAGGCTAAGTATTGTAAATAAGGTGATTTTCAGTGGAAACAGTGTAAAAACACCACAATCGTTGCTACCAGATGATGTGACAAACTGCCAGTATATTTCCTTTTCACAGCCTTTCTTCCAGAATATGACAATTGTACAGTATCTCGTCATGACAAACCAGGCACAGAGATTATTTTTCCTGCAACTCCTGCAGTTTTCGTCTACAAAAAGATGATGCGAGGCATCAACATAAACGATAAGATGGCGAAGCGTGACAAAATTCAAAAAACATATCGTTGGTACTTACGTTTTGACAAGAAAATGGTTATGCTTGCAATGGTAAACTTATATGTTTTCTATAAGGAGAGAACTAAGAAGACTGTTGAGCAATGCAAACAGATGCTCCGCGTAATACACGAGCTTCTTGATTATTCAAAATTTAGACAATCAAATCCTGGCTGACGGACCTCATGCGTGGCCAAAGACGATGCTCGACTAGTAGACACACCTCACTTCCCCATCGCAGAAGAGGGAAATAATCATTGTTGTGTGTTGTTCTCTAAAAAAACATAATGTATACAGAGATGCTTCTGGCAACAAAGTAAATAACCAAAACAATCATTTCAAAGCATGCGAGACAAAATTTATGTGCCCTACTTGTAATGTTTATTTTTGTGCTGCCAAATCACGCTACACTGATTATCATTCAAAGATGCGATACTGGGAATAGAATATTTATGTTTCATCGTGTACTATACACATTATAATGTTTTAATTGCTTGTTATTGTATTTACTTTTATACATTCATATGCTTATTATATATATATCTTTTATATATATAAAGGATATAAAGGATATATATATTATATATCCTTTATATCCTTATTAGTCAAGTATGTTCGTAGAACATGAATTTTAACAAAAACCACTATTTCATGCTACTTTCAATGTTCACTATTTTAAATTTTTGCAATAAAAATAGTTTGATCTGATGCAACATTTACTCAGCTTTCTAAAAAGTATCGGTGTTTTTTTATGAAAATGTGAGTGCTTCTATGGTTAAAATAAGATTTTGTTGACCCATGTCATGATCTGGAGAGTATCAAGGTTCAATTGTACCTGAATGCAAAATTGGATTATGCAGTTTTACCAGAAGTGGTTAATAATAAATAAATATATATTTATGTATATATTTATTAATACAGTCTTCTCTCCACTGTCATTCGAGAGCCGTTGTATGCTTATATGATTAGTAATAATGAATTACAGATAATGGCTGTCACGCTGAGTGTACTGAACAGTGTACCGGCCCTTCGCCTAATTATTGCACAGAATGTAGGCATGTAATGAGCAAAGGGCGTTGTACTAAGTCTTGTTCAAGGGATGAGGCACCTCAACCTAACAGCAACAAAATTTGTGAACCCTGTCACAAGTTTTGCTTACACTGTTCTGGCAAAGTAAGAGAAACAAAACACATATTGTTTTAGTATGATGCTTTGCTGGGTAAATTCTGCAACGCTAACTGTTGCTATAGAACAGCTATGGCCAAATGGCGTATCAACATCCGGATCCAAATCTTTTGTAGTTTTTTGTAGATACTTCAAGTTGCTTTTCAAAAATATTTTTTGAAGCATTTTTTAAAAATTTGGTTGAAAAAAAATTTGTAAACTGTTTTTAGAAATTTTGTAAATTCATTGTTTTCATTCACAAATTTTGTAAAAAGCAATCATAGGACATGACTCATAAATACTCATCTTCATAAACTTTAAGAGTCACTAGAAATAGCAAAAAGACACATTTTGATAGTATTGTTGTGAACTCAAAGCCCAAATCATCATATTTCTCACTGATATCAGACATATTTATTGCAGCACATTCATTCAGTGATTTATAGTCAAATTATTTATATAAGCGAAAAATTTTCAAATTGTGTTTGAGGCTTTGTTTTCAGCTCATTGTGGATCAACGGGATTAGTGGATTAAAGGATTAATGCGTCATATTTGGCTGTAACAGATCACGGCCAAAATAATTTGGCCATCCCCGCTATCGAGTATTTGTCAAAATAATAGATGATTATATTTATGTGAATCGAATTTTTTAGTCTAAATTACCCAGCTAGCAAAGCACATTTGACCAAATAGGCAGCCAATTAAAACTATGCAACGCCATTTTCCATAATTTATTTACTACCTAATAAAGTCTGTATAACATTTTACGAATCCGGTTTAATGTGAGTTAAAGACTGTGATTGAAATTAGTTATTGCACAAGCTTAATGTATAAAATATTGATCATTTCACTTGTTAATCATCAAATAAACTATTTTAACCTTTTTGAAATCCTAATCTCTAACGTTTTGCAGATCAATGTATTTAGCTTTAGTGCAGATATCAACAAACCTATTTCACTTTAAATTGTTTATTGGTCTATGTGATCTTCAAGAAAACTACTCATAAAGCTCTATCAATTTTTTTAATTCAAGTAATAAAAGTATACATACACCATTTTTCATCAAGATAGGATAATCTCATCTTACAGTGTAACAGTATCATTTTCCTATAAGAAAAACTAATCTTCATTTATTGTATTTACTATTTATAACATATTTGCATTTGCACTGAACTTTCAGTTTTACATCTGGTTCTCCGACATAAATTTAAGAAAAAACCTTGAGCCATACTGTAAGGCAAAGTTGTTGAGCAGCTCTGTACGTGGAAATAGTATTTCAGTTTATGACTGGCTCATGAACAATATAATTAAATCATATTTACAAAATTTGGACTATCTTGTTTAATCTGTTTTTACTGAAGTGTGTTGTGATGTTTATAATGGAAACCAAGCATGTAGCTTTCCTTTTATATATTTATCGATTTAGCATATAGTACAAAACCATTCATATTACTCTTTTGCTTGACCTATGTATTGAGTCAACCTCAAACTGGTAACGTGTCAGCTTTGGGGTCATATGCAAAGATCTTTTTAGATGGACGTCGCATGTTAACTGCAAAGTCAGGTGAATGCTGGGCACTTGAGAAATAGTTATGATTTTTTTTTGTTAGTTTATAGGCTTTTAGATGTTATCAGATTTTGGATCACTTTTAGACATTTGAAAACTGTGAGTCTTGTCAAGAAAATCGTCTCAGAAAATATTGTGTTGGATCATGCCCAATCAACACATTCCTTATTGAAGAAGCAAAAGCATGTGTCACCTGTGGCCCATCAGGGTGCAACATTAGGTAAACTGTTTTTACCACAGAAACTGTAGTAATGTCAACTGCAAATAATGTTTGAAATTTGATCAGAAAAAATTCTAGTCTAATAAGTTTAACTGGTTTGTATAACAATATGCTATGTATATATAAACGCTCACTAAAAATTATACTGTAATCAAAAACAGAATTGAATAAGTGAAGTGGTAAAATTTTAGTGATAAAAAGTTAAAATTCAGTAAAATTGTTGAAAGGACATACTAAAGCTTAGCTTTAATTGTGTGTGTTTAGTAAGATAAATTTATTTGAGACGAACCCAAAGTTTATGTTATGCGTTTGTCTGTCTGTTATACGTTTGTCTGTCTGGAAGGTAAGAACCTCCTTCAGCACATTAAAATGAAGTTTTGTTGCAAATCATAACTGCTAAATACACAAAATAATGTTGGTGTAGGTTAACATACTAACTGCAGCTATTAAGGTTAACATGCTATTTTTATTACTAATTTTTAATATGTACAGCACTTACATTAAAACTTGACAGTCTTTAACAGGGATGTTTGCAATATATAACTACTACGGTTTTTAGACTCTAAATTAATTTTTTCATCTTACGGTACCAACGCTTGAACAAACCAAAATTGTATCATGAGGGTGCACTGTATATACCTTTTGATCGCTACAAACCTTTGGTGTCAAAAGATATTTTCACGTTTTCTAATTAGTGATGTCATTTGTGCATCAGTTTAGAATTTTACCTCATATTGATTTGTTGCTAGAACACCCCTACTGAACAGGTTTTATGAATTACAAATATTTGTTTTACAGTCATTGCAATTTGCTACATAAGCATTAAACTGGAAATAAAAGATCAGGTGAAATTGATCTTAAAAGTACGAATTTCATATTTTTATGAAATATGTTTGCTATGAAGTATTGTTTAAGAAATTTACTGTCGTTACAATCACTTACTTTTCTTATAATTTTTGCTCATTGGATGTTTAGTTTTGATGAGGCGTCTCTATATTTTGATGGGCGACATTATCTGGATTGGTCATTTCATAGTCAAACATCTGAGGTCGACCTGCTTGAAATGATTATCTATAAAGAGAATATGTTTAGTCTTGACAATCATTCAAAGCACGAAGGTAAGGACTTGACTGCAATTTGACAAATTGTTTTTGCATTTTGCTGTTGCAAAAAATTTGCATACACTAAAATATCCAGGCATTTTGCTGCAAAATGCCTGGATATTTTAATGTATGCAAAATTTTAAACTGACCATATGAAGCAATCCTCAATGAAAGACTGTATTGATCTTGATTACGGCTGTATCAGAACTTACTAGCATACCCACAGTTGACCTTGATCTGACATTTGTATAGTTTAGTGTGAAAGGTGTGAGTAGAAAAATGGCAATAAATTCTGAACCACTAAATTGTGAACTAATCTTTGATAATCTTAAAATATTACGTTCAGTCTCTCATGGTATTGGTTTCAACCTCTGTGCCAAGATCGTATAAAATTTAACTATGGTACATTTTTAAGAATTGTATACTAAGGGTTTATTAGAAACTGTATAATTACAAACCATTAAAATCCCAAAGCATATTTTAACTCACAAAAAATTGCTTTTAGAGCAATAAAACGTGTTTATGAGTAAATTAGGACAATGTTTGTCAAATACATGTATCTTAAGACAGAATTATTGATGTACAAAACAAAGGTATGCTTGAAAATTGAATCAAGTGACATGTGAATCCTTTAGTGGAAACTACATTAATCCAAATACTAAAATCTTAGTGTTTATGTTGTTATAAAAATCTTCATTTAATGATTATATTCTTCATCTGCTTATAGCTTACAACAATTAAATAATTTTACTAAAACGGTGGCATTGGAAGTTTCATCACTAAAAGATTTTGAAAAATCTTTTTAGGTAAAAGTTGTCACACCAAAAATTCTATATAAGTTTTAATGAATTGCAATAAACATCAATTTGATTTTAGATAAGTGTATAGTTTCGGTACTGATGACAGAGACACTTTCTGTCTTAGCTGTTCTACATAACTTTTAGTTTTCGATCGTTTTTACAAAAACCTTTACTATTTAGGTTCTTGTTCAGTTAATGCTAAGTTGCTTGTATTAGGTTTTATATATAGGGTAGGTAAAAGCTCAGGATGCATATTTGTGTATATTTGACTGACTAAACAACAACTGAACACGAAATCGTAACAGCTATGCAGGCTATCGACAGGATTATTCATAAACCATAGCTATGCAGAATAATACAGGATAATAAACTAGCTGTAAAATATAATACAGTTAGCTATACAGGGTTATTACTTTATAACAAATCATTTTTTTCTGAAAACAAAAAACCACAAGTAACAGCAAAAAGGCAATGGCAACAAGATAGATTAACAATTACAAGGAAAAGGCGAGCATATTATACATCGTCTAAACTGCTGTAAATATTAACTAGATGCTGTTCTGAAAACTTTCCAGAGGTACAATTTTTATGGTAAATCTCTAGCCATAAATATTTTCCCTGTATCGGCCTGGTGGTTTTGAAACTCTGCCAACTCTTGGTGACGGTAATGGAACCACTCGAAGCACCACCTCTCAAACAACTGACCGCAACCTCACATGAAGCGTCAGAAATTAGCTCAGTCAACCATTCAGCCCTAAGTGTACCTGTAATGAAGATGTTCTATGTATGCAGGGATAATTGGGTCGTGCGCGACTTGACTCTGCAGCTGTGGAAGCAATTATTTTTGTTTTAAGAAATGACTGGTTTCTCTTGAAAACCCTGTCATCATCTAATTGTACTATAAAACTGGGTGGAGTGTCAGCATGTTTGATAGCTTTTCTTCCCACCCAATCATTGTCTTCCAGTTTTACCCATACACTTGTGTCCTCTATAAAATTGTAAGGTATGCTATTTGTGTTGTTACAAAACTCAGGTCTGCTTGTCGTTTTTATAAATATGTCAGCTACTTTATATGTGTTGATATACTGTGATTTTAGTTGTTTAGGCATTATGCGCAGTAGCAATTTTAGGTTTTTACCTTGTGGAGCGACTGAAGGAGCTGTTAGGCCATCACCTAGCGGTGTAGATCCAAGTACGCTTATGACATCATAAAGTGCTTGATTAGACTGATGTGCTTTAATTAGACTTACCTTCACCGTCTGTATCATACGCTCAGCCAATCCATCTGATCTAGAAAATTGTGAGCTAACAGTTATATGACTGACATCAAAAGCTTCAATAAAAGATTTGAATTCAAGTGATGCTAAGTATAATGCATTGTCTGATACCAAGGTTTCAGGTTTGCCAAAGCCCAAGAACTGTTGTTTTAGCAATTCAATTACCTACTTGGATGTAGAGCTTTTAAGTTCATGGCAAGTGGACCATCTTGAATATCTATCCACAGAAACCAGATACAGTAATCTGCAGTAAGTATTCAATGCCTGCGAGCTGGAAAACGTCGATGCTGACCACTTGCAAAGGGTAGCCAGGAATGTCGCATGGTTCAAGTGTAGTTTAGTGTGATTGTGTGATTTGGTATTCTTTTTGCATGTCTCACAAGCATCAAATAAATCTGTAATATTGTCAACATAACCTGTACAGTAAACTGAATTTTTAGCTTTTTCAATGCATTAAGAAGTTCTGAAGTAGCATTTGTGTATAACATTGATAATGGTTTGCATGAGAGAAGGGAGATATTGGTACCACTAACTCACTGCCCCTTAGCACAATATCATTATGTACACTCAAGTCCTGTCACACGTTCCAAAACGGGTTTACAGGTTCTAAACATGAGCGTCTGTTTTCTGGCCAGCCATTTACTATGTATGATTTGAATTTGCCTAAAGTAGGATTGTTTATTGTGGCTTTGATGAAGCGTTCATGGTGTGTTTGGTTTGACAAAGTTTCAGTGGTTATAGCATATATTTGCTCATAATCCCTACTGACTCAGCTTGCACTGTCTGGGCAGTAGCCACTGAGGTAAGATCTACTCCAAGCATCAGCAATAAACATCATGCTGCCAGGTTAATGAATCAGGTCATAATCATACAGTTGAGTTTGAAGTCTTATTCTTTGCCACCTAGGTGTGAGGTCATTCAACCATTTCTTCTTGATGCCAAGCAATGGTAAATGATTAATGGTATTGATGAAGCTTATTTAACCCCATCTTATAGCTAGAAATTACTTTTCTATTTGTTCACAAGCTTCTTCGGCACTAGTTAAGCTACAACTTGCAAACTCAACTGGCTGACCTTTTTGCAGAATAGTTCATCCTATATCATTTTGTGAGCTATCAACACTCAGCGAGATTGGCTGTGTGTAGCGGACCGCTACTAAGTAATGACTTTAACTGTTTGGGTAACTTTTCTTGTTCAGTTCTCCAAGACCACTGAACAACTTTTTTGTCAGATTCCTAAGGGGAGCTGTAACCTTAGTCAAATTGAGACAAAACATGCTTAAGTATGTAGCTATGCCTATCAACCTTTGCAAATTCTCCGGGCACTCTGGATTGGGAATATCAATAATAGCTTTGATGTTTGCTGGGTCAGGCAGTTTTACTCCTTGTCCTATTATATGCTTCTGGTATTTGACTTCTGACTGTTCAAATCTATTTTTTGTTAGATTGAGCTTGAGATTGACTTCTCCACAATTTGTCAACAGTTTTTAAAGTAAAGCATCATGCTCTGCTTTTGTAGGGGCTTGAACTAAAAATTCATCTACAAATGTTTCTACCCCATCAATATCGAAAAATATTTCGCTGACGGCTCTATGGAAAACTTTCACAGCTGAACTTATTCCAAATGGTAGCCTAAGAAAACTGTACTTCCCAAAAAAAATGCAAATTTTGTAAGAAAACTGCTCTCACTGTCGAGTTCAAGTTGCAAAAACTTTTGAATTGCATTTAATGAAGAAAATATCCTTGACTGTGATAGTTTTTAGAATATCGCAGTAGCAGTTGGGAAACCAAAACTTTCTCGTCTGATACATCTGTTTAGGTCAGTGGAGTCAAGACAATTGCGTAGTGACACCTCAGGCTGCACCACATTCACAATGGGATGAACCCACTCAGTAGGCATTTTAACATTGGTTATTGTACCTTTAGATTCCATTAAGTCAATAATGCTTTTTGATGAATCTCTCAATCTAAATGAAACCCTCCTAGGGTTCTGTGCCACTGGTTTGCTACCTTCCTTGAATGTCAAGGTATGCATGCTGGGAAACTTGCCCAATCCTTCAAAAACTTCAGTAAAATTAGATAAAACATAATTATTGGCTACAGCACATACAGTTTCTACTAAATTCATAGTGATACAGCTAGAGAAGTCTAGAAGGGTTTTCTCCCCTTGTTTAACAACTATAAAATTATTTAAAGTAAAAGTGTGCCTGTGTTCAAACATGACTGCTACTTTTCCTACTACTGGGAGTGTGCATCCACTCAATGAAGTTAATGCTTGGCTGCGCTTTTCTATTTTGGTATTGCTAAGACTCAAGCTATCGTAAGTTGATTTGGGCATTACGTTACAAGTGGTGCCAGTGTCTGCTTTAATTCTGAGTTTGTTGCCTTCACAGTTAGCTGTTATATACTATTCTTAAGTGATTGAACAACCTTTTATCTCATGTAGCCTGCCTGAGTTAGTGAGAGCCATCTTTCCTGTAGGCGTCGACTTGCATACTTTGCTAAAAAGTCCTCTCTTTTAGCAACTTTTTCAGAATTTTTTATAAGCTAGACATCTTCTAGCGAGGTGTGAACCACCACGATATTTGCAGTTAGTTACCATCATCCATTGCTGATCACCATATGATTGTTGACCACTCTGCTGGGCTGAATTGGGTGTCTGTTGCACATCTAAGGCGTGTACCTGAGCAACTATTTGTGTCTGTTGAACATCCATAGCGTTTGCCTTGGCAATTAGTTCTGTATTTGACATGTTAAAGTCATTCATGCACTGCTTTTGGTTTGCAAACCTTTGACAACATTTTATGCTTTTAGCTAAAATAAGCTTCCCTGGTACGTTAGCCAACTAACTTTTTCCTGACTCTGATCTAATACCAAATACCACTCTGTCTCTCAAAGCTTTCTTTTTCTGCTTCCTAAAAGTAGCATGTTGTAACTAGGCTTTTTAGTAAAGATAAAAACCCTTCAAATAATTTTTCTTTCTGGTTCACCTGGCTATAAAACTTGATTTTGGAAGCGAAGTAACTATTAAAAGAACCTATCACAGGTTTTATCTCATTTGTTGGTCGCTGATAAGTCAAATGTCCTAAACAGCTCCTGACCTTCGACTCCAAAGATTGTGAGTAGAGTAGCCACCTGAATCTCTTCTTTAGCCTTTTTTTCTGTTGCTGTCATATAAAAGTCAAAGTGCTCCAACCACGCTGTCTAATCTTTTGCTATCTTCACCCTTGTTTTTGAGCAGAGTCCCCTGCCAGGAAATTTCAAGGCAGCCTAAGAGATTCGCTATCAGCCATGTCTGTAAAGTTACACCATCACGGTAAAGTAGGCGTGATCCTAAAATCCTGACACCATGTTAAGTTGCTTGTAGTATGTATTAGATATAAGACAGATGAAAGTTCAAGATGTATATATGTGTATATTTGACTGACTATACAACAACCGAACACAAAATAATAACAGCTATGCGGCTAATGACAGGATTATAGGCCATAGTTATACAGAATAGTACAGGATAAAAGACTAGCTATACAGCATAATAACACATAATAGCCTAGCTATTCAGGATAACCTAGGACAGCTACACAAGATAGTAACTTTATAACCGTTAAATTAGTTATGGTCGGTGTAAAATTCTGAAGTTTTATACTGACTGTAAAATTTTCAGTTATTGCAAGAGTTTGAAAGTATTGATTCTAAAAAGTTTTAGAAATGACCAATTTTTGGATCCAAAAAACCACAGATGCAGCAAAACAGCAAGAAAACAGCACATATATGTATCCTAAACAAATGACCAGTGTTGTGCAAGTAAAGTGAAGTTTTTGTACAAAAAAGTATTTCTAATCAACATTTCAAACATAAAATGTTTCTAACCTTTCTAACCATTCTAACCTTTAAATCAAGGTGTTTGTTTATTTCTGTGAACTGTGTTATTTACGTTTGCTGTGTTTATTTCTATGTAACTTATGTTTGACTGGCTGCAGTGCCTACTACAGATTTAAATTAGTGGCAATAGTCTTGTTGACTACTCGAGTTTAAGCATTTTTTTCACTTATGCCCATGCATTCTTTTGTTCTGGTAGGGTTTCACAGACTTTTTTCTGGTATAGCTTTACACATAAAGCTAGCTGCATTGCTTAACGTGAAGGCATAAAATATTGGCATATATTTCAACTATTTGCCAAATTTATTGCATGGTGTAGCAAGCTGGCTGGTGTAATGTATCAGATAAATAGATGTCCGCATAACTGGAGGCTGTTACACCAAATTCAGTTCGCCGTGGATTTTTCATTCTTACAACTTTATTGCTATAGCTGGACAGACAGAAGAACATGAGGTCAGACAAGCAGACAGACAGACAAACATTGATTTTACACTAGTAGATATAACATGTATACATATATATATAATAGTTATATTATTAATTAGTTGAGTTAAATTGCCGCCCTACTTTTTACATCCGTAATTCTTAATTCACATTCATTCTTTCAACATAATCACTTGAGAGCTTTATATTTTGCTTGTGCCTCAGCAAAGTCTCATGGAGCAGTAAGTCAAAATAGCATTCATTGTATAGATGACACCTTTGACAATCCAATACTTGTTTATTTCTCTCTGAAAAAAAAATTCTTGAGCCAGAAAATCCAAAGGTCACTACCTGAAAGCAAAATTTCCCTCATGATGTGAGAAATGTTGTTAATATTTTGCACTTAAGATCCAATTTTAACTGCCAAAACACCAAAGATGGCATTTAGTTTAAAGAACAACACTATTAGAGAGCATACAAAGTTAATCTAAGATGGTGGTCAGATAGGCTAAGTGTGCACACATCCAATTTTTGCCACCTACTTTAGAGAACTATTGGTAGGACAGAACACAATGTTAACAAGTTTTTCCACTTTTTGCAGTAACCTCATGAACAATTTTCTTTCCAAGCTATTTCTCTGTCTGAGATTATATCTCTGCCGCTATTATTCTTGGAGATTACAACTTGACATGCGTCATGTCATTTTTTAAGAAGATTTTGAACATAGCAGGCATCATAAACGGTAGCAAACTCCATAATATGACCAGATTTATCCATTAACCAGATAAGAATGACAACATGCTTTTTTTCAAAGTTGCGTCATACCCGATAGGTTGTCTTGAGAACCATTTCCAACATCTACTAAAGCATCGGTGATCTAATATGAAGTTTTGGTAGAAGTATTGGAAGTTTGCGAAAACTCAGCAGGCAGCCAAATGCGCTGCACCAAGTGCAATAACACAATGTAATTTCACTAAGCACAATAGCGCTTTGCTAATCATGATAGCTTTCAAGTAATCATGAAAAACCTTTGTCACTTAAGATTGGCATGAGTGAAGCACCGTAACAATTTTGCAGTGTGTTTCTCCCATAGAGTTATTTCCCCCTAGAGTGATAACTGTGCCTTCAACAACACGAGCGTTTCCGGTGCCAACAAGGAGCGTTTAGGCCACGCCCCTTTTTTGTGCTAGTCATCGTAGTGATTGACAGAACAATAACATCAGCCATGATAATGATCATGAATTTCCACAGTTAAGATAGTAATTATTACTCATATTAAATAAATGATGATAATAGTTTATTACTCTAATATATGCTTATTGTTTAAAGCAATTCAATACCTACATGACTTAAAAAGGCACTGAATAGATAGTGTTAAGTAAGTGAGTTAATGCAATCAGTTACTCCAATGATATACAGCCCCCACACATGGGGGGCTGGATATCATTGATTACTCATAGATAAGGTAGATAGTCATACTGGGATTGTATTACATTGGTGTGATGGAAAGCTAATCGACTGCCATCAACTGAAAGTATTGACATTGTATGGTGATAGAGTTATTTATTGACACCACCGTTCACAAACAGCCCTTGCATGTAATATTAGATTTCAATACATATCAATCAAATACATAGACTAGCTTGAAGCAAAGATGTCCACTAGTTAGTGGACATCTTTGCTTGATGTAAGCAAGCAAAAATTTTGAAAGTTAAAGTGGCAAATGTTGTTATATGTTGAATAAAAATAAATTATACTTAATTATACTAAATTATAATTATTTTAAAATAAAATAGACTTTTTTATTACTTTATTTATTAAATAATTTTTTATTGCAATCATAGCTAAACAGAATATATTTAGCTATTACTTGCTAATTATTTCCCATTTACATTTAAACACATTTGCAGTTTAATTTTTCTTCCTAATTCATTTCAACAAAAACCTTCTTTCATGATATGAAATTTAAAAGTTGTAGTTGTTTGAAAAAGCTTGAAAACATTTACAGTTGTTTTTATTTTCTCTCTTCTCTTCATTTATTTCAATTACACAAAACACTTCTCATAATATGTAGTTTGAAAGTTAAAGTGGCAAATGTTGTTATATGTTAAATAAAAATAAACTATACTTAATTGTACTAAATTATAATTATATAAAAATAAAATAGACTTTTTTATTACCTTATTTATTAAATAATTTTTCATTGTAATCATAGCTAAACAGATGATATTTAGCCATTACTTGCTACCCTAAGACATTTATGTATTCGCGGCATCTAACTTTCGCGTTTTCGCGGTGTCATCCTCCCGCGAAAGTTTCATGTGCGAAACTAAACTATCATAACAAACGAGCGAAAAAGCGAAACTAAATGGCTTTGTTCATTGATACTGTATAATGGAATTTTATAACAACATTTATTTTAACGTTTTTAACGACCACTATAGCATCGTTAAAATATAAACCAACAAAATAATTTGACTGTCAAAATTTATTACGTTATTATTTTGCAATTAATTATGATTATTTTCCCATTAGGAATGATTTATAATGATAGGAATTTGATGTCAATGCACATGCATTAGTAGCGCTATCATTTGCTGGGGACATCAATCAATGCAGTGAGCACCGTGTGTTGAAAGAAAATAAGACACATGCACTGACACTCGCAGTACTACACAAGCAGCATGGCTCTGGAAAGGTTTGGATTCACCACTGACACCTCTTCAATACCTTGAAATTTTTTGAGATTTTTTTTAAGTGATGTGACTGACGAGACGTTTTTAAATTAAAATAGGCAAAACATGACCGCAGTTAAAACGCTCAGAAAAAAAAACATCTTTTCCTTTTGAGCGTTCTAACAAAGATCAATTTTGCGGATTTTATTTTAAGTTCATTCGGAGGCTTTTACGTTTTCGATGGGACATGGCCAAGCGGGTGTTTTGATAAAACTTAATCTTCTGCAAACCTTTATAAAAGTCGTTAACAAAAATATTTTGCCTCTGATGATAATAATAATGATGCCTAAGAACTACTAGAAGTTGATGTTTGTCTCTATGGCTTGGAATGAAGTGATATTCTACAGCGATAAAAACCGCGTCCATGGCAGTTGGGCAAATAACTTTTCGAATAAATGATGTTGAGGTCGAATTATCTGAAGGAATTTATCATTGCGTTGGAACTGACCAAACAAATCCGTTTGAGCTGACCTTGTGTTTGAGATGAAATGTTACATTTTATCTGAGGGCGAGTTATTCGAGTTGGACTGTACTTACCGTAAAAAATTCCCAAAAAGTTTGGGCGGCTCAGCCAGCTAGCTGCCCCAGTGAAAACGGGCCTGTTGATAGTCCAAGAAACAAATGGCAGCAAGCGATCAAATTGCATTATCGACCTTGCCCACACCATTCTACCTGCGGTTCACAACTACAAACTAATCACAAATTGAAATTTTTTTTATCGGTGAACTGAACCTGAGGAATCTAATTATGTTTGTTCCACTGCATTTATTTTCACATCACTATATTTTCGCACTCATTAGAGCTGCGAAATTAAGTTGCTTCGAAATTTTACTCTGTGAGCTACTCACGAAACTAAATACTAGCAAAATATAAGTGTCTAAGGGTAATTATTTTACATTTAAGCACATTTACAGTTTTATTTTTCTTCCTAATTTATTTCAACAAAACAATTCTTTCATGATATGAAATTTAAAAGTTGTAGTTGTTTGAAAAAGCTTGAAAACCTTTACAGTTGTTTTCTTTTTCCTCTTAATTCATTTGAACTGCTTAAAAATATTTTCTCATGATATGAAGTTTAAAAGTTAGAATGGTAAATGTTATATAAAAATAAATTTTCTGTCCAAAGACTTTTTTATTACTCGGGCAACTCGGGTAGTACAGCTCATAGTTGATGGCAGTCAATTAGCTTCCCATCACACTAATGTAATACAATCCCAGTATGACTATCTATCTTATCTATGAGTAACTGATTGCATTTACTCACTTACTTAACACTATCTATTCAGTGCCTTTGCAAGTCATGTAGGTATCAGAGATTACGTGTATGTCACAATTTCCATTTCCATAATTCATTTCCATATTATTTCTATTTCCATAACATTTCCATAATTCATCTCTATATTATTTCCATTTCCATAACATTGCCCTACTTCATTTCCATATTATTTCCATTTCCATAAAATTTGCATAATTCATTTCCATATTAATTCCATTTCCATAACAATTCCATAATTCATTTCCATATTATTTCCATTTCCATAACATTTCCCTACTTCATTTCCATAGTATTTCCATAACATTTCCATAATTCATTTCCATATTTTTTCCATTTCCATAACATTTCCCTACTTCATTTCCATAGTATTTCCATAGCATTTCCATAATTCATTTCCATATTATTTCCATTTCCATAACATTTCCCTATTTCATTTCCATATTATTTCCTTTTCCATACCATTTCCATATTTCTAAAATAAAATTTCCATATCCATTTCCCTAAAATTATGGAAATATTTATATTTATGGGAATGGATATGGAAAAGTAAACATTTCCATAATATGTTTAGCGGTTAATATATTCCCTGGTAGGTATTGAATTGCTTTAAATAATAAGCATATGTTAGAGTAATAAACTATAATCATCATTTATTTAATATGAGCATTAATTACTATCTTAACTGGAAATTCATGATCCTTGTTCAACCCTTCTCATACCTGATGTTATTGATCTAGTCAATCACTACGACTGACTAGCACAAAAAAGGGGAGTGGCCTAAACGCTCCTTGTTGGCACCGGAAACACTCGTGTAGTTATCACTCTAGGGGGAGATAACTCTATGGTTTCTCCTATGAATAGAATAGATAGCTGTGCCTTGGTGTTATGTACACACGACGATGCAAAGACTGAGAAAGTGTCAGCAGCCTGTAGGTCCATTGAAGATGGGGCTAAAACGCACCCTGCCGTCGGTAGCTAAAGTTTTTTGAAAGCCGTCAGACACCAAATATATTATTGCAGATAAAACAACTATCACATATTGATGAGCTACATATTTTACCGTGTCAATCTTTCAAGTTATATTAGTTATATTATTTACATTGTTTAGTTAAAACTGTTAGCTGTTTTGCAGTTTATCTAGGCTTTACCGGCTGTTCAGGCGACATGATGGCTTTGGATTGAGTTTTTACCACCTCATCATCTAAAACAACCCATGCTGTTCATTTTTGTTGAAGATAAAATATAGAAATTTTAATTGTTTTTATCAGAAATTATCTGTAGTTTTATATTATTAACAATTGTTTTTGATTTTTTAGGTGATCTGATTGTCAGAATGTTTCATAATTAAAAATTGTAAAATTTGATTGCGGTTAAAAAACTCAGGTCAATCGAAAGCGCGATTGTTACGTTTATGATGGCAATGAGACTGACAGAATAGAGAAGCGTAACACATCGACTTGAATTCAATAGCCAATATCAACTATAGCAATGATAGCAATTAGTGATGTCATTTTTCACATGGTTCTTTTCTCAGCGTATTAATGTTATCGATTTTAATTTATAGGTTTGCTGGCAATCAAATCATCTCAAACAAAAACAATTGCAAAAGACATAAAAACGTCAATACCTTTTAATGAAATTTACAATAAAATTTTGTGTGATTTATTCTAAGACCTCTATAACAACTTTGCTCTGTAAATGTACAAAATTATTTCTTTGATGTCATAACAATATTACATCTGCCTATAATCTCGCATCAGTTAATGTAGCGTATTTGTTTATCTTCTGTCAAGACTAACGAAACAATTGTTTAGTTTTTTTCCTCACGGTTAACAACATCATTTTGCAGTCTGCAAGAATTAATTTTCACTTTGAAAAATGATACATTGGCATTGATGAGTCTGAAATTTCCGTGACCACATGTCCACATTGCTTGCAACTCTTTTATGGTAGTCAGCTAAGTAATGTTTTGCTTTGTGGTCAAACTGCCAAAATGATAGTGTTTTTTGCAGCCAAATTAAATATACAGAAAAAATATTAAAATGGGGTGTATACTAAAGAAAATCGCTTTTGTGCAGAAATTTTTTTTTGAATATTTCAAAGAAGCTTAAACTTGAGCCACAGGGCGCAAAATACTGCTTTTACAGCAAAAGCGCTGAATGTAGGTCAGCCAAAAATAATTTTTTGCAAAAAGTATATCTTCAAGACCAGCAAAAATAATATTCAGAAAATTCGTTAGAGGAATAACTCATTGGATATAAGAATTTCAAATCAAACACCAACTCTATGTTTCTAGTAAGCGGCGCTGGAAAAGTCAACCTATGGAACCCGGTTTATGAATTAAAACCAGCAACTATATATCAAATAGCAATAAAACCTACTAATGATCCTGAACCGATAAATATACCGGTGTCTTTAGCTCTGACAGGTGAGTTTTTATTAAAAAAAGAAATATTTCACTGTATTCAGGGGTTTAAAATAGTGTAAAATATCAAAATAGATGCTTGAGTTTGATATGAATTAATATTTCAAGTGTTACATAAAAAATTCATAATCATTTTTCACCGCATAATGTTTGTTGCTCTCTATGTAAAGTTCATAAAACTAAGGATTTGTCTCAAAAAGAGGGAGATTACTATGTTTCAACAACTAAAAGATTCACCTCTAGTTGATCTACAATAAACTTCAAACTGTGAATAGGGTGAATATCCTAGTAGCCAACAGTCTCTCTTACTAAAACTCCTTAGATGCTATTTTTACAGTATGATGTAACTTTGCAAGCTAGAAAGTTCATACATACCACCAGCAATAATTATTATGAAATAGCGTCTAAAGTTGATTGTTATTTTAAAATTTATGTAAATCTTCATGGAAGATCAAGTTTTGATAGCTTTAGTCATGTTTGTTAGTATGAAAATTTGCAGATTACTAAAAAATGATTATCGTAGAAAAATATGATGGCCACATAGTAATTTTGAATGGGCTAAAAATAGTCAGCAGCTTCAAATTTAATCAATGTAGCTTTTAAAAACAGAGTTAAACTGAGGCACATGAGAATTTTGGTAGATTATAATTAAAATTGTAGTTATAAAAAATACGATAGCTGAAAGGACTATTTAGCTATTGAATTACTAATTTTACTCAGAAATTTCACATTTCATGAACACAGCTTTTAAAAATAGAACTAAATTAAGGCATGTGATGTTGTTGTCAGATTGACTGTTGAAACCAAACGAGCTTAGTGTATGTTACTCTTTCACTGCTTTTGGAGTAGAAACTGCAAGTTCACTGGTTAATGTTTTTTAAGAAACTTTTACAATGAACTATTTTAGGAAAAGGGTACGCCATTGACTCAATAAGTGTTGTATCTCTCTCAGAGGTAGGCATAACTTTGCAGTTCTATATCTATGAATCAATCTACCTTTTGAGACCAGTCTGGATTAAATGCAGTATACTCGGGACCAATTATACTGGTAACGTTGAAATTTCTGGACTTCAGCCTAGGTGGGAAGACTTCCTTCTAATTTCTCTTATAAGACTCAAACAGTTCCAAATCATTTTTTTTCTCATTAGTATAAAAGTCGTTATACACTTTTTGCAAGCTTTGTACATGTATACGCATTCACCCTAACTTAAAAGTGTCTCATAATTAAATTATTTAAAAAAATTGAATGTACTTTAGTGAATATATCTGTGATTTCTTTATGATTATCAATTTATATACAAATATTAAACCTGGAATAACAGTACTTGGATCTAAATTTAACAATTCAAACTTTGCGTATTAGTGACCTGATAAATTACTCTGCTAGAAATTTTTACATGTTTTCATGCTGACTAGTTTTAAAAGCACTAGACACTTTTGCCCAACAAAACAATAATTTGTTCAAAAGATTTCATTAAAGCTCAGAACAAAAAACTATTTAAATGCTGCAGCACAGAAAACTGCTGCCAAAAAGCTAAAGATATTCAAATACCTTCAAAAAAATCAATGTTTTTTGTGGATTAATCTATATTATAGAAACTTGGCAATTTCTAAGTATTTTTAGCTATTTTAAATTACGCGGCTCACAACCTAAACTTCCGTCAGCGTTTTTAAATTCAACTTTTAATGTAAACTTAACAAATAGTACTTGTATGAAGCAGTATCAGCTTTAGTTTGCATAATAACTTGGTGTTAGTTTTCCATGCGTATTTTTTAAATTTCAAGTCTAAAAATTATTTAGTAACTTAAAAAAGTTGAAGTGGTTTTTCATTATTTTACAAAAAGTATTTAAGCTTAAACAGTCCAGTTGTGTTTGCAGTGTCTTTCTTTCTTCCTCAACCTGTCAGTTTATATCAGAGTGAGTTTTACTCATATGTTAGTAGTTTTCTAGTTGGGGTCAACCGTATGTAGCTACAAATAGTTTTGATTATTCTTCAATTCCTTCTCCACCTAAAATTGTATTGCACTGTAGTTATATTTGACTACAAGTAGCACAAAATTAAAACTTCAAAGTAAAGCTTATAAATGTAAGTGAGAGAACAAATTTTGTTGCACTGTTCTGAGATGTTTTCAACCCAACTGAATCAAGTTGCACAAATTAAAAATAAACATTTAGATCTGCTCACATACAAAGAACTGGAACAAGTTACTGTATATGTAAACAGAAAATGGATGACTTTTAAAAATAAAACAATGATCAGTGCGCAAGTAATTATCTAACAATTAACTGCGCAAATTGAGTTTCAAAAATTGATTTGCTTACCAATAAGCATTTCTTTTGAGATTGTTGGTTATTTGAACACAGCAATAAGTTTGTTAAATTATGATCTTGTTTTCTGAATAGTTTAAACATCTTAAATCAAACTAGATTTTCTGTGTATTTCCGAATGAATTGAGAATATCTTAGTGAGAATATCAGAAAATTTGTCAAAATGGCTGGCATCATTGTAGAAAAAAAGAACCCGGTCAATCCACAAGAATGACTTACCCAGCTTGGAACTCATCTTATTACTATGAAGTAGTTCCACTTTACAATTTAGACTCAATTGGTGGACGACTCAATGGTGAGCAACGAGTTCGAATTGAATTTGAAAATTCTGAGAACCAAGTGATAACTTCACATCAACAAACCATTTCAGTTATGAACAAAGGTAATGCAGAAGGTAAATCATCTAAGCTGGTTCATCATTGCAGCAAACTTCTCCAAGCAAAATCACTCAAAGACAGTAAAGTAGATAATCAGCTACACAAATGTTAAAGTAACACACAGTCGCGCATTGCTCAAATTTTTATGATCAAAATCTCATATTTTTCCAGGTGCTGCTGGAAACTAACATATAATATGATTTATTACCAAATATTTACAGCATTTTTACCATTCCTAATGGGTTAAAATCTTAACTCTAAATTTTTATTTTGTCCCTTGCCCTGTAATTTAAGCTATAAATATAATAGAGACAGATGCATACAAACAAAAGGAGCTGCATGATTCAAAAAATTTTTTGAAATCACGCTATATTCCTTGCTGTTTAGATGGCACCACATAGTTTTTTCCAGAACAAAAAAATCAATAGAATAAACACACTAGCTATTTTCTGCGGGTTTCTATTTTGTTAAGGCAAAGTGGATATGTCTCTTCTACCTCAACTCACTATACTTTCGGAAAAAAATTGGCAGAAAACTCACTAAGCTTTTTGCTTGCTGATTGGTCTATTGACAAAAAAACATATGGCCAACTTTCAATAGCTGCGGAACAGTATGCATGTGTATTAAAATATTCATAAAATTAAAGGACAGCAGCAAAAGCTTTGTGAACTATACAATTCTGACTGCAGAAACATTTTCATAAAATTTGGCAACTCATCAGAACTTGTTAGAAACCCAAAGTAATTTACTATTTTTTACCGCAGAACACCAAAGGTTTACAGCAAATAAAAATAATGAAAATAATTTCATGTCTTTCATTTGCCTTTTGTCTTGAGGAAAAGTGTCGCTTAAAATTTATCTTGTTTCTCAAATATGTCATATGTCAGGGCACTTGCCTGTTGAAGTCTGATTGCACAGCAACACAGTTTTGGCCACATTATGATACAACAATAGCAATTGCTTGATGAAATACGATTAATAACATTTAGAGGCATTGTCATGAATTATACAACAAAAGTTCAAGCTATTAGGTAAAATATATCCTAATAAAAAAAACTATTAGGCTTCATCTTTGTTGTTGCACTAGATTGCAAAAGCTAATATTTGTAGCAATGCAAATTTCAAATACTGCCAATCTATGTCAGTGCTATCTGTTAGCCAGAGCGTGTTATTGATATGTCTGTATTATTATAAATTCAAGCCTTAAACATTATCCAAAAAATTTGTCGCATTCATAAAACATGATAATTTGGTAAAGTTCTTAAGGCTGTGCAGAAATCAAAGTCAAAGTTTGCAGGACAGGGTCGTGTTTTGGTGTGCAAAACAATTCCATGTTTTATTCAGAAAGAGTTTCAAGCAGCCAACTTAAAAAGTACCATTAAAGTTGGCTTTAGGTAATTGTCATTTGTTTGGGCAGTGTAAAAAATAATGTTGCTGAGTAATTAGGATTTTGGCTAGACTAAAGCTAATTTAACTGGCCTAATTTTACCTAAACTATTTTTTCTCTATTTGGCCGTCGAGTTTTTTCTAGGCTTGAGACTAATTTTCAACAGTTCAAGTTTTACCAGTTTATGTTTCAGAGATTTTAAAATGTCAATCTTTTTTTACAAAATTATAGATTCAGTAAGTATCACATCTAATCCATTTTATAAGAGAGAAAAAACAAAATTATTTGAAACAATAATAGATGTAAAAGGCAAAACATTATTCACTGTTTTAGCACAGCTTGTTTTGGCTGCTCTAAAAGAAGTAAAGCCGACAGTACGAAAAAGAAGAAAATTATTTTTTTACATTTTTTTTTAATAAATCAGAAAAAGATCAATTCAGACTGTTTTTTCTAAGTTTTATGGCAAGTGAGCATTTTTATGCAATGTTTTCCCACGCCTAACAATTTGCTTATATCGACATAGGAGCTTCCAAATCAGACAAACTCTTTTACCCAGTAAATTTTGTTATCCACTTACAGAATGTACAAAAATACATGTGCTGTAAATATTATAATTGATAATATAATAAAATTAGTATTACTATATTGTATCAGGTAAACGTTGTTTTTTTTAATATTTCAGGTAAGTTATTGTGAAAAAAACAAATGAAAAATATGATAAGTGGGACCAAAACAAATGAATACCAGCGATGTATCTGATGAACAGTCAGAAAAATGCTTCATTGGAAGCCTTTTTTTCAGAATTTAAAATTCACACACTAGTTAAAATTTAATTTTTGCAGCTGTTTTTACCGCTCTTACATAACTTAAATTTAAATAATTTTCTATTATCATTACCTAAATACTTCAAAAATGTCTAATGTATAATCTGTGATGTTTTTTGCAGGTCTTTCTTGGGACTCTTTGGCCGTAACTATTTTAGCTATACTAGGAGGGGCAATGACAATTTTGGTAAGCAGTTCATTAATTTGCATGTTGGGCAACAGCGGTTGTAGGGAGATATACTGTTGAGTTTTAATTATCTATTATCTTATTGCTTTGAACAATTCTCAAAGTCTAGATTTTCTTTTTAAAAAATTTGGAACTAAATTTAGGTTCTCAGATTCAAATGGCGGATAATTGAAAGGCTGAACAGAAGTAGTGACTCTCAAAGAAACCATTTTAATATTATCAGTTTACTGCTGCAATACATTTCAAACTTATTTTATTGTTTTAAGAAAAATATATACTTTTTTTCTTTTGTCATTGCTGTTTATTGTATAGAAAATGTGTTTTTTTAGTAATTTTCCAGTTTTTGCAAATCATGTTCTTATCGGTTCCTAAAACCAAACTATTATACTTTATCGTAAAATAGGATTTCATTTCCAAAACAATTTAATTCTGAATTTGATAATAAAGATTAATGTTTGTTTCACTGCATGCTAATTGACTTGCTTACAATAAAGATAAGCAAAACCTTTCTCTTGCTAGCTTTTTTAGATAGAATTTGTTTCAGATTAGCTAAAGTTAATATTTATTCATATTTCTAATCATGAATAAATATTTCTCATCAAATGAAAATATGAAGTTTCTCGCGATGTCAAAGTCCACCAAATGTTATCAAGTGATAAGCTCACCTAACAAAAACTCAACGAGTTACATTCAAAGCTGGATTATACTATGTACCAAAACTAGGTATTTGCAATTGATATTGGGTTGATGCGGTATCTTGACATAGCAGCTAGCTGATAATCTAGCATGATCTTATCGAATGTTATGTCTAAGTGTCTTGCAATGATTTAACATACGCATTAAAAATTCATTGAAAACAACAACAAAGAACTATATGTTGAAGTAACAAGAAGCTTGATGACTAGTAATAAAATAATAATAGTAGTAATAATAGTAATAATAGTAATAAATCTAGCTAGCTAGCTACCTTCTGATCTTTACTTGTAAATGCATATCTAAAGAAACAAGAGTTTTAGGTAGTTGCTCATGCCCTTGCTTTTAGGATAGCAATCCTTTGCATGTGGCTAAAAATTTGCAGCCTGACTATTTGAAACACAATTCTATTAAGTACTGCCTAAATTGTGGTTTACTTGCTTCAAAAAGGATTTTTGCTTCAAAAGTTAGATTTTCTTTCTTCTTTGAGACTGAACGATTACGGTAGATCATTTATTCAGAGAAAGTTTAACATGAATGCAACCTATGCACTGCTAAAAGCTAACTTGACTCTGGTCCACAACTAATAAGAGTGTATTTATCCTTTTGTATATAATAACTACATTTTCATGTAGTCTTACAAATTTCACAAATACCAGCAACACCACAAATTTTGTGATAAACTTCAATGAACAAATAAAAAAAATAATTGGCTGAAAAATTAGCTCTCACCGGAATTATTGCTATATTTTTAATTCAGTGTAACCAGATGTAAATGAAAAAGCAAACACATATGAGAAGAAAAAAGTAATAAAATAGAATTAAGCGATGTGCTTCTTAAAGTTTTTGTCTAACCCTGATCAATTATTTGAGCACAAAATTGCAATTTGCTAGTCTTTTTCGCTGCCAAAAATCAATGCTGAGTTGGTGTTTATTTTCAGCTCATCACTCTTCAGTATTTCATGAAAAGAATAAGAGAAGTGACAAACAGACTACCAAGGTCACAAGGTAAAAGAAACTCTAAAAATCCTACCAATGCTCAGAAAAAAAAGTCTAACTCTTTAGCATATCCGACTGGTGGGTATTCAAAAATCGCACCAACAATCGTAGCACCGTCTCTCCAGTTACGCTCATCATTAGTTCCAGGAGTAATGCCAGCTTTTAAAGTTCCGTCACATATACCGGAGGCACCAACTTCAGCTCCTAAATTCGAAGCAGCTCAAGATCATTTAATAGACGCCAATAAGGATGCTGAATATGCATTCGATGTTTACAGCACGGAGTTTCTTGCGGTTGCTTCTTGCTTGAAAGTAACAGATGAGAAGCAAAATGAAAATGGAAAACTGACCAGCGATGACATCAAAGAAGATAAAACTCTTTCCCAAGTGCCTAGCTCTAATAGAAAAAAAATAAAGAGGAGAAAAAGTATTAAAAATTAATAAAAGCGGTTTACAATTATTTATTGAATTTAAAAATGCAAATTGAAAATGCCAATTACTTTACTGGTAATCCTGTCTTTGTTTGATGTATGCTTCAAGCTGCTTTGATCAAAGTTATTTCTAAAGTATTACAATACATATTCTTGTTGTTATATGACAATGTAAAATATAAGAATTTGCAGATAAAAATTTTATCTCTTTGTGTGAGTTGAGACAATTTATTATTTTTCATCAAGCTCAATTAAATTATACACAGACACAAATGCACACATGCATCCACATGCACGCGCACACAAATCTGCAGGCATGCCCTCATACATGTATGCTTAGTGTGTTTAGAGTCACAGAGTTCAGGATAAACAACACACAAATGCTTGTACACACCGCATGCATGCACACACATATATAATATTGTAATTTGTTTTACATATATATATAGATATATTGTATAAGTTTATATATACAGCGTATGTATATATGTGTATATATACATATACTAGCTGTGCCACCAGGCATTGCCCGTGTAATAGAAGAGTATTTGGTCAGAAACTTAATTTGTATTTAACATATAACAACATTTGCCATTCTATAACTTTCAAGCTACATATCATGAGAAAAGTTTTTTGTTTTATAAACAATGAGAAGTAGTGAGAGTTTTGCTATTAGCAAGTTTAATAATGTGAGCGAACAGCTTCTCATGACGTTATGCTATGACCCCCGTCACGCACAAAGTAGTTAGGCCTTGCTCCGATATAATGACTTATATTGGCATGCTTGCAATTCGACTCTTGTAGTCTTGTGGTCAAGGTGTCAGACTGGTGATCGGTTTGGTCCGAGATCGAGTCTTCTTCGGTACGGAATATTTATTCCAAGATTTTAAGATCTATAGCCCGATTTCCGACGAACACACGGACTTTGAGAAATACAGATATATATATATACACACATATATATATATACATTATGAAACAATTATATTTATATATATATACATATTACATAAATATGTATTACATTATGACACAAATATGTATATATATGTATAAATATATACAGTGGAACACGGGTAACTCAAACTTCACGGGACCGAGCAAAAGTATTAGAGTGTTCAAGTTATCAGGACAGTCATAAGTGCACGTATTTATCAGTAGATACATGTACATATACAAACTATATATCAATCAAAAGCATAGATTGCTTGTTGCAAGTTAAAGGGTCTCTCGTGTGAAGTTTTAAATATTTTTAATCAGAAAGAATAGATATTTTTCTATCACTTGAGATTTGTTTGTTGCTTTAGGTGATGTGACTGCCAGGACGTTCTCAGATTAAAATTGGCAAAACTTGATCGCGGTTAAAATGCTCAGAAAAAATACATACGTATTATTCTACCGAGCGTTTTAACCAAGATCAATTTTGCAGTAAGTCAGTTATTACAAAACTGCTTTATTATTAAAAACCATTATCAATTTTGCCGATATTACTTTAAAATTATCCAAATTTTACCTTGCTTTTCTTGCTTTCGGAGGGCTTATCGCTAAGCGGATGTTTGGTAAAATTTGATTTTTGCAAACCTTTAAAAAAGTCGTTAATGAAAATGTTTGCCAATGTTGGTAATAACGAGGCCTGATCACGAGGCCTAAAAGCTGATCTTTATCTCTATGGCTTAGAATAAAGTGATATTCTAAAGCGATAGTAACAACCGTCTCGGTAGCCGTTTGGAAAAAACTGTTCGAGTTAACGGAGTTTCAGTCGAGTTATCTAAAGCCATTTATCATTGCGTGGGAACGGACCAAGCAAATCCATTTGAGTTAACCATGTGTTCGACATATCCGAGGGCGATTTATCCGAATTTCACTGTATATATATATATACACGAGTTATAAAGCACTATGCTTTCCAACAAACCGTATCAACAAACATTTCTCTCGAAATATATCTTTTCCTTGGTTCTCATTTGGTACCTTGCGTTCCACATTCATTTGCTACAAACAAAATTTTTTTTCTTTCCTTTTTTTACACATTTTACGTTATTTCTATTAGTTCTGTATATTGCAAATTTATTGCAAATTTAAAATATGACGCTAACATGAAAAAATCAAAAAAACGTAACAGGCAAAAAAATCACATAGTACAACCCCCCATTCAGCGCCATTGTTGCAACCAATATCGGACAAAAATTCTTCAGCATAGTTACAACATGCTTCCCAAAGAAACACCCACTTCAGGCAATATTTAATAGACAAACTGTAAAACTGAGCTACTCAGTAATGCTAAACATGAAAACAATCATTGATGCGAGCAACAAAACCCTCGCTAAAACCATTACACCATAAAGAGAAGACAACACAAAAGTGGCAACTGCAGGCAAAAGAACAACTGCCCTTTGGAAGGAAAATGTAGAGCCAAATATGCGATATATCAAGCAACAGTGAACAACCGTACAAACAACCACGTAGCGACCTACATAGGACTTTGCTCAACAGAATTTAAAACTACATGTAGATACAGCAACCATAAAACCTCCTTTAACCACAAAAACAAACAACACCACACAGAATTGAGCAAGCACATTTGGAAGTTGAAAGACAGCAACTCAACATACAACATAACATGGAAAATATTAGCTCAAGCACAACCATATACAAACAAAACAATGCAAACTATGTGTACTAGAAAAATACTTCATAATGTGCAAACCACACTTAGGCACATTGAATAAAAGAACTGACTTGACTTCTAATTGCAGACATGCTAGGAGTCATCTTCTCAGTTACACTTAGCACTAAATCACATGATTAACACAGCGAGCCCATTTCGGCACTTTCGGTGAAGCTTTTCATTTTAGTACAACCGCGTCTGATGAGTGCATCACACGAAACAAATTTGTAGCGCAAGTACTAAAAGTTTACTTTATTCGTAATATTTTTTCAAATATATATATATATAATATGTATATATACTAGCATATATATATCTATTTTTCAAAGTCTGTCGTCTGTTCGTCATTCCGGCTATAGCTCTTAAAACCTTGATATTTAAATTCCGCATTCCAATGGATTTGAACTCACAACTAATTCGCATCGACAATTTTTATATTCGGTCGCTTGACCAGCATTTTGGGAGCATTGAAAATGCTGTTGTGAAATATGCAG
The DNA here is from genome assembly GCF_963576615.1 of Watersipora subatra. Lineage (NCBI taxonomy): Eukaryota > Metazoa > Bryozoa > Gymnolaemata > Cheilostomatida > Watersiporidae > Watersipora > Watersipora subatra. The sequence continues at coordinate 54,934,141 of NC_088715.1, read as the reverse complement.
ATAAAAGAAAAAGCATAATTGATTTGTCAAAAGGAGTGATGAATATTGATTATAGCATCACAGGTATTGACCTATTTTGATGACCTATTATCATTGATAATAGGTCATCAAAATGACCAATAGTAGCATTACAGATTCTTATCAGGCGGTTTCTTCAAGAGAGATTTTATTATCACATAGAGAACTCTACCACTAACAGTAATTACCTTTATTAATTACAAATTAAAAGAAAAATGGACTGTTTTGTTACTGCATGCGCGGTATGTCAGTATGAGAATGTTAATATGTTAATATTTATATTTTATTTGCATTATATTTATGCTTGCATAATAAAATGAACAATTATCTATGCAACACAAACGATCTGAATCGGGCTATTTTTCAATAAGAATCGGTATATCGGATCAGTATCTGAATCGGTTGGTGGATTTAGAATCGGGGCATCTCTACTAGTTTATGGTCAGCAATTATTACAAGCTTTGATTAATGAGGTAAATTCCTAGATTTTAAAGTTCTTGTGCTAATGCGCAAATATGATACTGTTATGATTGGTTAAAAAAATGAGAAATTTTAATGGGCAAATTTGTAATGTTTTTATTATTTTGATATTAATAGTTTTCGAACTTTTAGGTTACACAGTCAAACCTTACTACCTATCACAATTTCAAAACAATGATGCTTTTGATTTTGTATTTGCAGTTTGGAATATGCGTCATTACATGGAATGTTGCAAAAAATACAGCAATATAATGCTTGACAAATAAAGTTCACTTTTATCATTTGCAAATAATTGTGGCTTTTGAGTCAAACTTAAAAAAGCTATCATCGCACCAGTTTCTACTTCTCAATTAGATTGTGTTGGCAGCGATGTTTGTCTAAAAAAGTAGGCAGCGATAATAAAGATAAATTGGCCTGCACATTGCCTACATAAGTTAAGTCTTCACAGGTCCAAATTATGGCCAGAATTCATTTCATTCTGTAAGAATTATACAAATTTTGAAGCTATACAACTTTATGAATAGTTAAACTGTAAACTAACAAACAGGCTTTACTAAAATAAACTTTTCAACTCCTTATTACTACCGATGACATAAAATACCAAGCAAAGTTCACTCTGGTCATAAGCAAACAATGGTTTTGACAAAATTTTGTTCACGAATGGTTATTTTTAGGCCAACCTAAAATAGTAGGACTTACAGAGTACTAGTAAAAGCAGTACAAAGTTCTACTTCAATTCCTACTCAGTTTACAAGCATCTAATCAGATCAAACTGTCAAGTAGGAAATAACGCTTAATTATTTCGCTATCGATAGCTTGCTTATTTCTGATGTTAAGCTTCAGAGCTTTTCAAGTCTGATGGAGAATTATTTAAACAGAGAAAAGAAACTTTGAAAATGTTTGAAACTTTCTTACCTGTTCAAAAAATTGTAAATTACAATGCTTGAGTGTTTTCAAAAGGTAAAACCTTTAGTGTTTTTAAAAAAAATACACCATGAAAGTCAGGACATGGCAATGAGTACGTAGGATCGGGAAAATGACAGTTAGTAGTTTTTAAAGTGAAGCAAGAAGTGAGTCAGTCAAGTAAATATAGCCAAGTGCCGCATAAAATACCTGTAAATTAAATACTTGTTCAAGCAACTAATGTAGTAACTTTAAAAACGGGTGAAAAATAAATAAACGATCAACACTTTTACGTGTTGATTATTTTTCTTTTGGAAGAAAGCAAAATATTTCTTAGCTAAGTTTTAAGGTCGTGTAAAACTTTCAGTATGGCTGCAAGTTATCCATAATAGAATTGAGCCATTTCAAAAGCAGGATGACAAGCAAAGTCCCATTAATACTATAAAAACTTTTTGAGTTACTTTTATTTTAGTAAAATAAATTTTTTCCGGCATTAAATTTCAGTCTTGCAGACAATAACAGCAAATGAGTTAATTTAGATCATCTCTGAAAATTAGGTACTGACTTCAATAAAGATAACCAAACCAGCTGATTAAACAAGAATAGTAAGCTCTCTATGGATTAGCCACTTGACAGCATTTATTTGAAGTGATATTTCATAACAATACAAGCATAAGCGTAAATTCGCAGTGAGGAATGCGGGATGAAATTTAGTTTAGTGGTTTAAAAGCAGTCTTAGTTAATGTTGATTTTCCAACTATTTCCAAAACTGTTAGTTTAATTTAAAACACTGCAAGTAACTTTAAAAAATATAAAAAATATATAGAAACAAAAGCGTTTATTTTTTTTATTTTTCGAGGGTGAACTCAATGTCGAGTGACACTCCCCTAGTCAAGATCAGCAAATAGTCTGTGCTGGCTAAGAGGGTGGGTGATGTTCTTTGCTGCATGACAAGTTTCGCATGCTCTCACCATCCTATGGACATCGCCAGACTATGCGAGCCGTAACTGTTTGTAAGTTTGGTTTAATCTGGCATGGCATTAGGTGTGCGCTTTTTACACGGCGAGTGCCCTCATGCCTGCGCGGCAGATGATTACCCAATCTGCTTGTTTGCTATGCATTATTCTGTTCCACAAAAACCCATTTTTCAGACAACAAAAGTGCAACTGTTTCGTTAGCTTTTTAAGTTTTTAATTTTCTTGGTCAAGAGTATCACTTTCGATTCCTTGACCTGACTTTAAGGCTGCAATAATACGAGCCTCGCTGCTGCCATTCCGCTGATGTAAAGCAGGTATCTCTTGTCTATCTCTTATCATCCTTTGTAGCTGGAGTCTTACCCTCTGTATGAAGTATCGTGTCGCAGCCCCATTCTTGTAGTTTGGTCTTAGTAGGCCATCCATCTCTGTTCTCAATACTTTTGCACCGTTGGAATTTCGTACAATTTCAGCTGAGCCCGACTGCGTTGCCATACTTGTTGCTGGCCTGTGTTGGAGCTGGAATCTGAATTCCGACAGTATTTTCAGCTACCGAGCCACTTAGTAGCTGGAAATACTCTCTCGGTGTTAGCAACACTAGGAGAGTATTTCCAACCTTTTCTGATGCGCCTGAAAACGAGTGTGTTCAATCGTTTGTTGATAGTGCTTACCAACAGAAAAAAACTTGAATAAACCTTTAAAAACAATTATAAAAACCTACCAAGCATTATCAACAAATGATTAAATGAACAGACACACAAATGTACATGCGTAAAGGCGTACACATGCATGTATACATCTAAAAGTTAGTCTGCATTTGTGTGCTTGTGTAGTTTGGTATGTCCGCTTATATCTATTAAAAGCTGGAAGTTAAAAGCTTACATTCTGCTAAATATGAACACAGGGAGATCACAACTACAAGTTTACAAACCACGCGCCTAACCATTCTGCTATACAGTCCTTATTATGATGTTATCGATCTTGTCATATGCTTTTCTCGAATGCTGACGCTGAATGACGTATTAATTGAAACTCTATGAACTCTATTAACTCTATGAAACACGTTGCTTTTTTTTGTCTTCGCCTTATTAGAGCTAACTTGCTTTCAGCAAAACAGTATCAACAATACTTTCTCGCGAAATTAAAATTTGGCGATTGTATCTCAGTTCAGCGGCATCCGTTATAGTAAAAACGGGTTCACAACCAGATTGGTGATAAAATTTTTGTTTAAACATTACTAAAATGCATACAAAAACTTCTTTCAAGTGTGTATTAGTAAGCTAAATTCATATAAGTTAGATTCAGCATTTATGTTACACGCCTGTCTTGAAGGTAAGAACTCTGCACTTAGTACATTGTGATGTTACATTTTTTTGCACATCATACCCACAAAATGCAATAAAGCTATTATAGGTAATGATAGTTACTAATTTTCACATAATTTTTTTAACTATTTACATGTATATGTTATTTTAAATGTCCTCAAGTATTGGACTCATTCAGTTGTAGTTTGTTTATTGCTTGGTCGATAATTGTGCTATGATTCTTCATTTAGTTGTACAGTCAGTTTCATAAGCCCCTACATTGCATTTATCTGTTGTTGGTCAAATTTGGTTTCTACTTATGGGGGTCCTCCCATGTTTTCTGACGATTCTGATGACCCGACGACAGGGATATTTAAAAAGTGACAGACGTGACGACTATTTATCAATGTAGGTGACGATGATTGTGTAAGTAGGATTACTAAAGGTACGGCTACACGTAACGAATTTTTCGTTGGTTCTGAGTTCTGGCCAAAATTACGAAAAACGCAGAATTGATCGGTCGAAATTCACAGAATTATTTGAGCTGTGCATGCCCACCGAGTTCGTCGACGAAACGCTTTTAACAGATTAAACAGATTATTAGCGAGCACGATTCTAGCAGCTTTAGCAATTAGTATAGTCCAAGACATGTATCGCAATACGCAATAAAAGTGAGAAAGCAATTCAACATAGAACACACGATGTAACTGTTTAAGTTGCGCTATTGTTGGTTAGCGAGCACGACTTTAGCAAATCTTAAGATATTTTTAGTCCAAAAATGTAATGCGGCACGCAAGAAAAATATTAAAAAAAATTCATCATGGTAAATACGATGCAACTGACTTGATTGCGCTAAAGATGGCAACATTTTCCACCACAAAACTATTGCTGCTAAAAAGGAAATATAATTAAAAAATAAACACTTTGTGGCTATAGCGTCCAAACAATCAATACATACAATAACACAATCTAAGCAGTTGCATCGTGTGTACTGCGTTGAATTGCACTTGAACTTTTATTGTGTGTCCTTATACATCTCTTGGACTATACTAATTGCAAAAGCTGCTGGAATCATGCTCGCTAGCACGATTCTAGCAGCACAGAATAATTCTGTGTGTTTCAATCATTTCCTGATTTCGGTTAGAACCAACAAAAAAATTGTTACGTGTAGCCGTACCTTTACTAACTTATTATTTGTCCATAAATCAACATGTTCAACCGAAACTTCACTAGTCTTGGTTTGACGCATTTGGCCCAGCATTTATAGACTGCCAAATAATTAAAGTAAACAGCAATGTGATGGCACGACATTGACAGCAAATCTGTTTCCAAGTCTATGACTGACAGTGATTAATAAAGACAATCTCGGTCTATTTTCAGTACAGGAAATGTAGCCCTAAAAACATAAGACGGCTGTCACTCTTCGGGGAGTAATCAGCAACGCTCCCAAACATCACTAATAAGTTTGTGAAGGTCGCTGGTTGAGCCATGCTTTTGGTTAGCAGAAGTTCAAACTGAGCAAGTTTCAGGTTTTTAACGCAACCCAGTGCCACCAGAATGGATATTTGTATTAAAATAACGAATGTGAAGAAAAAGGTGGTTTTGGTTACCAACTTGAAAAAGGTGACAGTGATTTTAAAAGTGATGGCAGGTATTTTAAAAATGACGACAGTGATTTTAAAAGTGACTATTCTGACGACAACTGTGTGTTGTAGGACCCCCACTTATTACCCTAAATCTATTTTAAAATAGATTTTGGTCAAGCAGAAATGCATTGACATTCATTGACATTCAATGACATTCAATGACATCCTACCACTTCCAATCTCTCTCTTCCTCTTTCCCTTTCTCTGCCTCTCTTTTTTTCTCTTCTCCCTTTCATTTCCCTTTCTCATTACTCCTATTTTTCCTGTACCTCTTTCCTTACCACTGTTAATTTTTTCTCCTTCTCTCTTTTCCTCCCTCTTTCTCTCTTTTTCCTCTCACCCAATCTCTCACTTCCCCTCACTGTGTCTTTCTGTCTTTATCTCCTTCCCTCTCTCACTCTGTCTCCCACTCTCTCCCTCAATATCTTCCCTTCTCTTTCCCTCTTTTTCCTTTTCTGCATCTTTCTATCTCTCCCTCTCTACTTTATGTTCTCCTCTCATTTCTCCCTCCCTTTTTCTTTCTCTCTCACTTTTTCCCCTTCTTTTCTTCCTATTTTTCTCTTTTCCATCATCTTTCTCTCTCTCTTTCTTTTTCTATAGTCCGAATAGCACAGACACAAGCTTGTATATATTATACCCACATATGAATTAAACTCTATCCACTGTGCATGTCATCTACTGCATAGAAACTAGTTTTATTTGTTTAAGTTATTCGTTAAATCGTGTTACAAAAAGCAATAAAAAAATATAGTAGTGCAGGCTGTAAAAATAATTACAAGAAATGTTTTTAAAACAAAATATATATAAGTCAAGCAGCAGCGTAACCAATCACAAAATGTTGATAACTATCAACTATCTTCACACGCTAGGTTCTTGACCACGCAAACTATTTTTTATCTCTACAAGGTGAACATTTTCTTTTGAACCTTCTGAATGAGTATCTTCTATTCCAAGTTTCGCATCTATTTCATCTGTTGCTTTGTTGACGGTTGACTGTCAAATAGGACATAGCCACAGCTGTTATTTTAGTTATTGTAATTTATAGTACAGTAAGGTAAACTTTTATTCCAATATTGAACATGTAATTGGCTCTGTGAAAACTGCAACCAATCAAACAATGGTCTAACATTTGAGACAGGCTGCCTTCTGTTCACCAGATTGAACTACGAAAAATGTAAACAATTTAGATTTTGCGGCCATATGATCAAATTTTATGCAACAGGAAATACTGTCATTACGATTATCATGCTCCTTCAAGTTTTTGCACTAATTCTCACAAGAAAAACTCCATTTAGAATGCAATGTGGCTACCATATAGTGATGGCCATTTATAAAAGCTTTCGTACATTTAGTTGAAGTTTAACCAATATACCATATTATGAAATATTCTATTAAACAACTTCAAAAAGTCTCTTACTTGTATGATCTGTTGAATGATTGTTAGCCCAGTGGACACGAGTGCTAGCCCAAGAAAGATCAGAATGCCACTGATGAGGAAGAAGCGTGGATGCTGAGGTACGATGTCACCAAATCCTATGGTGCTGCAACACAGAAATGTAACAGATTTTAATATTGCTGCTTCTACATTGCTGAGATTTGCCCTCTAAAATTCTCCACCACCTTTAGGAAATTTCCTCCAAAATGCAATTGCAAAGTGTTTGTTCTTTATCAAAATGAATATTAAAGCAGAAGACACTAGCTCTACTAAACAGTACAGATTTGCATAGATAGTCTGTTTTACACTTTTTTCCAAGTGGTGCTTATGATAAAAACCTTACACAGCTTAAAATTACTTTTAAGTAAGGCAAAAAACTTTGCACTAGTTTTTTTAAATAGTAGTTCATAATTTTGACAGCTTTTTCAATCGATAATTCTCTCTGGATAATTAAGAAAGTGAATTAAGGTTGAAAGTCTACCTAGTCGGTGCAAATAATATTTCCAGCAATCCACATCCTGTCTGCATTTCAAATTTTAAGACCTATTTTTAGACCATTTGGTTTTTACAACAAAATAAATATGCTTCTAAATCTTTGTATATTTTACTCAGGTTATACTAAATGTTTATTGTACATCTAACATAAGCTTTAAAATATTTTATTTATAAAAAAGATTTTATACTTGGCAGTAAAAGGTTTTTAACTCATTTCAACTTTGGCGGTATAGAACCAATACATACAACCACTAACAATCAATTTAAAAAAAGCATTTTGATTTGCTTTAACAATTTCTTATCTAACATTCATTTTCTTAACTAAGAAAGGTCTTTTAAATGCTGCACGCCAAAATATTTATTGACTTTTTTTGGTTGACTGCTGCTTTTTTTTGTAGTGTGATTTTTGTATTGCATAATGTGAATTAGGAAAAAAAGATATGTTTGAAATAAATTATTGCCAATAAAGTAATACGATAATTTACTATTCATAAATCTACTCCATTTAAAGCAGAGTTTGTTATCCTTATAGCAACAGTGCTAAGTAAAGACTTAATAAAAAAGGAATAGTGATTTCTTTGTGAACCTGCTTTTGCCAAGTTAACACGCAAGCATATGCAGTAATTATTTAGTTATAGCTAGACTTTGTACACTAACTGCCAATGATAGGATCTCCAGATCCTGTCACTGGCAGTTTTTAGCAGCAGGCAGAAATTTCAGATCTAGGATTTATTACATACTTTTCAGTAGGCAAGTTTTTTATAACCAATAATAATGGTGGGTAAACAAGATTTAAAGACCTCAACACTTTCAAAAATGCAAAGACCTCAACGGAAGAACAGTTACTGTCGCAATTGTTCAAAATTGAGATATAGCCATTTTAAAGTTTACAAATTTTTTTTAGAAAGAATTACAACTTATATCATAGAAACCTTTTAGCTATCGGTCAATAAGGGTGTTACCTGGGAATGTGATCAAAAAAGAAGCGGTAGACATAATTTGGGGTGGCACAACATGGCCTAAGTTAACACCACTACACGGACATTGATCAATTTACTTTAGAAATCATTGACAACTTTCTACGCATTATGTTTCAGTTTTATTAGGTGATAATGTTACAATATTATAATATTCTTATTTTAAACGCTATATTGCAGTAAAAGAAGGGTTTCTACCATCCAAATTTCAACCAAACAAAAATGAACAGGTCACAATACCACAACAACAACAGTTTTACTGTGTCCTAGAAAAACTGCAATATTTTGAGGCCTTCCTCAAAAAACTCATTTAATGTGTTTTGCCTACATGAACAAATGTAGTGTACATGAATGCTCCTACCTGAAGCTTATAAACAGGAAATAGCATGAATCAAAGTATGACCATTCCTCCCAAAGGGTGTATATAGCTGCTCCTGCCAGCAAGTAGGCTATCCATATTACAGCTGCAACATGCAAGATTGTTAGCATAGATTTCATAGAATATACATACAACGATGCTACACTTCTACTTACTGTTGTTTAAAACTTGTAGATATTTTACTTTTATTGTTTGGTTAATTTTTCTATAAAAGTTTTTTTAGAAATAGTACTGCTTTGGAATTTCTCATGAGGAATTAAGGATATGTAAGGGGCACAGACATTGTGATAGTATTTTAATAACTAACCGATCACAATTGCAGTATTATTTTAGTTTGCCATGATCAAGATACATGAGGGTATTCAATATTTGGGTCAGGTAGGCTTTGTTGACTATGAATAGATATATGCTTGCCAAAGCATACATTTTATATTCTGAGTTCTTTATAAACTACTGGTACCTTGGCAGTCTAGTAGGCCTTGAGAATAGCTATCTGCACATATGTGATACATTGCGAGAAAGTGGTTGGTTGACACAGGGTTGAGAGTGTCAGTATAACAACCCAAATTTCATTAGTTCTGAGTCATGCTAAAAACAATCGTTTATCTTAATTTTTAGCTATTGCTCGGGACGGACAGATATGCAAGACTCCTATTGAAGTAAAGACGGACTCTTGCAGTCTATAGTAAAGGATTTTTGTAAACAAAACTTTAAAAACAGTTTGCTAGAATAGTCCCTGGTTCACCATCTAATTGATAGAGCAATTATTATGTTGCATAACTATTATTGGAAATTACCCAAGAAAGATAACTCCTAATATATAAATACAAGAAGGCCTAAATTATTGTTACTAGCACCCTGGCAGTGTGCTGTGAAAAATGGTCGGGTGTATTAATTCCCTGCATAATTATTCATAAATTTTGCATGATGGTTTATTTGCACAGGTGAAAGTGTGTTAGACTTCAAAATTGATTGTAGTGAGTTTGAATCCCACTTGATGTAATATTTTTTTCCAACATTTGTTCCTAGCTTTGAAAAGACTGATGAACAGACAAACGAACTAGAAAACACGGCTCTCACTACACTGAAAAATGTTGTATACCGCCATTCAACCATTTTTAATTACTTTCACCGTAGCAGTCTAAGAAACACAAAGCAAGTGGGAAAGCACCGTCATTGGCAAGTAAAATCTGCACATTTTTTGTCGCCTTTCCCTTCTTACTCTTTGAAAAGGTGCTAGCTAAAATATGTTATAAAATTTGCTACTAATAGTAATTTATTTACTTGAACAACCCTTCATTATAGACAGCCTCAGTCTTATTGACGGGCTGTAAAGCAAGACCATTTTTGTTGGCCTTACAATAGATGTTGCTGAGCATTATTGGCATCTCACCTGCTGCAGCCTCTGCGCTTTGAGCACTCATGGCATGAACATCATGATATGTTTACCAGTTAATGGTGATTACATTATAGCCTTAGAGTTACTTTCAAACACTTGCTAACTTCTTTTATTTGAAAGTCACTGTAATTCAGGACCAAAATTCTACTGTTTTTGTCATCCTAAAATATCAATAAATTAATTTTTCTAGCACATATTAAACTTCTAAAATTTTAATGTAGCCTGACTACTTACAGAAGACAGCAATCACAGCGCATCCACTTAGTCTATCAATGTCTCCTGAGAATTGTTCGTTCCGTGACCTGAATAATAATAATAATAGTAATAATAATAATAGTATGTTTACAAATTAGGATATTTAATTGTTGATCTGTTATTTATGCGGTTCGACTATTTTTGTTGTTGACACGACTACTGGCTTTATCAAACTTACTGTAATTTGGAAATTTTTGAATAAAGTTTGTATTCAGTGTGTCCATATCATCACATTTAGGCGCACATACATAAAGCATTGCTTCAAAATGGAGTGTTTCAAAAGATGCATACAAAAATAAACTGTTTTTGGATCTCCCAGTTAGCAAGCCGACAGCTAGTTTGCCTTCAAACGAGTGTTTTGTTAGCTGGTCCCTCAACGTGAAAAAAAGAAAATTAGTATGCACCAGTGCTTTTTTATTCACCAGTTGTGATCTGCAGCACGCTCAACATTCTTGTAGCATTCTGCACAGCTGGCAATGACTCCCACAGTCTTATCAGATAGCGTTGATATGATCACCAGATAACTGTGGGAACTTTTCACTAGTTTTCATTTTGATCAACCCATTAGATGCTTGACTAGTAAATTGATATGTTGCGCAATGGTTAGGTTCAAGCATTATGATATTTATCAAGAGTTTAGACTGTGTCTGTTGCAGTAGTTTCAGGATGTTAGCAAATTTAATAAGCACCAGATGTATGTAGATAGTAATAGTATGCAGATAAAAGATCATATGATACTAACCATAGTTTTGCAGATGTTTTGAGTCATAAAACAATTCTGAAGGTGTGCTTAATGGGTATGATGCTACTGGAAAATATTTTTACAAATTTTCAAAATCATACAAATTTTCATGGTTTTAGCCCAAAGGACTGTGAAACACATTGTTTTTTATTTGTTAACATTTGCTGTGTGTTGTTGGCCTTTTAACCACTATTTTACCAAATATCATTGAATTATGCGCATATTAAGATGCTTGAAATGAAAGTTTCAAAACTTTCTTTTGCTGGAAAATTTGCCCAGGGATACTGACACACATTTCAAGGAGGACCAGGGTTTAAAGGGTTAATACTGGCACACTAAAAACAACTGCCGTGTGAAAGCAAAGTGTTTTTTCAAGTTTAATAAGCGAACTGTACCACAAATCTAAAAGAAAATTGCTAAATAAGTTACTTAACAAAAGGTGGTAAAAAGATTTTTTATGTCACATCAGTTAATATTATGGCAACATTCTAGCATTTGTTTCTTTAGTATTACAACGTAATAATGTGAAGCTTAAATGTTTATTTTACATTGAGCAACCATGTCTTTAAAAACAAATTGCTGCCTAGGTAAATATTTTTAAAAGCTTTAATTTTTTGTGCACTTTTATCTTTTATGAAAAAATGTAACCAAAGATGTGAAAAACTTTACCCAGATCAGCAGCAAAGGTTAAAAATTACAGCCATTCATTATGGTTAGATATGTGTTCGGTATCACATGAATGCAATTCGATTCTTTGTTGCAGAGTAGCTGTTTTAGTAATATCAAAAACTAATTTCTGTTTATCAGGTCTAAAACAAAATTCTTAGCTGCACAATTTACATGTATATACAGTAGTTGGGTATTTTGAAAGAGGGAATGAGACAAATATTTGACAGCATTTTCGCTCAAGTTTATACAAACTAGGATAATCGTCAATCTAAAAGCCACATACACAAATATATAGAACACTGGCTGCTCACCAACGAAGATAAAAGCATCGCTTTATTCTCCTCATAGAATATTTGATTAGTTCCCCGAGTAGTCCACCAAGATCAGCGAGGACAAGGAGACATAGAGGTATTCCTATGAGAGCATAGATCACTGTAGCAACCTTCCCAGACACTGTATATGGACTGAGGTGACCATAGCCTGAATAAAACAACATATTATTGCTTCCAAGCTTGAGCTTATCAGAATTATCCTACAACTCAAAGTTTTAAGGCTGGACTGTTGCAATTAGCTTGAGCTACTTTAGCAGTTGTAACTATAACTAGATATCGAGGATTTTAGTTATTTGTTTTCTTACTAGAAAAAACATGTGGGAAGTTTTAATTGTGAAGATTTTAGCTGCAATGATCATTAGCAAGCTAACCATTACCGGGTTTCTATGCTTCAAATAGATTCAGGGTTGATCTCTGCTGACAAATTCGCACCTTATTAAGTAAACACCTTGGAGAAATCAATTAAGTTGCACTTAATTGATTTCTCCAAGACTAGTATATGCTCCTCGAAACATAACTTGTTAAGGTAAACTCGCTTTCAGGTCATGGTCACTTTTAAATTTATGCTTCATACACTTGTTGTACCAACTCAGGCAGGATATTCGATCAGAAATTTCTTCAAAAATAATAAATAGTATATACCTCTATATTACAAAACAGCAACAGTATCTACTACTTGTTATACAATTATTACTTTTTATGAACGTCAACCACTTTAATTCAAAAAAACTTATTTTATGCTAGAAGAGTTAAACCAAAGAAGAGTTTGCCACTAGTGCAATTGGAATCTGTTCATTCGGTAGGTTCATTTATCTAATGAATAAGGCAATATAATAAATAAAGAAGGTAATGATCTCATCTTTGTTGTATGAGCAACGTACCATTAGTAATAGTAGTTACAATATATTGACGTGGTAGTCTGATGAAATGTGCTGATCTTTTTACCTCCACTAAATGGAGCTTAACTGTGTATTACCAGTTTAAATCCATTCAATGTGAGCGCTTCAGAGACATCGAATAGTAGTCTTACTGTGAATGGCTTCACACAAAGTTCGCGAAGCGAAATGGCGTAGAGTTCGTTTGGATTTTACCCTATTTATGATTCAGAGTGGAAAAACTCTAAATCCATTTTAAGCATGGAAACTCAGTATATAACAGGCTTCCTGAACTAATACCTTTACCGACTTCATATGAATAACTTCATTTTATGAAAAGTATAATTAAAAATAATTTTGCGCAAAGTTCTAGTAAATTTTAACAGAAAGTATCTGTATTTGTTTATACTTTAGAACTGTTTCTGATGTTTGAGGTGATCTGATAGCTAAGATGTTTCGAGAGAAAAATCAATAAAGCTTGTTTCCGGTTCAAATGCTCAGACCACGCGAAAGAACAATTATGACGTCTATAGATGCAGAGAGACTGACAAAATAAAGATGCTTAATACTACAAGTTGAACACAATAGCCAAAATCAACCATCGTAATGATAAAAACTAGTGAAGTTATTTTGCAAGTTATTTTCTTCTGAGCTTTTTAACTACAATGATGTTTGGTTGATTTTAATTTTGAAACAGTTCAGATCATCTCTAATATCAGAAAAAATTTCAAATGATAGAAAAATACCTATAACTTCTGATAAAATATATGATCTAATCATATATTAGTGAATGTGATGACCACTTGTTTGCTATTTTTCTACTTAGCCTACAGCATGAGCACATACATGTATTTTAAACATTTTTTTGAACTATTTTTATAAACCATTATGGAGCCCATATTTTATGTTTTATCCAACTAACAATGACATTCCTGGGACATTCTGCACTGATACGTGTAAAGCAAGGTTTTTCATAATGTTATACAAATGTTATTTGATGGTGTCATTGTATTATGTTCCAACAATGTCACAGGATCATTTTGCAGAATGTTGTGCAGAAACTTTATTGTAATGTTTGATAGGATGCCACAGGAATCAACTTTGCTAACAATATCATAAAGCTGTTAGAGAACATTGTTAGTGAATGTCCCAGGAATGTTTCAGGAATGTTACTTTAGAATGTTCAGTCTAACCGTACATATAATGTTAGCTTGCAATCTGGTTGAAACATCATGGTATAACATCATTTTATCTTCAAATGAATGCTCCAGGAATGTTACAGGTACGTTACTTTGGAATGTGTGAGTTTAAACATCCAATGTAGTTGGAACATTATGATGTGATATATAGTTACTTACATAAATCATAAAAAAGCCAGCTTATTTTGGTAAGTTTTTAGTTGCTTACAAAATGCAACAGACTTGGTGCCAGGCTTAGCTTTCTTGACTAATAACAGTCAGGTTAGATAGTACTTAACCCAGTTTAGTATTGATAATCTATAGAGAAAATTAGTTATAACCTTATCTACCACAGCCGACCTTTCGTAAGACAAGTTGGATGTAAATTAATTCTGTGTAGTCCGTCGATTCTGATCTAACTTAAATGAATTTAGCTTGCAAAACACATACTTGAAGGAAGTTTTAGCTTTTATTTTAGTAAACTTCAAACTTTTAACCAAGATTTTATCATTTATTTGTTTGCGAACCCATTTTGGACTCAATATGGTGAGCAACATCTATCTCTTATTAACGTATATAATCAGTACACAAATCGCCAAATTTCAATTTTGAGAGAAGTTGTTGATATCGTGTGGCAGAAAGAACTTGCCCTAACAAAAAAATAACGAAAAAGCTTCACGAAAATAATGAAGAACAGTTTTTGCTAAGCTTTGCACTGAGCTGCCTGTCTTTCCCACGACTTGATTGTAAATTTGGGTAAATGTATGTCACATAGGTCATAAGTGGATAACTTACTGTATTTAAATTGTTTTCACTCAAATATGATTCCAAATTTATGTGAAAACCAAATACATTTGACGGAAAGGTATAGATTACTGATAATAAGAAAAGCTAGACTATATCTAAACTTTGCACAGACTGATAGTCAGGAGCAATTAGACCTCTATCTTAACCGCACTCACAGATAGTCTGGAGACATGACCAACATCCTAATATTCCGATATCCTAGTGATGCATCGTCGATGCATCGTCGATGCATCGTCGATGCATCGTCGATGCATCAATAACGCATTGCTGATGAGAGAGACACACTCGGCGATATATTCGGCAAGCCATAACAGTTGGTGTTCAAAATTAGTCAAAAGCAGCATGACCTATATCTAAACTAAGCACTCACCTATAGTTGTGTACACCGTTGCCACATAGAAAAAGCTGTCCCAAAAATCCCACTGCTCTCTAGTTACTACGGTCATATTGTGTTGAGTCTTGTCCTCTATATCTATGCCATGCCACAAAGCATCACTGATTTTGCTGTCATACTCAGTAAGAAGGGCATCTACAGTCACTGTAAAGTTTACCTTGTCTTCTATTTCTTTTCCTAGCTGCCTGCCAATCAAAAGAATATTGCCAATTTAAGAATAAGCGCTTCAGCATTAAAATACTGGATATTTATCTTGAATAGTAACAAATACGTAAAACATTCAAATATTCGGAAACTAAACATAAAATTTATTGTTTCACATTTTCAAATGTATTTTTTTTTATTGTATAGACATGTATCCAATACAGCACTTAAAGAGGGATACAGATTTCGGAGTTGTCTGCTGCCAGATGTTACATGTCTAAACAAATTCTGCTAAAACTGGCTAGTGATGCGCGAAGAGCTTAAAACCTTTTATTTTATATATATATTAAATATGTTACAAATTTGTCATTTTCTCTTTTGTTTAGAAATTTTAGATATTTATCCCAACAAAGTTCCTATGATAAGCAAAGTAACATCAAAAACACAATATCAACTGTTATTTTTCATGACTTACCAAACTTTCTCTAGAAGCTCCGTTTTTGTGGTGACTAGGTCTATTGAGACTTCAGCTGCATTTTGATGTTCTAGAGCCTAAAATAAGCATAACGATCACATACATACAGATCATGCAGATCACGTGCATACAGACCATGTGCAATCTCCAACCTATCTCAACTAAAGTTTTTACAAATATCCTACCACAACAATGGTTTACGATCTATGTGTAAAATATATGATAAAAATTCCTTAAGATTTGTTGAGTGTTGAGAGTGTTGTAGCTGATTGAATTTGAACAGCTTGATTGTTAAATTTTATAAACCAGTTTGTTGGCAGTAAAATGTACTAGTACTGGCGATTCTATCCTCTAATGAAACGCCTTGCAACTTAATCGCCGGAATTGATTTATCATCTTACGCACTTTGAGAATGTTGGTAAATATCCGTACTGCCCAGCCAACTGATGTTTTAGTGCAATTGATTTACTCCAGTTGAGTTGCTAGCAATTGAGGCCAATATACCTACACAGGACCCTCTTTAGACATGCATTTATTATGTGTAACAATAATGAATTATACCATAGATCTTTCCGCAATTGATGAGTTTGCTCTAAAACCAGTGATTGTACAAATCTTAACTTTTCTGCACCAAAAAAGAAAAAATCAAATTAGATAGCTAAGGCAGTTTAATAAATATAAACTTATTTTTTTGCAATTAAAATAAACTGTTTTACAACTATGAGTTTTTTGGTACACAATTGTAAAAAATACAACTGGAGCTTGAAGATATGACGACAGTAGAAAAATTTTAGAGTATTTTTTGTGGCACGTCAAGAAAAAGATCATGTTTCAAGCGTGTTTCCTGTGAGGGGATTGACCCATCAAGTGGCCACTGGTCTTCCTCAACGTACTTGCAATGGTTACATCATGTGGTTTGTGCCCACAAAGTAGCTAAGAGAATTCTTTTGCATAGGTTAAAATTTGCAAGCCCTTGGTTTATATACTTCACTGTCATAATTATGGCATAATGATGGTAAGTTATCAAGCACTGTTTTTTTTAAATAAGCTCGCTAAAGAGTGTCAATTTTTAGACTAAAGGCCATGTCACTACCTATAAAAGTTTGAAAAAACCTGTGTCACTATTAAAGTCAAAATGGCTCCATTGACTGGCCCTAAGGCTATTTCCTGTTATGAAAGTAGCCTATTGAAAGTCTATTAGCTTCAGCTTGTTTTTTATGAAAATAACATAGACTTCATTACATTTGCTATTTCTGTCAGTGATGAGAATTCTGGTGTTTTTTGTGATCACAAACTCAACTCTACATGCAGTCATTAACAAAACATTCTATGAGCTAACTAGCCATAGAAAACACCACAGTTTTCTACTACATGAATTACCCTACTAGTGGTACAACCCTTTTGGCTCAGTCAAGCCGGCCAAAGAACTTTAAAAGTTTACACGGCAAAATGTATCATGTGACACAAATATTAACAATCTAGCCCTCTGGCAAATGGTAGAGTTAGCAGCAATGAGCATCTTTGATAATTTTTAAAGTTCATCACATACACGTTAAGAAATATCTACACCTCATTGGCATCCAGAGACTCGGCCACAAATGCAACTAAAAAAAAAATGACTCCTTCTTACCTGAAATATGGCTGCTCCAATGAAGGAATATATAATGAGAGAGAGAAATAGCAGTATATGCAAGAAAATGGCTCTTACAAACTTTCTTCGTTCACCCCCACTGCCTTCATCTGAATTATCATTTCCATCTCTAGGATCTCCTACCAAAATTCCCGTCAACATATAAACAACATATAACAAAGATAGCAGATAAAGTAGATGCTCCTTTGTGTATCAGCTGTGTGCCATATCTTACCTGGTCGTAAATTGACAATGAGCTTAACAATAATGTCCATGTTCACTGATAAACAGATCTGGCTGAAATAGCACTGCAATAATCAAATTGTAACCTTCTCCTATGACTCGCAGTGTTAGATTACCAGGGTAAAGTTCTTAGTACAATGCTACCCCATCTACCAGCATTCTATTCAATCACTCAATAAGGGTGTATTCATCATCACCTTGCCAAATTGTTTATAGTTTTCAAGAGAAGACAATTTCTACGATTGTTGTAATAGAAATTTAGCACATTGAAACTTGAACAAGAAATAATTTGGGGTATCGTCTTCTCACCTGACCTCAGACCCAATGAAACTTGTCTGCATAGTTTTGCTTTATTTTTTCCGTGCTCTGTGTGTGCATAGTATTACCGAACTTTGAACACTGTGTTTCTTCTAAGTTCTCAGTGTAATTCCACATTTTCAAATTAGTTAGATGAGTAGTTAGTTTTGAGATATTGCCAAAATACCAAAAGCTCTTCTAATTTACCGAGACAAGAAATTGGCTGCTGACAGAGCAATAGCTTCTATTGACACACTGATTGAAACTCTCGCTAATGGAAGCTCAGAAGTAGACAAAGTTAGAACACTTCTCGTCACCAACAAGAGCGTTACACTAAAACTTTATGTTGTTTCTATTCATAACAAATATACAGACTCTATCAGATTTGGTGTTCTGCAATCAATAATTTTTTGTTCAACTCTAAAACCATCACATTTTTAACAAGTGCGAAAAAGTTATTTACTCTATTTGATTTCCGTTTTTGTTGAGTTCCTTAAGCTTGAAAAATGATATTTCGTTGCGCTTTTCTAATTGCTTTCACAGTTCATAGAATATTAATACAATTTAGGCCGACGGATTAGCTTGTACATTATGTAAAAGATTAGACTTCAAAGTGTTTAGAGCATTTTGCAAAGGTGAGA
The DNA here is from genome assembly GCF_963576615.1 of Watersipora subatra. Lineage (NCBI taxonomy): Eukaryota > Metazoa > Bryozoa > Gymnolaemata > Cheilostomatida > Watersiporidae > Watersipora > Watersipora subatra. Next base: position 54,915,449 of record NC_088715.1, on the reverse strand, counting down.
CGTTTGGCTTGCTGTAAGACAGCAACCATACGAGGGGTCATTAACCTATTACATGCAATATTTCTACACACAACAGTGTGTAATGGTTGTAGATAATGGAATGACTTTATATCCAACAGTTCATAATGCAATTAGGTATACTCTGGTGACAACTAGTAGCAGGTGGACAGTAACGGCAGCCAAACTACATTATCAATCGATCAGCCTTGTCATAATGTAATTGCCATATAGGCTATGAACAGTCATGATTCATATACAATATGGAGGGCTGTGACCTCTGTCAAAGATGGCATCCTTGGGAATGATGACTTTAACGTCATGAATTGTCTTTCAACATAAGAAATGTTGTCTAAATAAGTAATTTAATCTTTGTTAGTAAACCTGAGTCTAAAAATAAAGAGTGGCTTTAGGTTAACACAACGATCAGCTCAGATAAATTGCAGCTAACAGTACACTGATTGTTGGATCGTTTCTAATTAATATGTATAAGCCGCTGTACATGCTATCAGTTTAATAAAAACAGGTTGATATACTAAGAGATAAGAAGTACGATCACTGCTGGCCCACACAGACCAAAGGCCAACATCAGCCAACAAAGATCAACAGAAATTAAATCAAAAGGAATGCTGCTTATGATTTTAGAAATAGATTATGTGAAAAAATATTACTATTGGTACAAATATGGGGTTGAGCTTTCCATTAAAAATGATGTTTCAAAGTGGTGGTAATTAGAAACTGCAAACAACCAAATATTCTTCTAAGTAATAAAACCAAAACATTTATCTGCACGTTTGGAAAACTTGCCCATTTAACTGCACATTTCAAAACTGATGTTTTAGAATGTGCAATTAAACAGGCAAACTTTCCAAGCGTGCAGATAAACGTTTTGGTTAATTTAGACAAGGTGAGAAGTTGGGAAAAAAGATTGCGTCATATGTCATTTAAACGCTGGACATTCAGTACAGCATATGGAAAAGCAAACAACTGAGCCAATTATCCCTTATTAGCAGAATACTTGTGTATGTAGTTATTACACCTGACTTTCTGTCACTCTCTGTCACTTTACTAGTACCCTGGCACTTAACTTAACTGCCAGGGTACTAGTAAAGAATAATGGGCTGGTGATACAGTCATGACCAGCTTGGTTAACCCTTTCTAATTGTAATTTCAAAACTGAGGTTTTGCAAGTCTAGAATCAATGCTATCAATGGCTCTAAAAAGATCGCTACAGCCATCGCTTCAGCAATTGTGATCACATAGGTTCTGGCTACTTACAAAAGCTATTCAAAGCTTTTGAAGTGAGCATATACCCCCAAAAACAACTTCACAGATGTGAAGTGAGCTCATGCAGTTTATACAATTATATTCAGTTATTTTATGTATGATGGTTGGCATTTCCATGTTTCACATTCTGCATTTTCATTGAATTGGTATTTATGGATTAAAATGGAGTCAATATTTTTTCGAGGTTTGGCATATTGTCTAATCTAATGGTAGCTTCAATTGTAGCTAGTTGAACCAAATTGAGCTTATCTGAAGTCAATCAGTTGAACAGTTTCATATTTCAGTTAGTTTCGCTGCTTCACCAAATGGAAGCTTTCAAAATTTGGCCTTTTACTTGGGTTGTCATGTACATATTCTTTTAAGCCTGGTTTCCATGTGATCGTGCGCAATGCATTTCTTGGGCTGCGACACAGTGTTTCCATAGCGCTTAGGCGCCATGCTTGCAATGGACAGGGTGGGTAATTTCCTTACTTTTTTGTACAGGAGATCGATTTCTTCGGAAAACAGCCCTCTGTTGCGACCTTGCGATGTCATAGGGAAACCAGACTTACTCTTTCGTACGGGCGACCGATTTCTTCGAAAAACCCCGCTTTCCGTTTGAATTGTGGGATAAGTTGGAAAGGTCGAGCGGTGTATTGTGGGATACCTCATCACGCGCACCCGTCGCAAGAATCCATTCTGTTGGATCCTTGCGATCAGCGTAAGCACGTCGCGTGATCGTCGTGCGTTGACGTTTCCACATCACAACTGGCCTACGCATGATGTTGTGTGCCTTTTTACACGCCATGCGCTTTCATGTAGAAACCAGGCTTCAGGCTGAGACGCCATGTAGCTGTACTGCCATAGATCAGCTCACAACGCGTGCTTCAATCATATTGACATTTACCAAATTAACTTTCCTGTGGTCATGGACCATCACTATGTTTCCATGACGGGCGCATGATGCCAGAGTTTGAGCCAATCCGCAGGTTGATCACATCATGGAAACGGCATAAATCCGCAAGCTAAGAGATTCTTGCAATTTGCAAAACTGTTTTGAATTTATCGTGCTTGCAAATAATGGAACCAACAGTTGGAAATGGTGCGCATTAAAATACGGTGACAGCTATTCAGTTTTAAACATTTTCAATACTTTTGTCGTCTTTCTCGATCGAGTTTCATGTATTGGCGTTGCTAAAGCATACGCCGCTAACTGCGTTGCTAATTATTAGCTTATAGCGTACAATTCCTTACCTTTTTTGACAAGGCGCCAATATCAATCCGCATCATGTGAATGTCCATAAAAGCACTTAATTCCCACGGTAACGCTACTTAACCAATGATAGTGAATAGCATGAATTGTCTTTTAATATCTGTGTTCAAGCTCTCTGTCGTTGACACTGTACACTACATACATGTATTAGTTTTAGTTACCAACTTAGCGTGGTGGCTGAGGAGCAAGAAACAAAGAAGAAGGTGATCATCTATGTCAACATGTCAGCTGAAGGTCTTGTTTCACTTCCTTCTTATCTAAATATGATTGTATGAACAGCCTATTATTCTTTACTAGTACCCTGGCAATTGAGTTAATTGGGCAGTGAAAGATAGTCAAGTATAGTAACTATACATACAATCATGCTTAAATGCCATGAGGGACAATTGGTGTGGTTGTTTGCTTGTCTGTATACTGTACTGAATGTCTCGAGTTTGAATGATGTATGACACAATCTTTTTTCCCAAATTCTAACTTAGTCTTCAGACAGAGGGACGCGGATTTTACTATGGTAACGATTGCATGATGTACAACAGGTATAGCATCTATCACTGCGTTTCTATGACACACAAACAGGTATAGCATCTATCACTGCGTTTCTATGACACACAAACAGGTATAGCATCTATCACTGCGTTTCTATGACACACAAACAGGTATAGCATCTATCACTGCATTTCTATGACACACAAATAGGTATAGCATCTATCACTGCATTTCTATGACACACAAACAGGTATAGCATTTATCACTGCGTTTCTATGACACACAAACAGGTATAGCATCTATCACTGCGTTTCTATGACACACAAACAGGTATAGCATCTATCACTGCGTTTCTATGACACACAAACAGGTATAGCATCTATCACTGCGTTTCTATGACACACAAATAGGTATAGCATCTATCACTGCGTTTCTATGACACACAAACAGGTATAGCATTTATCACTGCGTTTCTATGACACACAAACAGGTATAGCATCTATCACTGCGTTTCTATGACACACAAACAGGTATAGCATCTATCACTGCGTTTCTATGACACACAAACAGGTATAGCATCTATCACTGCGTTTCTATGACACACAAACAGGTATAGCATCTATCACTGCGTTTCTATGACACCCAAATAGGTATAGCATCTATCAATGCGTTTCTATGACACACAAACAGGTATAGCATTTATCACTGCGTTTCTATGACACACAAACAGGTATAGCATCTATCACTGCGTTTCTATGACACACAAACAGGTATAGCATCTATCACTGCGTTTCTATGACACACATGATGCGTAAGTTTGAGCCAACCCACACAATATCCACAACATGGAAACAGCACAAATCTGCGAGTCAAGCGAGATTGGTTTCTTGCATATCTTTATCGAATGTTTTATGCTTGTAAGTTATAAAAACAGCTTTTTGAATATGATGTGCGAGAAAACCTGCGGCCGCTTGCCAATTTTAACATTTTCTACACATCCGTTCTTCCTGTTTCGATTTGAACTGCTCCATGTATTCTAAACCAGAAGGTAGCTTATACTAAAGAGTTTTTTTTTGTCATACAGATAGGAAGCTTATCCATTTGTTTGTAGCTTTTCTGTTTTTAAACATTTAGCTGTTTTGGTTGCCATAATTGAAAAGTTCCTGTCAATACATTGTTTTTTTTCTGATCGTAATACTAACTATAAAACATAGCATCATAATAAGTATGCGACAAAAATGTATTGCTGCATTCATGTTGCCAAGAAATCCTGCTGTTAAACGTGACAATACTGCATAACTAAATACTGACCTCTGGGATAGAGTTCCTTAACCTTTTTAACAATTCACATTAATCCCCTTAATCCCCGCCATTAATCCCCCATCATGTGAATGCCGCATGACAATCATGTGAACTTATCGCATGACAATGCAATACGTGCTCAACTTCAAATTCGCGTCATGCAGGTCATGGAAACATAGTGTATTTTCCATCAAAATCTGTCTCTGTTTTAAAGGAAATGTTATTATGACACTAAATTGGCTGAAAAATTATTCATTTAAAAGTGATTATTGAACTAAAAAACTTGAAAGTTCTTTTAAAAAGCACAAATTTGCATGCAAAAGTCTACATAGTATCTAGCATAGTTTTGCTAAAGTTTAACTCTTTGCTGCGAATTTTGCTCTGTATGATAAAGAGGCAAGTAAATTTAATCTACTTTCAAGTTCACAAACCTCAACATATTTATTAGATGTCTACTATACTGAGTAGGTGATACACATTCAGATTTCAGCTATGTAGTGGATAGTCAAAGGTATTCACTGTTCACTATCGCCTAGTTCTGTTTAGTACTTGATTGCTTAACAATATACATGTCAAGCTTCCTTCCTGGAATAATCAGCTGCCACTGCAAAATTTATTATCACTTAAAAGCTGGTACACATCCTAACACGACGTATTGGCAGTAATTTCACTCCATAGCTTCGTTCACAAAAGCTTCTTCTATCACAAACCTATCTACGTTTAAATCAGCAAATAGTTTGCAGCACATCATTCTCATTACACAATGCAGTCGCTAAAATGATATCGTACTAGTTCGACAGCAACTGTTATGAAGGGAAATATAGATTAGCCAATCTGCTACAGCTACACACCATTGCTAACGTAGTGCAAATTGTACAGCCTTTTGCAGATGCACTGCAAAATATTGACAAAGTTTGGCAGCTGCAGTGTTTCCCCGCCACATTGAAGTTGCCTTAGTGATGGCATACGGTGTACATCGTCAGCAAATAATTGCTGAGAGGACAATTCCAACACTGATACTGTCTGTACCACCCATTAGTGAAAGATTAGATTAATACATCGATGTGATCAATAGAGTGATAGAACCAGTGAATTATTAGAATTCCTATTTACTTATAAGGACAGGGGAGAAGCAGATATCAGCTTACAAATCATCTGTGTAGGCTGGTTCATACTGTATTGCTGTTAGTCAGCGTTGAACCGATGGCATCGACCAAGCATAGCAGACACATCGGGTTAAAACAAGTTGGTCCAAGTCAAGCTGAGAAACCAGATTTACAACCTAAATATAATGGCAACTACAGACAATTGATTTTATTCAACTCTTTCTCTGTCAGACAATAAACGGTTTTTTATAATGTTTTACATGATTTTTCTATTATTTTAGCAGAAGTAATGGCTGGCTTATGTCAAAACTGATAATTCAATTTATGTAGAAAAGTGGTACTTGAAGCTACTCTTAGAGTTAGGATTACTTCGGTGATTGTACAAAAGTGCTTATTTTTAATCATGATGGAGGAAAGCAGGCTTTGATCAGCAAAGAAACAAACATCGGAAGTCGCTTTGTGCAATTAGAAAACAAGTTTTTGTATATTAATAACACTCTCATTAGTCCTTGAAATATAGCAGTGATTGTCATCTTGAAATATCTGCCTAATTTGCTCAGCTCTCCAGAAGTAGTAGTGCTGGGCACGAGTAATAAAACTGTTGAACTCGCGGGTTTATCTTCTCTCCAGACTTGGGTAATAGAAATTTTGAGCATTTCGATATTGTGGGTTCGGATTTTTACAGGCGAGTTCAGGTTTTGGTACACGAATTTGTCGAATAAAGTGGACAAAAAATTTATCTAATGCGCCCTGCGCTCTGCAGGGCATTTAACAGCAGTGTTAACAAGTAGTGTTTAACAACCTGACTGTTAAAGCTGCGAGCTTTTCTATTTTCAATCCAATATCGGTCAATAGAGAATAGAAAAAAATAATAAATAAATTGCATAGAATTATAACTGCATTGTAAATATTAAGATATGTCTAATGTTTAAAAATTTTAAGCATAAAACCCATATCAACAAACCTGATACCCAAAAAGATTGTTGGCCAAGAAGTACTCAAGCAAAGCAATACCAGGGACCCGATTTTGCTAAAAACTTGAACGGAACCGGGGTGACTCTAAAATTGTTGGCCAAGAAGTACTCGCGCCCAGCACTAGTATGTAGCACTCAATCCATCAGGATAATGTAGTTGTTTAGTTAAATACGCAGAAGCACGAAGGAAGGAAGCTGACTCATTGCGATATCCTAATTATTATCTATTTAGGCCGACAGCCAGCTTTATCTTCAACTAGGTGAATGCCTGGCATTGCCTGGGTAATAAAACAATCATTAAACAGAAAATTTATTTTTATTTAACGTATACAACATTTACCATTTTAACTTCAAACTTCATGTTATGAGAAAAGAGTTTTTGTACAGTTCAAATGAATTAAGAGAAAAAACCACTGAAAAAGGTTTTCACACTTTTTCAAACAATTAGCTTTCAAATTTCATATCATGAAAGAAGTGTTTTGTTGAAATAAATTAGAAGAAAAAATAAAACTGTAAAGGTGTTTACATGTAAATGTGAAATCATTAGCAAGGAATAGCTAAATATAGTCTGTTTTGCTACGATTACAATGAAAATTATTTGGTATTCGATTATATGATTTTAGTTTGTTTCTGTGTTGAAATCATTAGGCGAAAATATTGTATAGATGTATAGTGGTAGAGAAACTCATATTAATTATTTAATGCAATCACTGCCTGGTGAAAACCATCAAAATCATCATCATTAAAAATATTAATAAAACAATATGTTAACCTTAGTAACTATAGTTACCTACAATAACTTCAGTGCATTTTGTGGTTATGATCTGCAAAAAAATGTAACACTACAATGTACTACATGCCAAGTTCTTACCTTCAAGACAGACATGTAACAAAAACACTGAATCCAGCTTATATGAATTCAGTAAAAACATGAATTTACTAAAAACATACTTGAAGGAAGTTTTAGTATGCATTTTAGTAAACTTTTAATCAAAAAATTATCGCTTATTTGTTTGCGAACCCGTTTTTCCCATAACAGATGCCGCTGAACTGAGATGCGTTCACCAAATTTCAATTTCGAGATAAATTACTGTTGATATTGTTTTGCAGAAAACAAATTAGCCTTAACACAGCAAAGAAAAAAGCATGGTGTTTCATAGAGTTAATAGAGTTTATAGAGTTTCGATTAATACGTCATTTAGTGTGTGAAATCGGGAAAATGGTGTAGGCCGATACAGTATATAGTAACAGCCTTGAAATGTAAAAACCTTTCTTAGACTCGTGGTTAGACAAATGGATTACAAACCTGTGGTCTCAATCTACTTGAGTTCAAATCCAGTAGGATGTGAGATTTTAAATCTGAGATAACATTTCAATAGCTATAGCCGAACATTCTGAAGACACACAAACTTTGAAATTTATATACATGTATATTGAAAGTTATGCTAAGTGATTGTAAGCTTTCAACAGCTAGCCTATAGTCCACAGCTGATCATTAAAATATTCATTAAAAGATTCAACATACTCACGTCTTAGTTTGTAGAAGTGGGAGGTATTTTTAGAAAATAATCTGAAACTAGCAAGACGATTTGCAGTCAAACCTCTTCCTCTAGTCTGGCCACGTTTTGATTCACTAAACATTGAGTCTGTGAAGTTCACAGGAGATCGTCTCTAACACTGTATAGCAAAAGCTTTTCTCCCAAATACTACTATGGGTTAATACTAACACTTCCCTTGCTAACCTTCGCAGGTTAGTGGCTAGTTTGCGTGATTAATGTTTGTTCACTCGGCCAAGAGTCTCCAGCCAATCAGCAGTTCCATTGTTTCCTATCTCAATATCTTAATGCTTTTGTTCTTCGCTTGAGTGAGTTTCACTCTTACACATCTCGCTTAGCAAGGGATCCCATAACGTTCTCTTAAATAGGGTCTTACACAAAATTTTAGTAGATTTCATCAGAAAGTATCGGTATTTTTTTAGCATTTGTGATTTTTTTATGTTTGAGTTGACCTGACTGCCAGGATGTTTCAAGATTACAACTGACAATGCTTGATCACAGTCAAAACTCTCAGAAGATAAGTGCGTGCGAAATGACATCGCCAGTTGTTATCGTTGCGATAGTTGATATCAGCTATTGCGTTGAAAATGCGTGCAAAACATTTTTACTCTGTTGGCCTCTTTCCAGCTATCGATATCATAATCGCATTTTTGTTTGATCTGAGCATTTATCTGCGATCAAGTTTTGTTTATTTTAATCGTAAAAACTTCTGGCAGTCAGATCGCCTCAAACATTGAAAGCAATCACACATAAAAAATAACAAAGATTTCTGATGAAGTTGACTAAAGTTGGTCATAAGTTCATTTTTAAGGCCGATAGCCAATGCATTTAGTATTTACTGAATGAATACTGAAGACTGAATTTTCAGTATTTCACTGCTCATCACCGATGGATAAACTGGAAACTGCTACTTAACAATTTTTTTCTGGCATTCTCATCTACTCAACACCTTTTTAGACAGTAGATTTAACCTGATTAGAAAGAATTTGAGAGTTATCTACTCAGAGAGCCTGCAAAAACTGCAGCAACTAATCGTGTTGTTAGATTCTCTTCACAATCGTGGGTTTACGTAATTTGGTTCAAGTGAAGCATTTGGGTTCCAATCACTCACTTTATATAATTTTTGCAAAAATGGAGTTGTTTGTGTTGTTTCGGGTGCACAATGGTGTATGATAACTGAGTTTTCAAAGGTCTGATGACAGTGGAGCAGCCCATGCAAGGTGATGCATCAGGGAAAGCCTTGTCCCAAGATCTTTGTAAGTATTTAAATCTGTTTAGAGTAAGATATCTGAAAGTTTGCTTTATGTAAACTGTTTTCTAAGATTTATTCTTGGATCACCAGAAAGTACAGCTACCACGCTGGTTGTGCATTGCTGAAAGCAGTATTGACATAACTCTCAGATTATTATATAACCTTAGAACTAAACAAATTGTTATCGGATACCAATTTCAATATTCCCATTAATCTTGATTTCAACCATGTTTGCTCTAGCCATAGATATATAAACCTATGGTATATAGGCCTATATATATCTATGGCTCTAGCATATACAAGTCAAATTGAAAGAGGTCGTAAAATTTTCAGTTAAAACGTTACCTGGAAACTAAGTTGGTGTTACCATTGCAATATTTATTGTTATTCACTATTGCAAAAGTTCATTAGCAGTCAAGGCCTAATATTAAATCAAGTTATTTTGACAGGATTGGGCTACCATATTGTTTTTGAAAGTAGCCTGAGTTCTTTAATGTCATGCCTAAGTTCATTAATTGTCTATTCTACATGATTCTATAGCTAAATTCATCACAATTATGCATTGTTGTATAACACATAAATCTCTCTAATGGCACCACAGAAAGTATCTTAATTAATACCCCACTCAAATTCTTCTGATTAGTGCAAAAACTTTAATCATAAGGGCAGACAATGTTTTTGTAATAAAAAACCTCTTCCATATGCAGTCAGAGGCGTTAGAATTTGATAGATATGAACTATGATCTTATTAGCCAATGTCGGTTAGAGTAAATTATACCATAAGAAAAAAACAAAAATAGTAAAGTAAAATTATAGATAATAAGGAAAGTTCTTTTAGATAACGCTGTTCTATAGTGTGTATTAGCAAGGTGTTGGTATCTGGTGTAGTAGATTTTCTGGTAAAGTGGGAGTGCAATTGATGGTCAGGCAGACTAAAGATGCAATCTGAGTATTTTAGGTAGCTCTAATTTAATAACACAGACATCTTATCAGCGTCAAGGGCATTTAGATGCTGGTTATAAAGGTCAATATTAGATAGCATTGCCGTAAAACATAATTTTTAAAAGCATTTTAATTTTCCTTTATTAATCTTTGATATAAAAGGATTCCAGCTTAGATGAGTATATGACAGAATAGACAATAAATAATTCTGTTGAAAGAGCGATAAGCTTTTTGGCTTCGATTTTCTGTCACTATAGTCCCAAGCAACAGTAGTTACTACCAACTAGAAGCAATAAAGGCTTGTCACAGACTAATGGTTTGCACTCAAAGCTACTCTCAGTGCTGAGGAAAAACACTGTTTGCTCAAGTTATCTAGCTAAGGATAAGTGCACTTGCTTTTGTTTGAACAAATATCAGCGTTTGTAGTGTGATGTCCTTACTCGCTTCCTTATAACACACATTTGCTAAGTACTGACACAGATTAGTGACAGAGAAAAAGTTAGCTCTAAGATAATGCTTTAGAACAGAAATGAAAGTCATATTATTGTTTTCATAGGCATTCTTTGAATATTCTTACTTGTACAGCCTTCAGGCGATTTGGTTTTCAAATAATTGCTAACCATAACAACTAAGTTTTTTAAAGGACCTTTTGAAAAAAAAGAGTTGTCTACGCTGCCCAAAAATAATTATATTCATTAAGGTCTCTTTAAATAGAACCAAAATCCAATTGAAGTTTTAGTGACCAAAAAAACGCGTAGCTTGTTCTATTACTGTAAACTGCCACTCTAAAATTACCTTAAAACATCATATTTACATGGCTAAAACTAATTTAACAAAAAAAAACAATTGGAATGTCTTGTGTATTGAAACATCGGTTTATGCAAACTCTGTGAAAGCATTTAGTTGCTTAGCTTCTTCAAATAGTGGAGCATTTTTGCTTCCTATTAATAATTATAATTCTGTTATTTTTGTATATTCTGGTAAACCTGATTATGTATCTGTTAAATGAGCGATTGGTTTTCTTACGCTTAGTGAATACACGATTAGTGCATATGTAAGAGCTCTACTCATGTATCCTTCACAATTTTATAAAGAAAAAAGTATTTTCTTTATTTGGGCGCACAATAACTCTGTCAAGTATGGTTTGTTGACCGCAGGTAAGTGGATGCATAGAATGCACCAGTAAAGGAAGTTTCTCAAATATTTAAATAATCTAATGTTTCAGATTGCAGTAATCAAACATTTGCCTTACAATAAAAAGGTTCTGTATTTGCTGAAATTGGTGTAATTGACTCATTTGCCTGTAATCGCTGTGTTCGTCACACATCACTAAAACTAACATGAAGAAGATAAATCTAAATTTATGAATAGACTTAGGACAAATCAAGTGTCCATCTCACGTTTAACCATAGAATATAACTTTTTAATATTTTTTATGCATGCGTATAAAAAATCCAAAAGCGCCATAAGTTTATTTCAGTAAAAAATAGAAACCATAAAATTGGAAACCAGCAGCAAATAAAGGAGTATATGTTACTTTGGCCCGATGTCAACTAAAGTCTGGTTTACACTATATTGTCGTATGTTAGCGATTTCCTCTCAGCCTTCATCATCCATTACATAGACTGTATACTTGAGGCCTCGACAAAGCAAAACGGACACGGCAGAAAAGTTTGACAGCTTTAAACTTTCCTGATATTTCGCAGAGCATCATTGACAACCTTTACAATGTTACTCATTTCGCCGATAGTGATTCACAGTGACGGATAGCATGATTTATTTATTTCCATTTATGATAGTTGCTGCGAGACTAGTATTTGATTCGAGCACACGAAAACAAAGAAGTTTTTTCACAAAAATTTAAAAGAAAAATGGGAGTGCTTCGGTACACAGTACTTGCAGATGCAATCATGGATGAGTTTGTGATAATGTGAACACTCTTAGCTTCAAGGATCACCGAAGTATTGTGGCATCAACACTGAGATATGGCAATATAGTAGCCTATGACTCAGCCTTTAGAGTTTAGATCGTTATTGTTCTAGTACTAGGTCAAAAAATATCTTATGTCAGCATGGCTATCAGCTGGCATCTCTTTGAGCTAGTACATGTATTACCATATTGCCAAGCAATGTTCAAAGCTCACAGATCAAAAAACATTCAAGTCGATTGATCGCATCAATGATTTAGCATGCCTATTTTATCCAGGGGCATTATGTGGACTATTGCCCTGGGTAAACCGAGGGCTGCATATTCAAAGCGTAATCAATCGTTGTACAATATACTTGGTAATTAGTGTAAGTTTATAAATATAGGGTCTGCTAACAATCACTCAGTGTGAATTCAGTATTGTTAGTATTTCTACCAGATATAACTTCTACTTTTTCACCAAATAAGTTGTCAGTTTGTATTATTTTAACAAAATTTTGGTGTTTCAAAGTTGAAATTTTCTGTCAGAATTAGCAATCAGAGTTTAAGCCTAATGTGGAACTTACAAATGTTCTACCTAGTCTAAATATTACCTGATGAATTTCTATTATAAACTTTGGTATGCGGCTACAGGGATTGTGACAGCATTATGCTGAGTTAGACAATACATTTGCAGCTGTTTTGACCCTTCGACTGTCAAATTATGGGTTTTGGCAAGTTCTACGGTGTTAAAGATATACTTACACAAAACTTCAGTAGATTTTATCAGACATTATTAATATTTTTCTATCATTTGGAATCGTTTTTATGTTTGGGGTGATTTGACTGCCAAGAGGTTTCAAGATTAAACTCGGCAAAACTTGATCATGGTTTAAACGATCCGAAGAAAAATACATGCAAAGAAAAGTACATGCAAAGAAGATACATGCAAAATTGCTATCAATTAGTGATAGCATTCACTAGTTGCTATCATTGCTATAGTTGATGATGGCTTTCGCGATCAAGTTGAAGCTTTACCCTTTTTATTCTATCTCTATTCGATCTCCTTACAGCTACAGTTGTCATAATTGCCCTTTTCATTGATCTAAAAGTTTTAAGCACAACCAAGTTTTGTCGATTTAAATTTTGAAAATTCTTGGCAATCGGATTACCTCAAATAATAAAAACAATTACAAATGATAGAAAAATACTGATACTTTCTGATAAATCTAATAAAACTTTGTTAAAGGTCAACTTTAAATGTATTGATTTCCTGAAAAGATATGAGCCTGCTTTGAAAAACCCTTGACAAAATAGTCTTTTAGCACAGATTTCAGATAAATAACAATACAGATAGTTATTATTATTACCACTTTTTTAAAGCTTTTGCAATCCCAATCTTAGTGAACCACGGAATGTACGTAAACTTTCCTAAAACTTTTCATAATTATGCTGCGTATGGAAACAGCTTTTTGCACTATTTTTGTAATTAACAGTATATTAAAGAAGAACTAGCGAGCTTGCTTAACCTGTATGCTTGCTTCTAGAAAATTCAGTTTAAAACATAACACTGAAGTTAGCTACTAAAATAGGCATGAAGCTAAGGAGCATCTTAATGTGTTGCATAAAGGGAAAGTTTGGTTGCCAAAGTCTATAAATATAATAAGATCTACATCAGTTGAAAAAAATAAAACTTTGTTATTCAAAATGTAGCTGACAGTATTTTAAAATAAATATTTTTTATATTATAACAACTGTGTTATTTAGTTTTTCCATGTTGTTTTTAATGTTAAGAATGCAAAAACCGGTTTTGGAGATAAAAACTCTCAGCATTTGCAATGCAAGCTCCAAAAAGTCGTTTTTAGCAAAACACAGACAGATGAATGTTGATTAGTTTTTTTGCAAGTTAGAAACTTAAGCTGTGAGAGAGCATAGACTGAAGAATAGTACTATTGCAACAAATAGAGTTTGTCTGGTTAAATATGATTCAAATAAAAGTCTCAAAACCTGACAAAAACTTTTTCACTTTTTGCGAACATTTAGAGACTTACGATTATTTGTTGATGGAACTTTTGAACCGTCTTTTCTAAACCTCTGAAAAATTGCTGCCGTCATGCCTGCTTGAGCAATTTGCATCTTGACAGACGCATCCTTTTTTTGTGACTTTTCCGTCCATGTTTCTTTGACTCTCATTGCTTGATTTTTTTCCATCGCTGAGCTGACTTTGGTTAAACCCAAATACAGTGGAGATTAACTCCTGAAAGCCTCAAAGTCAGTCACTGTCAATAGTTGCTACGTTGCTTTTGATCAACACGTAATGGTTCTCGAGAATGCTTCACTGTAGCTCACCGGTAATTGTCCCTTCAAGCGCCCTCAATATATAATTATTCATACATTTATGTAATTATACTAAACTAGGCAACCATTAGGCTGTGGTTTACTGTCTACCAAGGCTATTATTCTCAATGGATATCCTCTCAATTAGCAAACCCGCCTAAAGAAGCTCCTACTTACAGAAAACTGTTACACTGTTGCTCATCCAATTTTTAGTATCGGATGATAAATGATAAACGTTGCAGCTGCCAAGTAAAAAATAAGGCCTAAGTATAATTTTAAATCAAGTTAACAAAAATATTTTAGATAAAGGGAGTGTAATATGTAGTTTGAATATCAATTTTAACGTCGTCCTCTTAGTGCAGATGCTTCACGTGAACCATGCTCGAGCTTCTTCAGTTGACTTAGAAATAATAACAGCTGCCCTCCTCCCAGCTAACGCCGTGTGAGATTCTATAATACTCCTCCCATTCTACTAAAAATTCAGTTTACATACAAGATTGTTGTAAGTACTCTAATCAGAGATTAGCAAGATGTTTGTTTATGTTAGACATATTCTCTCGTTCTGCATGCCAATCAATTCAAATTTGCAGACTCTGTTGGTCCTCTGTATTTAAAATGCATTGGTTGCATGTTGGTGGATTTTTTATTACAGAAGGCTGGTTCACACTATATTGCCGTAAGACGGTGTCGTCTTTTCGGCATTCATCGTAGACAATGTGCACCGTAAACCGATAGCATCGACAAAGCAACACAGATTTGGCGAGTAAATTTGTAGCTTTTAACTTTCCCGGTAGTGTCTGCCCAGCATCATTGACATCCTGTACAATGTGCACGACTTCGAGATAGTAATTCACTGAGGCAAATAGCGTGGCTTATTTATTCCTATTTATGATAGCTGCTGCAAAACTAGTAATTGATTCTAAAGTGTGGCAAAAAAGAGGCTCCTTCAAGAAAAGTTTAAAAAAATAAGGACACTACATGGCAAAGTATTCGCTGTTGCAAAAGCTGATGGGTTTGAGGTAGAGTAAACATTGTTATCACTGATGACCCTCAAAGTATTGTGGCTGTGGTTTTTCTCGATAGGTGCCGTTGCTTTAATGTTTTAGGCTGACTCACTTCATTTAGCTAAGATAAGACAGGATAGTTCTACAAATGGGACATTGTGTAAAAAAGCATCTAATCACTAATAAGGGGCAATAATAATAACAGGTTAAAAAAAGGTTACAGTACCATTTTTCAACAGTTGCATCAACAACAAGATTGGACGATATAGTGTGAACCAGCTCTAACAAATTATTTTGTTAGCAAAAAGACCATCAAAAGCAGAAAAATGTATGACATGTATTTCATCAATAAAGATTCAACACGGCTACAGATTAATAGCAATACAACCATGCACCAACATCATATGAGTAAATATCAACTCAGAGCCATTCGCTAGGAAAGATTGATCTAATTATCCAATTTATCCAATACCATTATTGGAAAATGTTCGGCCCTTTTAATTTGAACAAGTGGCTACGTAGTTGCAGACAGTAAATACGCTCGAAAGCTTTCAGACACACAAGGCTAAGTTATCTATCGTTGTTAGCGACATTGATCCACTGTTCCAACTGACCGCTGCAATTCTCGATTGTGTATGCAGTGCAATAAAATAAGATGTAGTGGATTGCACTAAGCAAACTCAATTTTGCTAGGTGGCAAAGACCAGCTGACAAACATCACTATGGTATATTTTACAGAGGTCAATCTTTGAGAAAATAGAGCAAATGTTAGTCAAGGGTGACTGAAAGCAAGTCTTTAGAAATGACAGTAAACAAAAGTTGTTACCCAAATAATTAGAGACTATTAGTGAGTTCAACAACAATTTTTTCCTGGTGTGTAGATTTTCAGCACAAATAGCTAAATCAACACCGCTTTTACAAAAACATTCCATAAACGCATTTACTGAGGCAATTGTTTTCAATGCACGTGTATGGAAATTATTGAGTTTTTAATCGGCTAGATAGTGGTGGGTTTATATGAAAAATATAAGTTACAAGATTGCCAATTGAGCCCTGCATTACTTGGATTGGCCTGGTTTTCAAATGTAATAAACAGTAGAGAAGCTTCTTATGGCTTTGCAAGTCTGCTCTTATAAATCTGCCTTCATGCAAGAATTGTTTAGCTTCATAGAACTACGTTCTTATTACAACAATGATTATTCATCAAGGCTAGAAGGCAGTCGATCATTTGTACTTAGAAAGTTCTGACCATGGTGGAATCTTGCTTGAAACTGTTGAACTGAAGAAATAATATAGATGGTAATTAAAGTGTTTCAAAAATATTGCTGTGTGTAAGACTCAAACTTATAGCAGTTAGCCTGGTAGACTAACACCATATTTTTTGCATCAATCAGTTGCCTTTTGATATACTTCTCGGCTAGCAGCAAGCCTAGCAACATCGGAAGTTTTTTACTTTTCTATCAGATAACCACCAGGCAAATGTTCACAGAAATCAAGTGGAGTTTTGAGACCAGACTTTTTAGCAGTTTACTAGAAGGTATGAACCACATGCATGTAAAGTTTGAAAGAAATTGGTCAAAGGTTGTGGAAATACATGCCATTTACATGGGCTAACAGACACGCACATGTGCACACGCATATACGCGCACACACACGCACACACGCGCACACACACATACACACGCGCACGCGCACACACGCACACACACGCCCACACACGCATACACACGCACACTTGCACACACGCGCACACGCGCACACACGCCCACGCGCCCACACGCATGCGCACATGGGCACTTTTACACATGCACACATAATGAAAAAGTGGGAGTTAATAATACAGAGAAATTGTTCCAGTAGTCAGTCTGGTAATATAGTTCCTGCGATTTGATCCATTGTAGAGGATCTAGCAATCTAGTAGCAATCTCATTCTATTTTTACTTTTTCCAGTCATTATTATTTGCAAGAATCTAAAATTATCTTGTGTAGGCCTACCAGCTAATGCCAAATTAAACATACACCTTCCGGTGGAGAGGGTTATGCTTCAACCACAAAGAATCCTTAAACTAATTTTCCCTTCCAAATGGCTGAGAGCTGGTCTTAATATAACTTTTTAGAGCTAATTTATGAACCTACTTGATTAGGTCTGTATTTACTAAATACTCCTGAAAATATTGCTGCTTTATCCTAGCATATGTATATCCCGGAAAGATGATGACAAAGTGGTTACTACAGGCTGTTCTGCAACAATTATATTTAAAACATTTTAAACAGATTGTCTGCTAAAGCAATTCCAAATTTCTCAAAACTAAGTCATGTGCTAACTGAAAGCTATAGGTGTAGATTTAATAATTTTTATATAAACCTTTTACAAAAATATTTGCGTTATTATCACAATAGTTTGCATCCTTTTAACCAGTTGACAAACATTTTGTAGTAGAATCTATACTGCAACCTTAGAATTGTATCATTGTGTATAAAGCTATATACGATGATACAATTCTAAGGTTGCAGTAAATATTCTACCTTGCTGCTTTCTACCTTGTATGGCTATTGTGTTATAGTCACTTGTGTACTTATATTTCCTAATTCAACAGATTCCTTACCTTATCGTCTGTTAAGGTAATCATTTGTGTGCTAATATTTTAGTTACTGCATATGTAAGGTTTATCAATTGACTCATCTTTACTCTAAACAAAGTACTTATCAACTAATGATAAGCACTCTCCCATACTTGCCTACATAGAGGTTAAAACATGTAAGTGGTAGACTAGAGGCTTATCAAACAATGTTACTTTTGTGATATCTAATAAGCTCTCTGTGCCTGTAAAGGTATGTGTAAAGTGTCAGGTCAGGTAGTACCGTTTCCTATGTACTCACAAATTACAGTTCATTGTAATGTCTATAGTTTGATGCCACTACCGGGCCACACAGGAAACACATTAACCTTGCCGAAACACATTGAAATTTTCATTATGCCATAATTACACTGCTTATTAAAACATGCTCATGCTGAGGCACTGGAAGCAGTGGAAGTCATTTATCTAAATGACTTCCACTGGTTTCCTTAATGGTGACATTGTGGGTGCTGACCCACATTTCTTTTTACCTATATATGTTTCAGATTAGTCAGACAT
This sequence comes from Watersipora subatra, assembly GCF_963576615.1. Lineage (NCBI taxonomy): Eukaryota > Metazoa > Bryozoa > Gymnolaemata > Cheilostomatida > Watersiporidae > Watersipora > Watersipora subatra. The sequence continues at coordinate 54,896,912 of NC_088715.1, read as the reverse complement.
TAGCAGTTGTTAGTGCTGTGGACAGCATGTAACCCAGCACAGAAAGTTTTATTATCAATAAGTGACAAATTTATACAGAGACTAGCAGGCCTACGGAGACAAAATGTCAGTTTTATTATTATACCTATATGTATTTTAATTGACTAAATTGAATGCTTTTGTTTTAATGTGATTTTTATGTCAATTGTATAATGTTTGTTCTACATTATTATGCTCATTAGTGTAGTTTCATTGTGACATGTGCTATTGTAGACTTCACGGTCTATTCTGGCTATCAGTAAAGATAAACAATTATATCTACCAGAATGCGATCAGTTCAATTTAAACCACTGCAAAATCTGCTGTCACTTTGATCCTTGGCATTGTCTCTACAGGTAAGGTTGCCAAAATATACATGTCTCATATTATAGGAGTTATCCATCCTTAATCTTGAATACACAAATCCTCAAATACTGTTTGCATAAAAAAATTTGTTCAAATCTACATTTGTTGAAGTAAGCATTATTTTGAAAATCTTTGGCACAGTTAAATCTTAGTAGAAAAGAATGAGATTCTACCACATCTTTACAAAAAAGAGAAAGCAAAGGGGTAGGTAGAAAGAAAGGCTGGGAGAGAAGTGGGAGAGAGAAATAGAAGGAGAGAGAAAGAGAGAGAGAGAGAGAGAGAGAGAGAGAGTGAGAGAGAGAGAGAGAGAGAGAGAGAGGAGAGAGAGAGAGATGGAGAGAGATAGAGAGAGAGAAAGAGAGAGAGAGAGGAGAGAGAGAGAGAGAGAGAGAGAGAGAGAGAGAGAGAAAGAGATGGAGAGAGAGTGAGAGAGAGAGATAGAGAGAGAGAGAGAGAGAGAGAGAGAGAGAGAGAGAGAGAGAGTAATAATAGAAAGGAAAAAGAGGAAAGGAATGGAAACAAAGAGGGGGATAGCAAAGCAGGGAGAAGAAAGGGGAGGACAGAAAGCAAAGAAAAAAGAGTGGGAGATAAAGGGAAGAGATTGAGAACAGATGTTTTTGGTATCTAATACTAATTTTTTCAGATGTTCAAAAAATTAAGTGGAAAGTAAATGATCTCAATTTAGAGATTGACAGACATTAAATCAATGAGTGGATAAGAAAGCTAAAAGCAAAAAAAACATGCTTATACTAACTGCCATGTTGGCAAGAGAGCATTTTTCAAAAACTGTCAGCATAGCCTTTATAGAGTTACCTTAACTTGATCATTGTGAGCACAACTCTTTAGAACACATTCAATTTTCTTACATTGTGATTTTCTCAAATCAGCATTATTCTTTTTTTCCAGTAGTTGTATTCGCTTTCCTTTGTTTTGCATTATTTTATTTGGATTTGAACAACATATAGCTAATGGCGTCAATGATGAAATAATTTATATATAGATATATAGATTGTTCATAGAAATATATATTTTTATAGATATATATATTTCTCAAACATTGTGTGTGGGTACGTGATTATGTGTGCAGTTCCAGCTATAGTTATTAAAACCTTGGAATAAAACGTCTGTATCGCAGCAGATTCGATCTCAGACCTTCCATTGTACCATTCCGACACCCTCCCAACTTATCCACTCAAGCTTAATAGATTTGCTAAGTGATGTATGTCGCTATATAGGAGCAAATACGCTATGCTTTTGTTTGTTTGTTTGTTTTATTTCATCAAAAAGTATGAAAACAGAAAAAAAAGAAAAAGAAAAGAAATAATGATGAGGCCCAAACTGCGCAGTAGCATTGCTAGTCAAGGCGCTGGGCCACAAGTTAACAGCAAGCAGCCAGAAACTATTTATTCACCGCTCAACAGGTACAGCTTGAGGGCACGTCTAAAAGTGGGCATACTCACAACCCTACGCAGTTCATCAGGCAGAGCGTTCCATTGTGCTGACTGCTGGTATGACATTCTGCGATGACCCGAAGCAGATTTAGAGGGAGGTAGCTTTAGATTTAAGGAAGAGCAGCGAGTGGGATATTGATGAATGCGATGTGATTTAAGGCTGTAGAATAATTGATGAGACGCGATGAGAGTTCGAAATTTATAGAGTTTATTCACAGTCAGTATTGAAGATTTTTGAAAAAGTGGGCGGGTGTGTTCTAATTTAGGTTTTTTATGTAAAATTCGGAGAACTCGTTTTTGTAGAAGTTGAAGTTTGTTTAAGTATTTACCTGGGGCGTTCCCCCAAGCCTCAATACAGTAACTGAATTTAGAATGAATAAATGCGTAAGCTTTTGGTAAGCTTATTCAAATGATTCAAATTCTTATTAATAAGCTTTTTCAAATGATCCATTGGCAATGTGCCAGGCTAATAACAAGTGGCAAGCAACTCTTATTACCTCTCATTGTTTATATACTGACTTTTAATATTCGGGCAACGCCGCGTAGCACAGCTAGTATATCTAGAATTGGTCAAATTTCTACTATTGGCATTTTCCACTATACAACCACCATGACTCCTATTTTCAAATCTTGTAGAATTTCTTCTCAAAATCTGACTATTGGCTAATAAATAGTAATGGCCTCAGCAAAAGATCTAGAAGGATAACAAAAAACGAGAGACAGTATTTTTGAACCAAAGCCACTGGTTATAGTGGTAGCCAATCAGTGAACATAAAAGTTATCCTTGGTTTTTGATTCAGTGGCATTTTTTCCTACATTCATTAACGAGTCAATGAGCATTATTTGCGTTTGTATTATTTGCTATGTTCATTGTTTTTTTAAACAACTAAAATTAAAACGATTACTAAAAAATATTAGGGCCTATGTAGTTTGCATAATCTGGTTAGTCGTCTCTAATATGCTCTGGTCGAGAAACCAACCAACTAATTGGGCTTTTTTATTGAATTGTTTTACTATTTGAGTTACTTCACAGGTGAAGTAAAAACACTTAATGAGAAGTTGCTTACTCATAACAACTTATTCAAGGCTTTGCTCAGTGAACTGTCTTCTGTTTCAGACAAGCTCTACCAGTCATCATATTCCATGCAGCATGAATTGAATACTATGAGCTACCTACTAATAGGATTCTGATGAACATAGCTAATTTGCATAAATATAAGTGAAGTTTTAAATAGCATTTAAACATTATATTATGTAATCCATTTGGATCTTTGTCAAAAAGTACAAAAATTGCACATCATTGAGCAATTTATACCATTTCAAATGAATGTAAGAAAGTAACATATTTATATTTTTTGCAATGTAATTTTAGGGAGCACAAAGCCAAGCTGTATTATATTGTGAACACTAAAACAGATGCTTCAAACTCATGTGTGTTCTTTAACTTTAACCAATATTGACTTAGATGACACAAAAATTGTGTTCCTATCAAACCCTTGATTTCTTAGGAGATCACAGCTTTTCTAAATCTGTTTACATATTAACAACAAGAAGGATGTCTTTATTAATTTTACTGCTGTAACCAGATGTTTTTAAGCCACTCGCTAAACATTCAGTGTTATGCGAGGATATATCTGTTTTTGGCCAAAACCATTTTCAATCCAAAGCACTAATGTCAACATTTTTGGATATGTGCTCCCACAAAACTTACTGGAAGAAGTTGATACAGTATAAATATATGCTTGAAAATTTAAAGCTATTAAAAGTTAAATGGGCATGATTTGGCATGAAAAATCATCATGAACAATTTTTCAAACAAACCCTTCAATGTAAGACTCCCATGTGCACTGATGTACACAATTGCCAACATTAGCAGCACAAAAACCCAGCAACTGACATCAGAAAAACATGGCGGTTCTGTGTGCTGTACAACTGCAATAGATAGTCTTTAATGAAGATAATATGTTAACTGCATCTTTTGTCATCTCTTGTCATTCAGAGCTCAAGTAATAAGAAGGTTTTGAGGAAGTGCTAGAAATCCCAACCATAATTATATTGAGCTTGGGCTTCATATCCTCCTCCCGCTCTGCCACTTGAGTAATTCCCATCGAAGGCGAACATGTCTGTATCGGTGAACTTTGTAACATCATTGTCTCTCGATCGTCCTTCAGCGTCTCCATTCACTGGTGAAACTCGTTTTAAATTTGCCATATTTTCCTTCTTTTTAGCGATGCAACCACACATCGCAGTTAAACAGCAGAAGAGAGCAATGAATAAGGGTATTCCTGGAAAATAATCAACTCTTCTGTCAAACTTTGGTGAGTGTCGTGACATGAAAGTCTTCAAAAGTGGCTATAATGAACATGGAGGCTGCAAGGATCTGCTATCAAGGCTAGTTTACACTATATCGTCATGTGTTGGTGTTAATTCCACAATACGTCATTGATCGTTAGTGATAACAATGTTGACACTATCACAGACAAATCTGTGTTTACATCAGCAAACAGCCCACAGAATAGCATTGTCATTATGCAACACTGGCGCAAAAATGATGAAATACATTGCAATTCTGCGACAACTGTCCTAAAAGAAAACATGGAAGGCTTGATATGCCAAACACTGGCGTATTAAGTCTTTGAAGGTATGGCTAAGATTTTGTTTGTGATGCACAAAATAATGTCATTTTTGTTTTCTTCACAGAGCATTATGTTTCTTTGTTTTCTCACAAACGGTTGAACAAATTGCTAACTTCGGCAGCCTTATGTTTTGCAAAATGTTAATCCTAAAGTGCTAAAAATGGTTTCATCTCTTTTAGAAGTTAGATTAAAATTAAAAAAACATTAGTTAGAGTGAGTTGTAACTTTTGCTTTTATATTCAAATGCTAGTTTTAGCGGTTTATAATTTTTACGTACTCCTACTAAATTATCTTACATTTTAAAATGAGTTATGGTTGTCTCTACAATATTTTCTAAAACCTTGCAGCTTGTGAACATTAAGAATATTAATGTTGGCAAATATGCCAGCATGATATTTAATTAGAATTAATTAATAAAAATTGAAATTCACACCGAACTTGGCAGCAAGAACGACGAAGATCGGTGACTCACCTACTAAAATGGCCACTGGTATTATAATGAAGAACACTCTGCCAGGATTCGGGGGGAGGGTAGTGGTAGACTGTGTAGAGACAACAAGAGTTGTGTTGAGAACGAGCAGTTGTCCAGAGGCTATTAAAACCTGAGTGAGTAGCACTAAGGCCACTGTATGCACCGAAATCATCTCCTCTTCTCTGCAATCTAGCAAACATAGTTATGGGTAGTTTTTAGGTTAATGAAGTACTCATTGATATTCATCAAAAAAATTTAGGCTTTGTTTTAAGCTAAGACTGGATTTCTTTCTATTTCATCTGTTTACACAAAGGTTAGACATATTCTAAAATGTTCTACCATGAATGTAAGCTATTGACCAAAAACTCATATGTTTGCTTTTGCTTTGTTTGAAACTCGTAGCAAAAATTTGCTGAATTTATTCAACATGAGCATTAAACTTCTGTTTGTTTATCATTTAAAAACCACAGGGTAGTAAAAATTAGGAGATCATTTTAAAAAATATACTATATGAGACACAAAAAATAACCAGATATTAAAATAGCACTCACAGCTTTTACGTAATTTCGTTTTGTGTTGCTGTTATAATGTGGAGTTTCCATCAGGTTATTTATTGTATGAATGTATTGACTGATACAAGGCAAGGTAACTACCTAGTTCGCCCACTTGCTTTATACTGATGAGTCATAGAAATAACACCTGGACTACCCATAACATTGCTGCAAGGTCACACATACAGCACATAACAAATGCAATTTCTAGGAGACAATTTCAATTTTGTTGGTACATTTACTACGTTTAGGTTATTTTCTACAGTTTGCAATACGATGGTTAACAGTATTTTTCTTATTTAAGCATCGCTTGGACTTTGGTGTCAAACTGGAATGGCAGCAGATTATAAGGCAGTCAAAGTAACCTATAAGGTAAATGAGAGGTAAGGTTACCTCTATACCTATATAAGGTATAGAGGTAACCATTTCAAGTTATAAGGTATAACAAATAATACGTGAGAGTTGCTAATTCGAAGAGCACTAGTATAATAACTAACACAGAGAATATCTAACTAGATGTTCCCACATCGTTTATTTCTATGCCTTATCCGACAATTTTTATTATAGGCTGTTACACAGGTGTGATGTAGTTTGCTTGGCTACAGACAGTAATTCCATTACTGCTTCAGGACACTTTTAGCTGCTTTAAAAAATATTAAACTTGATTGAAACTTTTACTTAAACAAAGGACTTGTATTTAAATAAATCTTTATCAATATGATATTGTAATTTAGCTCCCCTAAACTCTTACATCAAACTATATAACATATGTTGTTACAAACACTCTCTGTTGTAATTACCATGAAGAGTGTTTGCAGCACCTTGTGTTGCAAACACTTTGTGTTTGCAACACAACGTGCTACACCATAGAGAGTGTTACACTCTCCGTGGTAATCTAACTGATGAACACATCTGTCAGTAATTTGGCAGCTAACTGCTGACAGATGAGTCCATATGTCAGCAGTTGGTTGCCAAACTGAACAATACCTGTGAGTCACTAATTTACACCATTTCGAAAAACATTTTATTTTTGCAGTCATCAATAAAGTACCATATATCTTCCCTTATAAGCCAAGTTTAAAACGAAAAGATGCCTATACCAAGGAGTTGGTTTATACTTGCATAATTCTGATCACACAAAAACGAAATAGCATTACGCTAAAATAATTCTAGCGACTATAAGTCAAACCATGCTACGCAGGCAGCTGCTAACCTGTTACTAACAGTTTTTTTTATGCAGTACCAAGGAATTGTGCTTGAGAAAAATTTGCATGCAAAGGTTCTTGAAAATAAATGTGATAAAGTCGCCACTTTTATGATTTTTTTGGTCCAGATGTTTTCTCTTGATAAGAGCGTACCCGCACACGCCCGAAGCTGTACTCGGTTAGTAATTCTAGGCTATGATGCCAATAACAGTCAGTGATTTGATGATCATACACATGATTTGTTTTTGTTAAACTCGTCACTTACAGCTTAAAATGCAGTTTATTTATATTAATAGTACTGCTAGTACAGTTAAAAAGATTTTGCCATTGTAAAAAGAATAAAAATACAACATATAACAGCTATCATTTTCATTAATTCTTTTCTGCAAACCTTTACTATGATAGGTTCATACAGAGTGTTACGATTTGTAGGGTCGGCTTGAATGCAAACTTTTATAAATTTATTTTAGTGCTGTTGTTTTTCTAACGGCTTATCTGCAAGATTTGCTTATATTTGAGGATATACAGTATTCAAAACCAGTAACTTTTAGCACCCACTAAAACTTGAGGGTTATCAAGTGCCTTTCAATAGGAAAGAAACTTGGTACCAAAGAGTTTAATATTAGGTAGGTCGCCATGTTTATTGTACCAAAAATATACTATACAATGGTAAGTTATTCGCAGCAGCACTGCTCCAAAAATGCTAAGCAACTGGTCAATATAGTGTTTGCTCTCTTGTCACCACAATTAGAGGTATGTAAAAGATCAATACGGTCAATTCATCATGTTCCATTACTGATCAATTTCTCATGAAACTCTATCACTTGTCCAGACTGTCAGCATTGGTACACACAATAATACCGGTGTTTGCTTCTGTACATATTTAATATGAGAAACTTGTTTATCCAGTTTACACTTGTGGCAGTTTTGTTATATTATTGATAGACAAGAAAAGTAACACCTGACAACGGAACGCAGTTGCTGACCTCGATCTAACATCAACCCTAATTGGAAAACAGATTTATACTGGGTGTTAGAGATTCTTTATTTTCTCACTCCTAAAATACTCTATGACTTATGACATTTACAAAGTTGCAAATTTGTTTGGAACTACTTGATGAACTAGAGATTGTATTTGATGTACATGGTATGCATGTTTTAACACATGTGCTTTAATTTGCCTATTAAAATCTGTTAGAAATATTGTTGATAGGAATTGTGCACAAAGTCTAAGAAATAATTTTGTTGTCAACTTGACAAGCATTTGAGAGTAGAGCTTTTAACCAATAATATACAAGGGTCGAGAGTCTGTAACAAGAGTTCATCTTGTGAAAGTTAGCGCAGCACAATGAGGTGTGAATCAACTATCTCTGGTACTTGAACAAGTTAATGCTGCACATTTTCTTATGTGTTTCTATTTTAAATGCCATCAAATATTTCAGGTTCAGTTCAGCGTGATGACTACGGCTTGTGTTTTGCTGAATATTTTTGTGTCACACAATTTGCAGAATTTTAGTCACTTAGACAATAGTTATAAGAACGACGTTTTTGCAACCACTGGTTTTCAATGGCAACTGATTAGTATAAGTGTAACATTTTCAGTTAACTTTCCAGCGCTGTGGGCTATTTACCTAAGTTATGCTGCCGACCTAGTTTGTGTTTTCACGCTGTTAGTGAAATGAATTAAAGGATTCCTTACACATATTATTAGAGAGTAGGACTGGTAAAATGTCAAAAACTAATTTGCTATGGAATAGGATCAATAACAAGTACTAGTTTAGACCTACAAGTATTGGTAAACTTTGAGTTATCCTTTCTACCTTTTTATTATCATTGTTTCATGCAAGCGAATTTAATAAACCATGTTCACCGCGCACCAAATTCATTTGTTTTGTAACACGAAACTACAAAACTATTTTCAAAAGCTCAGACCAAAACTTTTGAAGATGCATGATCACACACAATCGTAACTATTGTACTGTTGATAGACCCTGTCCAACTTGTATACCTCGTACAGCGATCTGCCCAATCAATTCAGAAACTACACTATTTCTCTTCAAATTGTGAGAAGTTACACAATTGGAACCCGAAAGCCTTACATGTACACAACCACACACACTCTACTGATAGGAAATCTAAAAGCAACTTAAAGCCTCATGTTTGAACATAGTCACAGTACTGCGATTTCTGGAAAAAAAATGTACAGTGTAGGCTAATTCCTCTCGGTAATAAGAAAGCTGGCTAGGGGTGTTTAGCTGGAGGCTGTAATTAATCGCTATTACTATCTCCCCTAAAGTTAGAAGTGAACTTGGAACTGATGCTAGTTTACTGGCATCAGCTAATTATAATAGCTATTTTTCATTCAATGACTATATTCGACACCTGAGAATGAAATTTTAGACACACGTAGGGCCTAAGTGACAAAAACTGGTCGATGTCGTTTTCTCACTTTTGCTAATGGAAAAGAGACCTGCTTGTCATAAAGGACTTATCGGATACAGCTCTGCATGACTAATGTGCTTTAATAGCTGTCACTCACTTAATTGCAGTCGTGAGTGTACGATTGAATGCCAACTAGCAGGTGAAGTATCGTGATTATATTGATTTGTTTACCTTGACGACGGCATAGCGACTGCCGATATGCAATGTGTTAATAGCATATCATCGAAGGAAATTGGGCAGCCCCCATAGAATTCTTCTTATTGTTAAAGCTAAATGCAATATTGGAAACCGTTAAGAAGAACCACAGCACACGAAGCAGTTTCTTAGCTCAGCTGAAAAGCCTCGGTAGCGTAATGCTTATGTATTACGTTTTACTTATTATGTATTGGCAACGTATTAAATGCTGCACTAGCGCTCAGTGTACTCTCTTGCTTCTAATCCCTGCCGTCATCTGAATATTGAAGATTGTGTTTAGAAGAAGAGCACATAACATTAAATTACTGTCTCAACCTTCTACATTTATATTTTTGTGATTCTTATACAAGCTAGTTTTATATAAATTTTATGGCTTCTCATCATTGCCTAAGGTTTTGCTGAAACCACATTGAAACTATTCATGCTTTCTCTAACACTTTTGAACCCGGGCCAGAGATAATTTGGAGAAATGATTTTTACCTCGCCCTACACCCGAGTAACCTCGCATTCATAGTTTCACTTTATTTTCTCATACTTCCAGTTTACATAGAATTATGAAGCTTTGGTCGCTTTGTGTAGTGTATGTGTAGACTGAGTTCTTGAGATATTGCCAAAATACCAAATGTCCTCCTCACCAACTTGAAGATGAAAATGGCCACTGTCAGAACATGGGTTCATTTAATACTTCAAGTTTACATAAAAATACGAAATTTTGGTTGCTTTGTGCAATATTTGTGTTAAGCATAATTAGGAATTCTGAAATTAATTGAATTTCAGTTTGTGAGATATTCTCGAAATACCGAGGGCACTTTTAATTGACTGAGAAATAAAAAATGGCTGTTGTTAAAACATTAGTTTCAAATGACATACTAATTGGAATTTTTCCCTACCAATATCAACATTAAACACAACTAAAAAAGTTTTAGCAGCAAGAACTCAACAATAAAACTATGGGTTTTCTATTTATATTTATAAAAAGTAGACACAATCTATGAGGCTCGGCGCATATAAACTAATATGTTTTTTTCTATTCATAACAAATACACACTCTATCAGACTCAGTGTACTGCTACCATTATTATTATTATTATTATTAATATTATTATTAATATGTTTTTTTCAGCTACCTGTAAAACATTACATTTTCGGAAGAGTATGAAAAAATTTTACTATACTTTTTTTTCAATAAGCTGAATACAAGGTTAGGCTTCAAAGTGTGAAAAATTTGACAGAAACAAATATTTTATTTCTGCTTGCAAGGGGTGAAGTTGACCACCAATTTTGAGAATGTCTCAAATCATTTAGCTTCAACTAAAAGTTTACAAGAAATTCATGGCTTACATGCTATTTTTCTAATATTAACTTTTGATGGTATATATGATTCAAATAAAGGTTATGTTTAAAATCTTACATTGAAAGGGCAGAAAAAGGTGGTTTCACTTTAGCTAGCAGCTGGCATCTGTTTTAGAATGTTTACTTTGACAAAAACACATGTGATCAAAAAGCACAACTCCTTGATATGAAAGTAAAAATCCCTTATTTAATGAAGAAAGGAGTAACTTTTAAGGACAGCTTTCATTGCAGCCTTTCAAAGATCACCCATGCTCAAGTGTTTGTTTAGAATTTGTTCAAAGAAGCTTAGGTTAGTACAGTCTTTTAGAAAACTAGCTTTACTATCTCTTTGGTCAGGTGAGTTAGAGGTTGAGCACAGAGTAATATGAATCTGTGTGGTCTAACACAGGTTCATAGGCCTATTACTCTAACAATGTGCCGAGTGCATAAATAACCACATTTTGTCCTATATTTGAAATGGAATAATCATTTCATATTACAAGCAGGTATACTAGCAGTTTATACTCAAAAAATTGCTTAATCATTTGGGAAAGTAATTCAACAGACCGAGAGTCTCTCGATACCTCACACTCATTCATCATATTTGCATTTCGTAGAGAATCTAAAAACTTCTTCTAGCTAATAATGTGACTAAAATCTTGTAATGGTAATGTTTAATAAACAGCTAACAAGAGGTTCAACAGTCTGCTCATTCACGATTCAAATTCATTGTTTGCCTGCACTTTTTAAACTAGAATGCTTGGCTACTTTGCTCCATTCAATGGTACTGGAATACATACAATAAACTGTGTTGGTGCAATGACATAAAATGAGAACTTTCTAACAAATCAGCAACTTAATTAATAAAATTCTTAATAGTCGGATAAACATTTAGACAACATGACTTTTTGATTTTTTATAATATCAAGCCTAAAAGAGTAGAGTAGGTAGATAAAAGGGGGCAGATGCTGTTGAAAGCCTCTTACTAGTTCATGGTGTCAACTACATGCATTTCCCTTCACTTATTGTTCAGAACAATCTGCTCACTTCTCATTTACTAAATCTTTAGTTACCCTTCATGTGCTTTAGAAGGTTAAAGGAAGCGTTGCCTTTTTTCTTTCACGAATAATAATAGGAGAATGAGTCTTAGAATGCGATCTTGGCTACTAACTTGATAGAAAATAAATACCACTGGTGCTGTACTGGAAAACCAAGGCTTTTTACACGACCATGACTAAAACGAAGGAATGTTTGAGTTTTATAACCACCAAGATATTAACATGGTGCATCTAAGTGTACGTTCATAGGCCGTTTTTATTCACATGTGAATGGTAAAATAAAATGACTGCTTGCTTTTATATAAACTCTATGAATAAAATATTTTTTGTATTTTTAATTAAAACACCTCAAGTTAATTTTTTAAGCTTTTAATGCTCTTATAAAAAACAAAAATCCCTACACATTAATTGAGAGGTGATTACATTAAGAGAGAGGTAATTAAATGAGAGGTAATAGGAGGTAATTTACAATTACCTCGCTAAGTGTGATGCAGCTTTCGGCACTCAACGAAATTAGATTTAATACAAGTGAGACTATATATCGACAATTTAAATATTGCAATGCTCTTGCCTAACATGTGGTTAGTTAGTCGACTAGCATCCTGCTATGATGCGTAAATTCAAAGTAAAGGTTTTTAGCATCAGTTCTCATTCTGTACTCAAATTCTAATAATGTGACGAGTGTATAAAACGCCTCATTGTATTTATTACTTGAAATTTAAGTCTTGAATTTATCGATCTCTGGCTATTTCATTATGCCTATTTTTTGTAAGCCTATTTCAGGCCAGTTCACTCTTAATTTAGAATTTAATTTTAGTTTTAGCGATTCTATTTATGATTAGCATAACTGCATAAAGTTTTCCAATAAAAAAAACAACAAAAAATGTTTTGTATGTGTGTTTATATAGGTAGGTTACTGCAAATGATGTACTCTTTCAGTCAATATTTCATTAGTCTTTTTAGCACTGAAGATAGGATTGTGCTTGTCAGAAAGATGGAATTCTATTGACAAGTCCATCATTTCGTGTGTATTTAAATTTTCCCACAAAAACTCATAACAAAACTTTGAATGAGCTAGTCTTTGATACCCGGTGTTTTAATACTTTTGTTTTCAATGTGACAGTTAAAGTCAGAACCTCACATAAAAGGCAGGCGCAGTTTCTTTTTAGCTTTTGTATAACAACTGGTTATTGTTATATAATTATCTCAACATTTGTGCCTTTTTACACAAAAAACCGCTAAACTTATGCAACAAAAATTAGATATATCTTGATTAGGTTATACCAGTGCACCTTGTTACGATAGTGAGCAACTGTAAGCATAGACATCTGCTAGAGCGCATCATATGATGATCATAAAAAGTTGTATGCTTATACAAATATCAGCAAGCGACATGATATACAATGATATATAATGTTATATAATTTTATGTAAAGCTATATAATTTTATATAATGTCATATAATGATAATTAATGATATAGAGTATTCAGGACATATCTAGTACCAATGTGCATCTCGTTATGGTTGAAAACAACAAGTTTTCTGAAAGCTACAAGTAATGACTTGACGAGATTGAAAATGAACTTCAAAACTTCAAAACTTGAAAATGTTTCAAAATCGAAATGGAAAAAACTTGAACACAGTTTAAACGCTCAGGTAAAGTAGACGTGTGATTATGACACCTATAGTTGCAAAGAGACCAGCAAAACATTTTCGCATAGTGATGCAGCTTCCACTCCTTAGCCAATGTGAACTGTACTGTCCTTACAGGTTTAAAGAACTGAGTTCAACTGATTCAAGTTCATATTGTTTATTTGGAACCCAAACCGTGAAAACTCTTTGGCCTTCTACCCAGATAAAGCAGTCAAAAGACTTGATCACGCGAATGTCAAGCTATGACTGTTGATAAAGCGTAAATATTAAAAACTACATGCTGCCAACTAGCGGAGTAGCTTGGTATAAATTGGATTATTATAAATCAGTAGAGTTTATATACTGTTGGCTATAACATAAACAAAAATACAATCCATCGTTGTTTTTTACGTCATCGCCCTGTTTGCACATGCGCTCGTCTACAAAAAAGCCGCCATCTTTGTAGAAAACGATAATCTTTCTCTTGATTAATAGTATTTTTCGGTGTTGTTTTGACACTAACATAAAAAATTTGCAAACAAAAGCATTGTTTGCAATAATTAATTGCAGAAGCTTCATGTTTTTAACGATAAAAAGTGTCGATAAAGATGGCAGACAACGATAGAATGACGTCACGGCAAAATGGTAATGCAGGAGCTATGAATCTCTCTGGCTAAATATAAACAAAAAAGGATTAAAGTGTTCAATTTGATTCATAGGCAGCATCAGTGCAATCTACAAGCATAGGTTAAATAAACAAGTATCACTAACTAAGCTATTTTATAGTGTCGTTAATGCAATGATGATCACATGGCTATTCCGTAGGCGCTAGGTGAATGAGAGTTTGTTTACTGCTCTAAAACACCAGCACCGCAATGCAGGGGCCACATTATCTTAGCCTGTGGGCCAGATTGTGGCCCACGGCCGCCTGTTGCACACCCCTGAACTATAGCAATGATAGCAGCTAGTGACGTTATGTTGCACATCTTATTATTCTGAACATTTTAACCGTGATCAAATTTTGTCAATTTTAATCTTAAAACATCCTGGCAACCAGATCATCTCAAACATCAAAAACAATCGCAAATGCTAGAAAAATACCGAAATTTTTTGATAAAATCTACACAAATTTTGCGCAAGTGTGTCTTTAGGTACAAAAGTGATGAAGTCTAAACTGAGCAAAACTGCTGCTTGTGAGCAAACCTTTTACATTGGCATCCAATCACACAAATAGGATTGATGTATATGCAAGTGATCAACACAGCCTTATGAAAAAATGGACAAGTGCGGTGCACCTTATTATGAGTACTTGTGTTCACACTGCAACAGCTTGAGCAAGCAGTAATACTTCAGAAAAACTCATTTGGCTGTACGACCAGCAGTTTGCCATAAACTATGTCTCCGTATTTAAAAATTGTTTATAGATTTCATCTACTTACCTTTCAAGTTGATTCAATCAGAAATCCTATTTTTCTGAGCTCAAGTTCCAAAAACTTTTACTAGCAATATAATATTACTGAGTAGAAATCAGTTTCCTGTGGGAGGCATAACCTAGACAAGCATTAGCCTATACATGTAGCAGACAGCAAAATTCCTTATCCGTCACTTATACCAAATATTTCTCACTCCTGTTGCTGGCTAGAATAAGGAGATGTCATGAATTTATATTCTTAACTAGCCTGTGATCTTACATAATTATCAGAAGAATGGCTTTTAACCCTTGAGCTTTAGAAGTTGCTAAGAAACGGAGTCTAAATAGGGCTGTCTGTCGATGATTATTGATCTTTAACATGCAATATACGCGTTACATTGCCACTTGTTTAATCGATCGAAACCTCAGTTTTAGCATAACAAGTGACAATATACACAAATCCATATCCTATTCTTTGTGTTTGAATCAAAATCAATATAACAATTATTTTCGAGTTATATATTGTCGTTAATTCTCATTTACTTGCCTTCTCCGGCAACAATGGCCAACATGATTTTGTTTGAAATGCTTAATCAATTTCTATGCTTTAGCAATCATTTGTTGTTAGGATTCTTGGTGAGTGCAATTCGTATCTCTGAAGATTAGAAATAATCTTCTCGTGAAACATTATGAGACAACTTGAAAAAAGTATTTTTTGTTTTCTTGAATGCTAAAGCTGCTTTGATGCTCATTGCAAATTTTTATAGCCACATTGTTGAAGGTCTGGATGAATTTTTGTAGCCCAAATTTAAGAAATCAATTATTTAGAACAATTTGCAAGCGTAAATGTAAGAGAAAAGTGAAATGTTTTCTATGACTCACAACAAGATCACCCAAATATTTTTTAGATAGCAGACTTTTTATGCTAAAAGCAATCCAAATAGGATTTTTTGAAGTAGTTTGCAAGTGATGTAAAAAAGCATGACTGGTATATAAAGAATCTCAGTCTATGAATAATATAATTATTGGAAAAAAAACATTTTTTGCTTGTGTCATTGCATGGTCAATCATGTCGAGCTGCAGCAAATGAGTTATTACAAGTAGATTTTTGATAAATCGTAGACATCTACAACCATTAATGGGCTGCAAGTGCTGCTTCAATTGTTCAACCAGATATTAAGTTTATTCATTCACTGGTTGACAAAATTAAAGAAAGTTTCTGTTAACTCTACTTCTGTAGGAGTTATATTGCATAAATATCTTAAGAAAGTAGAATGAAACATTAACCAGCAAGTTCTGATATTTTATAAGTTAATGGAAAAACTCTAGTCACTGCAAAAACTGGCAAAATGTTTTGGGTTATGTATCAAATTAGTAGGCAAAAGTAAAAAATCTTTATGCTCAAAGAATTGACCTACGGTTGACCTTTTTAGTTATAAAAAAGGGTTAAAGTGGTGTTTGTTGCAGTGAATTCTATAGCATTTTGAGCGTAACTCAGTACAATTTTACTTAGATTTGCAAAAAATGTTGAATTAATTTGATTAAACATTGTTACAGCCTGTTTATTGCCAACAGTTACTTCAGCTTGTAAAGTGGCTTATAACAATTTTAATAATAAAATGCTTTGCAAGACTTTTCTATTATATTGAACAGCTCATTGATGAAAAAATTGGTTAGTTGCGTATTGCTTAGATCATTTCTATTTTGAGACAACTTCTCATTGAAAGGATTGTCTCAATCGGTTGCTTTTCAACTTCTCGGTAATTTGCTTTTTATGTTCTGGCAGTTATGCTATAACCTTGAATAATTGTGGGCCAGTAACACTATATGTTGTTATGCAATACCATAGATCTGGAGCACATTTGTGCATGACCTGTATTGCTACGGTGAACTAATTTTGTGGGTTTTCAAGCTCTTTGCTTTCAGTGGATACCCGGCTGGGCACACTTCAAGCGTTCTAATTCTAGTCACATACACTGTGCCATTTGAAAGTAAATTACCATGTCTTCTTGACTTGTCTGTGGCACACCACAGTACACAAAGTTGGTCAGTCAGGACTAGATAAAAGCATGTGTGCCGTGTGATGATGCGTAATTAAAAGCCTTAGCTGAGATCTTCATAAACAGTTTAATGTTTGTAGGCTATGGTGACCAATCACTCTAGGCTAAAAATACTCTGTTGTATTTGTTTCTGACTATTAATGGATTAACAACCCTCTCGTTCACTAACCGCTAGAAGGTTTAGTAGCAAGTGTAGGATTGTACTAATGTTTATTGAGTTTTCCATTATATAATAGATATTTTGTCATTAACGGTGTCCTTTGACTCAAACTGCTTTCAGACATTTTTCATAAGAAAGCCATTAAAAAGCTGTGAATCCCTATGATAATTAGAACTTCCGACATGAACTGAAATTTGTGTATATATTTTACGAGCTCGCTCATTCAGAGTTGACTTTTGTTGTTATTATTGGCCTTGGGTGTTGGTATTCAGCAGACTGACAGACAACTAACAATAACTACGTGGTGGACGGGAATTTCTCGGTTGACCGAGTGCTGCCTCTAAAAAGAGATATTGATGACTTTAGACAAACATACCAGCAGCTATATAGCTGAATCTTCGTGGTTGCTTGAAATACACTCATTTAGATTGTTGGCGACAAGCTTTGGACACTGTTCTGTCTTCTCGAGTGATGTCTAGTTTGTGGAAAGTTGTATTCCTACTGCAATTAAGCATTTTGGGTAAATATATCATTATTGGTTATTATCTTATTATTTCTACTACTCATTTTTATGCATAAGTCAAAAACCTGCATGACTTTTATCATAAAAAATTGTGCAGATGACCTTTTTAATTTTCTAATACTATTGTTGCTGTTCTTGCACTAAAGCTAGGAGACATTCGCTATTGATTCTAACTACAGGATCATTGGGTTATTGAACGGTCATAGCAGGGTCATGCTAAGGTCATGCTGAGTTCAATGACTGTAAATGCAATTTTAAGCAGCTTTCTAATGTAGTTACTGTAAAATTTCTATTTGAATGCCATGGAGCTCTATTTTTGAACCCTTGCCCTATAGCGGCAGTCAAATATAGACTAGTGTCATATTTTTCAAATGGCTTGCCAGACGTTTGGGGAGACAAATTTGGCGCTTTTACGAGTGAAGCGAATGTCGCCTATATTTTCACCTCTCCCTTTTGGCACATTAGCACTTTTGGATGCAATAATTCTGCTAACTTACGTCCAAGTTGGGAAGGATCTCTTAATGAATGTGCATTGGGAAGCTAAAAATATTTCTACCAGTTAAAATCTGTTGCTCACAATTAACTTACGAACATACACGTATTACAGATTGTCCTGATTTGCATTTTCTTGGAGTTTCAATTCTTTATTTCTTTCGATATTTAAAGGCAGACTTTTATTTCATAACTATATTTAACAATGTTTCAAAGAAAGCTTATTTTAACAAAAAAGTTAAAAAGCTTTGGAGTTGGACACCAAAAGCATTAACTGCTATAGATGTAACCGAGTTATTATTACTACCCTTTTGTGGACACTTTTTTACTGACCACTGGCTATTAGGGGTTCATAAAGATCATAGAAAATCGAAGTGGCTATAAAATGGAAGTGTCGTTTAAGTAAATAATGGCGCTCTATCTTTCAACCCTACTCCAATAGTGGCAATCAGAAGTTGCACGGTAACTGCCATTAATAATTAATAGCAATGAAAGCTGTTTACTAACTTTGTGGAACTTGTGCTGTGTAAAACCGATGATCTGGGTGTAAAACCAAAGTTTATGCCTTCCGATGTTGTCGCCAATGGTAATACATCCGCAAGTTACTTTCATGTCTCCTTTATTTGTGTTATAGTTTTAGCAAATTATTTCAGATAACTACTTGAAAAATTATTGTTTTTAAGATATTTTCTTGATTTTATGAGAGATCTCAGCTATAAAGTTTTTACAAATATTTGTCTATTTCTCGGCAATATATGGCAACTGCAACTCAAAAATCAGAGATGTTGATCAAATTACACAGTTGTATTTTTTGATGTTTTCACACAGAGTAATTTTTACTGATGATGCTAGTTTTGATTTATTTTTGCTAACGAAATGTATTTAGAATCATACTAAAAAAATTGATTGGGTCTTCACTCCAGTAAACCAAAAATGGGCAAACATCTGTGTGTGCTTTAAATAATTGTAAATATGTAAGTGACCAGGCAAACATTCTAAATCATTACAATCAGGACATAAAAGAGAAGTCAGGCTGCAGTTTTTACAAATAAAATAGTAGAAAATAGTAGTAGATTAAAGCGAATCCTTAGTAGTAACTTTTCTGTTTCCTAAATTTGCTTCCTAACAGTCAGTATTTCACATTTAATCATTTGAAATGTTGTTTGGTGCATCTTTACTAAACATTTGAGTTTTCTTTAAACAATATCATGGCATAGAAGCTCGCCAGATTTTTAGACCTGATCCTTTTTATCAATCTACTAGTTTAGGCGATAAAAACAGGCTGTCTTGCAATTTTATCCTTAAAACAAGGATGAGTTGGTTAGTATGAAAATCTAGGCAGTCTAAGGATTAAAACTATCAAACGTAATATAATAATTATTAAAGTATAATAAATTATAAGAAAAGTTATAAAATCCTCCTTAGAAACTACCCCTAAAGTGAATATCAGTAAATATATTTACCTTCACCTGAGAAGCTATACTGTCAAGTTTGAAGCTTGTCATGGGATATTAGTCTGAATGCTGGGTTCAAATTAAAAAAATTGTTCGCTTTAGTCTATACATATTATATTTCACAACTCAAAGTTCTCAAGTTCTCAACCCCATTACAATCATCTTCTAAAACAACTTAACTAAAAAGTAAAACCTATACTGCATGACAATATTCAAAAAGTCTGAGCATATAATCATTTGCAATGTCCATTAGCGGTCATATTGGAAAACCTAAATCTCCCTAAAGGGGGGTTTAAAAACAATAATTGGTATTCAAAGTACTCTGATTAGATCAAAACCAGGTGTTGTCAACAGATTAACCTACAAAATAGAAATGGACATGACATTTCAGGGTTTGTTGGAATTGGTGGGAGCAGTTCTCTGTGGACAGTCCCTCACAGTAATCTGTTTACAGATTAGATTATTGATATCGATTTTTTACAAAGCATCCAACAAAATATGGTAGTTTATCACAAGATAACTAATGAACATAATATTATATTAGGTACTCAAGCCTTGATGTGTTGGAACTGTACTACTTCTGACCTCAACTCTGCCTGTGCTACCGGAGATGCTCCCCATGTAGATGACGCAGAAGAAAGAAGCTATGAAACTGAAGACCAAGAACTGGTAAAAATAGTTATTGTAATATAGAAAAGTTTTAAATTTCTTTCGATTAGATTAGATGGAATGCACAAATCTTTATATAACGTCAGGATATCCTCTGAGACCTGTGATCAATTATGATTGTTGTTTATCCAACAGGTTGGTTACAGTTATACACATAATTTACATCATATAATTCACTTTCGGAATGTGAAACATTATTTTTGGTAGAATTGTGCTTGACCTAATTACAATGTAATTTAAAAACTCATCCATGAATTTCCAAAAAATTAAACATGTTATTTGGTGTAAGATGAAGCACTACATCATTCTACATTCTACAGTACACACTTTTCCTTGTCAGGAATCTATTTTAAAAATAATTCTGATACTCTTTTACAGATTAATTGTATAATTGAGCATTTCGGTTTTTAGTTCAGCACATATATTTTAGTGTGTTATCAAATAGTCAGGCATAATATAGCGTTTGAAAGGAGGTTGAGGTGATTACAGTACAGTTAAACGGCAACGCTTAAATTAGCAATAAAGTGTCAGATATAGCATTTGCTGTAACATAGAACAATTACTTGCAATTCTAAGAAACGCACAGGATGTCATAACAAAATCAGCTAATTTGGAATATACCTGCAACGTGATCATTCAGGTAGTATTTTTATCTAATTATATTTTATATATTATTTATGAGTTTTTTCATATTCTTCTCAAATTACAGTTTACCAAGATGACATGCAATAGCAGTCTTGGCACTATGGTTTGTGGAAAAACATTGGCACAGACTGTTGATAAAGTGACATATGTGTCGAGGTGAGTAGAAGCACCTACTGCAGATGTGTTCACACTTGATCAGTATTAAAGTTCTACTACTTGAGGTTGGGGTTGTTAACAAACACAGTTATGCTAAATGAACACCACAAGTCATCTTATGTTATTGTTGAGCAGCAGACTCACTCAACAGCTGTGACAACCAGTAGATTCTAAAACCAACTACTAACATTCTTGCTAGACTTAAGCCATACATAAGACATTAAAACATAACTGTCAAGTGCAACTGTTATCGTATTTACTAGGTAAATTAGACACTGCTGATTCCGCTTTTGCACTCAAAATAAAGATTGGTCCACTAACTTTCAGAGTAATGAAGGCTTTTTTACAGCGTTTTAATATCGGTCTCGAAAACAACATGATCGGCACAACAAGCTCCGCTATAAAATTGTGACGTCGCCTAGCTTTTTAGAAACGAAAGTTAGAGATGTTTAGTCTGGTTTAGAATGATACAGATGGGTGTCCTAAAACCTATTACATGTATTATCTAAATTCAGCTTTTAAAATAATCTCATTCTTCTCCGAAAGGTAGATAAGCTATTTAACATTGCCTATTTAAAAATGAGCTCGAAAAAGCGCGATAGCAACCCTAGCTTGTGATAAAATCGCGTTTTTTTGAGCTCATTTTTCTTGGCGTTCAACCTATTAAACATCAAGTAGCAAGCTACGAGCAATTTTAAATAGTTTATCTACCTTTCATAAAAAACTGAAATTATTTTACAGGCTGAATTTAAATAATAATGGATTTTAAGACACCTATCTCTATCATTCTAAATCGGACTAAACATCCCTAACTTCGGCTCCTAAAAAGCTAGGCTACGCCACATATTTATGAGCAGAGCTTGTTGCGCCGATTGTGTTGTTTTTGAGACAGATATTGAAATGCTTTAAAAAAGCCTTAATGACTTTGAAGGTTAGTGGACCAATCTTTATTTGAGTACAAAATCGGAATCAGCGTGTCTGATTTACTTAGAAAATACGATAAAAGTTGTTTGTGACCGATATGGTTTAACCTAGTCCTTCTATGACGTAGAGCCATGTGGGTTTGTTTTTGGAATAGGCCTTAGCTTGTTTTCAATCATAATAACATAGTGACATTAGTTTGTCTATTTACTTTGGCAAGCAGAAATTCTGTCTTTTAATTGGTCAAAAAAACTGTGTTAGAACCTAAAAAGCTGTGATGCTGACCAATTTTCTTTTATAGTTAGGACAGTCCAGAAGTTCAGGCTGAGCTAGAAACCTATTTGAATCTTGCTCATATTTTCTCACATGGTGTACTTAGCAATCGACTCCAATCTGCCTGTAATTTAACCCTCCGAACCATAACGGCTGTTATTCCAGCATTGCGTAGGGTGTGTCAGAAACTCTAGCGGCCGAAGTACCGACATTCGCATGGCTCTGTTTACATAAGCCGCTTCTAAGTAACGGCATAAACCGATCAAACAAGTTTTTGCACAGAATGTTACACCAGAAATTTTACTTCGATTTGTAACAGTTTTCAAATATCTTTGTCTACTTAATCCTCCGTTATAATAAAAAATTTTGTTAGAACTTTATCGCAAAAAAATTGATATAACTCATTTGTTGGTAGGTCATGGATGATTGTGATGCAAATGAAGAACTTTATAGGGCTAACTATAATTTTCAGTTTATTTTGAGTAATTATATAATGACTAACGTCTGCTCAATGAATATGATACTAAGTACTGTAAATATGTTACAATTTTTTAAAATCGTGCAAGTTTTTATAGTTTCAGCTCGAATAATGGTAAAATAGTGTTATTTTTCTGTTTGCTGTGGGCCACCCAAGTTTTTTATTAGTTTTTTACCAAATATCATTGTATTATGAGCACATTTACATGTAGATATATTGAGTAAAAAGTTTAAAAACTTCAAATAGTTGGACAAATTGCCTGGGGTTACTGACACACATTGACAAGAATGGCCAGAGTTCAAAGGGTTACCAGCCCATTAAGTCACAAAAGGAAGAGCTGCCTATTTTTACTTTTCAAACAAAATTTGTCACCAGCAACTTTGTTGCAAACAAATTGATGGTTATTTTAACAATCTAAATTGGTGAGTACATTTCCTACAGAAATTAAACTTTCTTTCAACCGATGTATGACAAGATTTTCCTTTATTCTTCAATATGCACACAATTTCGTCAAACCATATAGTTTCAAAAATAATTAAATGGAAGGAATAACCCAGCAGTAAAGCGCAAATAAAACCGTTGACACTACCAACTATAAATGGTGACAGAACTGAAAGCTCCTATGGCTAATGTTACTGGGTAGACCCGCCTGTTATGGTAGGTTGCAGGGCAACCAATTTTTATGGCTAGTAATAGAGCAATAAAATAGGCTATAAGACAGCCTGTTATAACGTGTATTTAGTGTTGGCATCAGTGTAGCTAACACTTCTCAGATTACTATCAAAATCAAACATAAAAAGCCTTTTTGCTGGGGATGTTTGGCTTCCACGTCGGAACAGCGCAATATTGTGGCAAAGACCAGCCTATCGACTGACCACAAACAGGCTGACAGCCACCTTCTCTAATAACGAGCCGTATAACTGACTATCTTTCTAGGATACATCAATCTTATTTGGCCATGAAGCTGTGGTTCTAGTCAATGTAAATATGTTATTAGTTTGTGTAACTACTGAACTAGTTGTGTAGCTGTTGTACTAGTTTGTGTAGCTGTTGTACTAATTTATGTAACTACGGTACTACTTTGTGTAGCTACTGTACTAGTTTGTGTAACTATTGCACTAGTTTGCATAACAACAGTACCAGTTTTTCCAACTACTGTAATAGGTTGTGTAGCTGTTGCATTAGTTTGTGTAACTTCTGTACTAGTTTGTGTTACCGCTGTTATAGTTTGCATAACAACAGTACCAGTTTGTCCAACTACTGTAATAGGTTGTCCAACTACTGTAATAGGTTGTGTAACTATTGTACTACTTTGTGTAACTACTGTACTAGTTTGTGTAACTATTGTACAGTTTGTGTAACTACCATACTAATTTTTACAACTAAGGTACTAGTTTGTGAATATATTATTGCCGCTGAGATTGATATGTGACTACACATGATGCCTTGTCTAACCATTAAGCTGGCATACATTTTAGCTACAGTGTGCTGGTTTCTGAAAGCTTTGGCATTGTTTTTATCTCTTCAACTCACTCTTTGCCGGAAATATGTTATTTGAGTTTTGTGCAATTAAAATAGATTTTTAAATTAGTGTCGCAACAAATATTTTTGTTCTTGATGTATGTAAGTTGAAGAATTTATTTGTATTAGTTACCATAAATCAAAGCTTGCAAATCAGGAGATTTTTATTGAGTCATTACTTAGATATTTAGATTACTTAAGTTACTTAGAGCAGGACACTTAGAATAGACTGTAGCACTTCTGTAACATTTTGATTAACTGAACCAAAGTTCTCCGTTTTAGCTGTAAACTGCAGATTTAGAGCCAACTTTTATTTTAAAATGTTGTATTTCTAATGTATATTAATTACTTGACCGTTTTTGCTAATATAATGTCACCGTAATTAAAATAATAATCATAATAATAAAAATTATTATAAACAAACTTTATAATAACATTATACGCTCAAATAAGGTAAGCTCATGCGTAATATGAGCAAATTTCTCCACTGACTAATTTTTTTTAGTAAAAATATTTAAAACTGGCAAAAACAAATAATAAATTTGCATCAGCTTTCGTGTTTACTATTTGACATATTTGCTTTTTTTCAGGGGTTGTAACTATGGTTACAAAAAGGGATGCAGCAAAAACAAGCTACTAGGAAGGGTAGCCATCGTTTGTTTCTGCAAGAAGGACTTTTGCAATTCAGCTTTCATTCATTTTCCTCGGTTTAACCTATTAATCAGTTTTTACTTTGTACGACTTATGTTAATATAAGCTTATAGCTGTTTTCTACCTCACGTTATTGTAGAAGAAATTAAAATTCATAGCTACTTTTGAACAAAGTTTAGATCACAGGCCACGACACAACCTGAATATATTTCAAAAAATTATAAAAAAACACTTAAGAATTTGTATATAGCCTGAGATGCTACTAGTAGTTCATTTTAGTAATATCTTCATACTCTGAACACCCCAACCACTGTAAAATCTATTTGCTAAAAACTTGCGCAAACGACATAAAAAGTCTCTTTGTGTCTAATACAGATACATAAAACCAAGTATATCTTTATAACCATATTATCTCGTTGCATGCTTCTGTGTTTTTGTAAAAATCTTGTCTGTGCACCGAAGAATAATCAGGAATACTGCAAACTGGATTTTTTCTGTGTAATACAGAGATTATATAACTATACATGTATTTCTCTTCCAATAATTTTCAGACAATAAGAGTTGTCCATTCCTACAAAGCAAACTTCTAAGGAGAAGATAAACAGTGATTTAAATATGTGTGTAGTGATAATTAATGTGCCTTACAGATTAGGATTTTACTAAATTGATGCATAGCATATACAATATAAATGTTATTTCACTTGCATTTGTACAGAAATAGATCGAAAATACAAAACCTAGTTTAATTGGCAGGAGCAAAGTCGAAAAGTCGATGGAAAATCAATGACCGACATGAAGTAGAGATTATGAAAATGTGTGTAAATTATACGACATGTGTTGCACACCAGAGTCGCTTGAGCCGCCATCATCGTGATACTTTAAACGTCTAGGCGATCGGCCAACCGGCTCCTCACCGTTCCTTGGCTGATGCTGTCTCCGTGGACTAGTTGTGTCAGTGTA
Organism: Watersipora subatra; assembly: GCF_963576615.1. Lineage (NCBI taxonomy): Eukaryota > Metazoa > Bryozoa > Gymnolaemata > Cheilostomatida > Watersiporidae > Watersipora > Watersipora subatra. The sequence continues at coordinate 54,871,179 of NC_088715.1, read as the reverse complement.
GTATCCATTTTCAGATAAAGAACGATTCGAGAAATGTGAGTTTGGATGATTCATTCGTCGAAAACTATTTGAGTCATACGATCGACCTACATCTAAATCTCGTCTATTGTGTGGTGCAAAATGCTCTTCAGGAACGTTTGAACGACCATTAGCTCTTGGTGATTGAATATAGGGAGGTCGTTGAGAATCATATCTGCGATTCACATCTCTCCTTTCCAAATCATGCTCAGAAGAATTGAGCCGAGCTAGGCTGTCAGGCGTTCTCTGTTGAGGTATTGGAGCCATTCCTCCTCGAGGGGAAAATTCTCGACCTCGGGGATGAGGGTGAGAAAGGCTATGCTGACTCCCTCTATGCTCATTGAGATGCTGCCGAGAGCCAGACCTCGACTGAGAACTGTATGTACTACCACATGTTTCAAAAAGTATGTCATGTTGAAGCTGCAAAGGAGGCTTTGCTGGTTCCTGTGGTACCCCTCTAATGACAAGCCGTTCGCTGTCGGTGTCGGCTTCAGATCGGCAGCCGTTGTCTGTTCGATTATGTTTAGTTAATGAATGTAGGGGTTCTATGACTGTAGCATCACTTTTCTCACTTCTACAAGTAATAGTTTTAAAAAGACATTATTAATGCTCCATTGTACTACCATACCTAGGAAATAAAGATCTAAATGTGGTTATTTACTTCATAGCCACAGCTAAAAGGTTAATATAAATTCCATTTACATTTATATACAGTAATTTCTTGCTACTTTCCGGTTCCCTTTTTGCTGCTTCAGTACTTGTCGGAGTAAAAAATATTCATCAAAAATAGTAAAATAGAGTAAAAAATCCAGAATATCAAATACATAAAATTTATAAGTCTTTTTCATATTCTAACCAAGTGAGGCACCAATGAGCATCATTGTGCTAGCAGCCATTGCAGTTTGCTGTTTTTCCTTTACATTTTTTGTACTTTAAAAGTGCAACGCGCTGGTTATGCCTTTTATCATGTCTCCTAAATGCTTACAGTTCTCAAAACTGTTTGAAGAACAAAAGAAAAAAAAATGCTTACAATTAATGAAAAAACAACTTTATTAAAAGTGGGTTTATTAGTTTCTATTTCGCGGACTTTCACTTATCATAAAGCTCCGGTATCACATAACCACGAGAAGTGATGTACGGTATACTGTATGCTATTACAAAGCATGTCATTTTTACATACTTCTTTTCTTAATCACCTCTTCCAATACTATTGATATCTAGGAAACAACTCCTGAATCATTCTTTTTTACACTTGAGATTTTAGTAGGCAATCACAGTTTTTAGATTCATTTAAAAATCGATGTAAAAAATTAAAATCTCTTCTATTAGCCAATTAGCACAATTTCTAAGCAGACCTTCTCCCAACCAAAAAAATATAAAAAATGCCAGACTCTAAACCTACAAACGCATTCTCATTCTTACCTTTTTTAACTAGGAAAGACAACTTCTGAATTCTGAACAAAACATTTTGAACACATGTTTCAATGATTAAATTGAATTTTGAATAAGCTTTCTGAATTCTGAATAAGTTTCTCAAAATTTAATTGAAAATGATGACAAAAAAGAATAAAAACCTTCCTCATTATTTTTTAGGAAAATAATTGTCGATCGTTTTCTCCGAGCTAGCTCTAAGTACTTTTAACAAAATTAAAATAAACAATATTTTAGAAGTTATATGTTCCCTTTTACGCGCCTTAATCATGGGAAAATTTTTAACTAGGAAATAATGATGGACAAACTTCACTCTAAATCAAACCAAAAAAGAAAGGTTGCTCAATGAAATAAATGTAGAAACTTTGCTATACCTTTCGGAAATCTAGCCAAACTAGCGAGCATAAAGGTACGATTGCACTTTCTTGCAATTAGACTTTCACAATTTCTAAAATTCATCAATTCTATGATTCAACATTGCAAATAAGCAATTCGTTATGTAACATTATTATTATTAAGTAAAAGAAATTTCTAAATTTTTGTTAATACTTTTTTTATATGTTAAGATAAAAAGAAACTGTTTTGTGTACATTTATTTCATGAATGCTCGTGTGCATAGAAGGCCATGAAATGATCTTATTTCAAGACTAGAAAGGCCACCCGCTTTAGTTATAGTATTACTAACTCTGAAAATCATCACGTTAGAGAGAAATCGCTATTACATGATTATATCGCTTATACGATTGGCGATATATCTTTAAATAGTAGTGATTTTCGAATCGTTTACTTTAAAAATGCCCATCAAAAAATCAAATACGCATATTGTGAAGTGCTACTTATTATCCCTGTGACTAACAGAAAGTCAGCAGTCCTGATTCATGTTGTCAATTAGGCGCAAAAACAATCTAATAGCAAACTCACAAGAATTCATTTAAAGCCATTCTCCGCATAGAATTATTCTTGAAATCAGTATTTATTATGGTAATCTGGTTTTTAAATTAATGAAATTCCTTGAAGCAAAGAATATAACTAAAAGGAATAAATTCTAACAGAACATGAAACTGGGTTAGATTATGGGTAGATTATGGCAGAAAGCATGTTTCTAGGATACATGACCTCTGCTTAGGATGGGTAATCAATCAATCAATTAATCAATCAAGAGTTGTGGTAGTTTCCTGTCTCAAAAACCTGTCCGAAGGCAAGATTACCACGTGGATAAAACACTTGAAATCTATACATAGAGAGTTAATCACGTTACTAAAGAGCAAAAACTCTTTCTACCAGGTTGCTATCTCTGCCAATCTAGAATAACACGGTGTTACCTATATAGAAGTAGGCGTCCACCTGCACAACGGTTCATTGTATAATATTCAGTGCATATACCACACATAAGTGTGTACAGTTTGCTAGTGTATAAAATATCCCATAATGTAAATAAGATTATTTAACACTTTCATCACCAAATTATTTTTTTACCCAAACATAAATATTGAGTAAAATCTAATATTTGACAAGGGAGCCCATAAGTTGCCATAATTTTAAAATCACAAGGGTCTGTAAAAAAGAGTTTGTTATCCAATAATTCAGCATAAAATTTTACTATGGCTGATGCCATAAAGCAAGGCTGTAACTCATTCTGTAACACATGTTACAAAATGAGTTACAGCATGTTAACACATGTTACACTCTGTAACATGTGTTACAGAATGAGCTCAGATACCTTTTTCGGCCCCTTCTGCCACTGTTGGTAACAAGTCAGACAAGTTGTCCTATTACTTTAGCTTAGAGCTTTGTTATCACAAAAAATAAAATAATCACCATTGCTCAATAAATAATCATCAAAAGTTTATTGATCTACAATATGTGTAGTCTTTGCAGCAGCAATGCTTCTGACATGAAAGAAAATGTGAAACAAAAATAATGTTTTTTTGCAAAGCCAAGCTTTGCTTAGCATTGGAAGTAAAGTGTTTCTATCGGCTCAACACAAGCAAATGATTGTTGTATCATCTTTAGGCACAAACACAATCCTTCGTTTTTTTGTGACGCCATTTTATCGTTTTTGGCCATCTTTATAGACAATTTTATTGTTAAAAACACAAAGCTTTTGCAATGATAATTTAAAACCGATGTTTTTGTTTGCAATTTTTTTATTATAGTATGAAAACAACACCTAAAAGTACTAGTAAATAAAAGAATAACAATCGTTTTCTACAAATATGGCGGCTTTTTCGTGAACGAGCGCATGTGCAAACGACTTGATGACGTAAAAAAACGATGGATGGGCTACTGAACTAATCACACACTAAAAATAAGCATATTTAAACAAAGCCTACTGAAACCCCCCCCCCTCCCCCGGCTCTTGGCGCTGCGCAAACAATGTGCTGAGCCATACCACGCGGCTCGTGGGACACTATGTTTTGAAGTAAACACACAGACTTATACAGTTTTCAATTTATAGTTTACAGTTGTTGTGTGAGAAAAAGGAAGCAGTAACCTGACATTACTACATTCAGTGCCAGACCTACCTTTCACTAGAAATGCTCGTGTGTCTTTTGTCTACGATGCTGCCTTTGCAGTCACTTTCGTTCGATTTCTCATACAGATGAGTCTCAAGAAGTTTGCTTGTCGGCTGAACTTGACTTTTCTCTAGATCTGTCTTCAATTGTGTTACACTTTCAGCCACAGCTACCGGCTGCAAGATGAATGAGTCTAGATATTCAAATGAATTATACGTTTGTCCACTAAATGAAAAAAAACAATGTGTTTTTTGTGGCAGGATGTATTTATAAAATAATTCCTTAATGGTTAGTTTATATTAATTTGATTTTAAAAATACAGTTTGAATCAATTTGAGAAACTTGCTCTTTGTTTTTGACTTTCACAATTTTTAATATTTGGTCCTGAGACAACATTATGTAACTGAGAGACAGGGCTGGATATAACACAACCACAAACATTACATAGGCATTATGCTTCCTTGATTAACTGAATGGTGATGTTCATTAGAATGGATGTACAATTACTAATTAGAGCTTTTGCACACAACCTGCTCTGCTAAAGAAAAAAGAACAGCAGATTTTTAACCACTCAATCGGACAAACAACTAAATAAATAAAATAATACACTTTAAAGATTGCCTGCTAATATTCACTTTTGTGTGCGGAATCACTACTTGTAGCAGATTTCAGTTTAGCTACATGTATGTGAAAAATGACTGTAAGTGATTTGCCCATCTTGCATTGCAACAAACATATTTTCAAGTGCGATAATATACACTTATTACGCATGTCTATAAGGAAAGAAATCAATTGGATGATGCTGACAATATACTGCTGACTGAGAATTGCTACTGAAGATAAAAGCTAAGCAGCATCTTACTTCATTGATATACTATTAGGGCATTCAGTTTAGCTAGCACCAGACATTCGTCAAGGCTTAGGATAGCAAATCGCATTAAAATAATTACAGCTTTTAGAGATCTGCCTATAGAAAGCGGTGGGAACAGATTGTGAGAAAATAAAAGACCATAAAGAGCACCTGCTTTTGCTTGCTTATAAGCCTTCTCTCAGCTCTTAGTTTGTCTCTCTGGCAGCAAACGATGATCAGCAGGCAGACATTTAGAAACACAAAGGCAGCACCAACACCTGGCAAAAGAAACAAGTGTTAAAATAGTTCCGATAACCAATTAGTGTTCACATATTGTGCTGTGGTATAGAATCGTAAACATATAAATAGAAGAAAAATAGAGAAACATAATCACCTATAAATTGTCTGACAGAAATCTGAACATACGGTAAAAGCAGTAATTGAACGCTGCTTATATTTGAATGCCACTTCTATTTGATCACCACTATTTAACATTCTTGATTTTTAAAAACTCTAATAGTGAGTGATCAGTAAAAAATGGTCTACAAAACCATACTAACAATAACTTTATCACATAAAAAAAACAATTTATTTTTTTGTTAATTTTGTTTTAAAGTCTGCTTTCCAACTCCAAGTTATTTTGTTTTTGGTTGTTAAAACTTTGAAAGCAACACCATAGAAATTATTAGTAACTGTAACAGGTTAATAGTAACTCCTTGTTTAATGCTGTTTTGATAATTTGATGTATGTGAAAGAAGTTTTTACGCATTTGCGATGGAATCTGTGCTACTACAATTTTTGAGACTAAAGTTTTGAGACTATTTCAATTAAATGCTGCTGCTCTTTATTTCCTCGAGTAAAGTAAATTGCATCGTATAAAATTTTTGCTTTACTAAAAAATTGTTTGAATGCTAATATTGTTTAGCTCAGATATGCATAAGAGGAATTGATATCAGAAGACACTTTGAATGGTATTGAACAGCCAGAAGAACTGTTTATAAATGGTTTTAAACAAAGGCAACAATCAGAATACAACTGGCCGAGCAATTAATGCTAATATTTTTGCTTCAAAAACTTTAATTTTGGTTTATGGATGTATTATAAATATGGTTTGTTTTATGACACTTGTTCTTGAACAACTATTTGTAGCATTTGATAGATTATTATATAACTTATAAGCTTGCAAGTTTATAGAATAATATTTGATAGGATTATTGCGGTTATATAAACTCTGCTTCCAATGGACCTTATTTATAACTCTTCTATGGCACATAAAAGGCCAGTTTTGGCAGCAAACTGTAGCAAACATATCAATGCACGCTATGAGCTTTTATGAAGACTTGTTAAATTTAGTTAAAAAATGAAAATATGCTTTCTAATTTAAAATTAAATAAAAAACTTCAAAGCTCCAACAAATTGCAATGCAGGCTATAAGATTGTAGAAGGTAAATTGTAAGCAATAGATATCAACTGGTGAAGACATGTACTAGCTTTCCCATGCATATTTATTTTAAAATCTGCAGCAAATTTGAGGTAAGTTAGCAGATTTCTGGCATCCAAAAGGGTTAATTAATGTTGCTCTGCCCAAAAGGGAGTGCACAATAAAGGCGAAAATCACTTCGGCCGTGAAAGGATTAAATTCATCTTCCAAAAATTCTGACGAGGTGTTTGAAAAATACAAGGCACCCTTTATTTGAACATCTACTCTAATAAACTACCCCTCTGCAGGGTTGGAAATTAGAGCGCCATAGCGTTCCAGTAAAAGTTTTACGTAATGTGCTATGATGTAAATACACAAATAATATTTGTGTATTATATATTATATAAGCGCGAGTCAATGATAGCAGCAGATTGTTACACAAATGCTATAAACTTGATATTTGCACCCAAATAGACTAAATAACTAGGCTCGTCAAATGATACAGTTCATACTGCCTTTCAGTTAAGGGTAAAGCATTAATGCTTGAAGTTGTCAAACAGCGTTACCCGGTAAAGGAAGACAACTCCTACATTATCTAGAGAAAATTTATTTGACAAACCAAAAGTTATAGAGAGTGTTGTAGACAGTTGTACTCCTTCTCTCGACTCCGCCACAGCTGAGCTGACAGTAATATTTCTGTACTTTACAACTTCTACTATCTTGGTAACCACTTTGACTTCTGTTGGCTTTTCGATATAAACATCAGGCTGGATCTTGCCCGCTTCATCTCCTTATGTAGATAAATTAGTAGTTACATATTGACTCATAAATTATCATCCAATATTTACTTTAAATGAATCATGGCATTTTGTTTTCTGGTAGTATGTTTTTGTAACATAGATTGCTGCCAAACCCACTGTGTAGTCAACCATGCAAAAAATATTAAACAGTTTCATTTGCTTACTACAAAAGTATCTAGTCAGAGGTAACTTTCAGTTTGAAGCAAGTACTTAGCATTTGCAAATATTTGTTTTTAAATTACTATTAACAAACCCTAGTATTTTTAATTTCATTTGAATTATACCAACTTGGTGAATGATCATTTCACTGCTAAATGCTGTGTTAAGAGATGAAAAATTATATTAGTTTTTAAAACAGATATTTTAGTTCAAATACTTGATTGAATCTCTTTACAATCTATACTATTATTCCAAAAATGAAGTTAACCATAATAAGTTTTTGGTTGGGTTCGTTTAAACAAGAAAAATATTGTTAGGTAGAAGCTCGTTCCAGTTTTTTAAATAACTGGGAGTAATCTTCTCTACTGCAAGTTAGAGAAGATTACTCCCAATCATTTAAACTAAAAAGAAGGTTGACTTGCAACAAAATTCACATTACAGTTATTTGGTATCAAAAGATTCACTATGTCTTACTCTGCTGTGTTGTAGGTTCAAAATATGTGGAAATGTAATTACAAGCTCTTAAAAGCTCAAAAACGAACAGTTAATCGTCGCTATCACGAGACCGCCGTAGATTAGAATCTCTTTCCTAAGCGGCTTAAATGGGACGTAGTTGTACAAGATGACTTCTGTTTACACTTTTGCGCAACCGCAATCGTCGAAATATTTTCACAAATATACTACACGTATTCAATAAAGCCATGTCTATTGTTCTTAAGCATCTATTTCATCGTCGTTGTAATGCTGTCACATTCCGCACTGTTATCTTATAACCTACGGTGAAAATTCGTTTAACTTTTAACCCTAGCTTGAAGGAGTACATATCATTCTCTGTTAGACATGACGAACCTGTTGATCACCTGTGATAATTGAAAAATGCTGCAGAAATTATTAACGCTTTTTGGCAGGGAGTACGGGTCACATGATCAGATTACGACTAGACGATTAGACCAAGCCGAAACAAAACTGTAAAGTAACGAGCATTTATATTTGATACAGGCTCTTCGAAAAAACCTGAAGTTTTTGTCATAAACTAGTGCTACAAAACGTTTTATATTGAGAATTTCAATTTACGTGAGAACATCACGTGACAAAAAAAAACCAAATGTAATGACTACGTCAGAGAAATAAACTGATTCCGATCTACGGCGGTTTCATGATGGCCGCGATTAACTGTTCGTTTTTGAGCTTTGAAGAGCTTGTAATCACATTTCCACATATTTTGCACCTGCAACACAGCAGAGTAAGACATGGTGAAACTTTTGATACCAAATAACTGTAATGTGAATTTTGTTGCAAGTCAACCTTTAAGATTATATTCATGTATTAATGCTTGATACCTAAATTCACTCACTCTAATAACCAGACAATAACCATATCAACTGAAGTGAACATAACTGAATTTTTTTAAACTGCAAAAGCAGCTACAAAAAGCTGAGCAAAACTAAAAAAATTCATGTCATTACCTTTCTTTCCAGTCGTATAGCCAAAGGAGTTTATTTTTGCATTCCGAACCAAGATTGCATTAACTTCTCGTAAAGTTTATTAACAAGAATATTGCATTTGCTAATAATAAGTTGACCAATCAAACGCTAGCTCTAATCGCAACTAGCAGAACCAAATTAAGCATAAAAATTATCTAAAATTTGAGCTTTGGTCTTTTGGGCTGTTTTAACTCCTGGTAAAACTTTTGATGTCAGAAACATAGGTTTGATTGTCATGTGACCAAGCAATTATCAGGAAAAAAATCAATCAGCACGCATCGAGCGTCAGTAGCTCTTAGATGTATTTAAAGATAAAAATCTAACCTTGAGATGTCTGAGCTGTAGTGGATGAAGGTCGGTAGGGAGGAATCATAGGAGGGGTCGGAGGTTGAGGAGGAACGTGCCGAACTCCCATCTACAAATATATATTGTTTGAAACTCAAAGTTACAATTTAGGTAAATAGAATTGCAAAAGCAAAATCGCCGAATTACAATTATTTAATTTAGCACAAAGCAAGTACCATAAATAAATTGTCCATCAGTAACACTTGCAAATGTTGTATTACAATTTCTCCGGAGATGCTATATAGCTAATAAGTATGCATAGCACTATTTCATAGAAACAACATTGCTAATTATGTTACCTTGCATAATATAAAACTTTTATTAATGTCCAAGCTTGTATTATATTACCCTAGGACACTTATGTATTCGCGGCATCTAACTTTCGCGTTTTCGCGGTGTCATCCTCTCGCGAAAGTTTCGTGTGCGAAACTAAACTATCATAACAAACGAGCGAAAAAGCGAAACTAAATAGCTTTGTTCATTGATACTGTATAATGGAATTTTATAACGACATTTATTTTAACGTTTTTAACGACCACTATAAACATCATTAAAATATAAACCAACAAAATAATTTGACTGTCAAAATTTATCACGTTATTATTTTGCAATTAATTATGATTATTTTCCCATTAGGAATGATTTATAATGATAGGAATTTGATGTCAATGCACATGCATTAGTAGCGTTATCGTTATCGTTTGCTGGGGACATCAATCAATGCAGTGAGCACCGTGTGTTGAAAGAAAAGAAGACACATGCACTGACACTCGCAGTACTACACAAGCAGCATGGCTCTGGAAAGGTTTGGATTCACTACTGACACCTCTTCAATAACTTGTAATTTTTTGAGATTTGTTTTGTTTTAAGTGATGTGACTGATGAGACGTTTTTAAATTAAAATAGACAAAACATGACTGCAGTTAAAACGCTAAGAAAAAAAACATCTTTTTCTTCTGAGCGTTTTAACAAAGATCAATTTTGCGGATTTTATTTTAAGTTCATTCGGAGGCTTTTACGCTTTTGATGGGACATGGCCAAGCGGGTGTTTGATAAAACTTAATCTTTTGCAAACCTTTATAAAAGTCGTTAACAAAAATATTTTGCCTCTGATGATGATAATAATGATGCCTAAGAACTACTAGAAGTTGATGTTTGTCTCTATGGCTTGGAATGAAGTGATATTCTACAGCGATAAAAACCGCGTCCATGGCCGTTGGGCAAATAACTTCGAATAAATGATGGTGAGGTCGAGTTATCTGAAGGAATTTATTATTGCGTTGGAACTGACCAAACAAATCCGTTTGAATTGACCTTGTGTTTGAGATGAAATGTTACATTTTATCTGAGGGCGAGTTATTCGAGTTGGACTGTACTTACTGTAAAAAATTCCCAAAAAGTTGGGGCGGCTCAGCCAGCCAGCTGCCCCAGTGAAAACGGGCTTGTTGATAGTCCAAGAAACAAATGGCAGCAAGCGATCAAATTGCATTATCGACCTTGCCCACACCATTCTACCTGCGGTTCACAATTACAAACTAGTCGCAAATTGAAATTTTTTTATCGGTGAACTGAACCTGAGGATTCTAATTATGGTTGTTCCACTTCATTTATTTTCACATCACTATATTTTCGCACTCATCAGAGCTGCGAAATTAAGTTGCTTCGAAATTTTACTCTGTGAGCTACTCATGAAACTAAATACTAGCGAAATATAAGTGTCCTAGGGTACTCATTTAATTGCCTTTAGTATTTTTTGGAATTGTGTGCTCTGGCAGCTAAAAAAATGTGATACCTCATCTGACCCTAGCTTGTGACTATGAGAAGCCTTAGCAAGCAAAAGATGAACATAGTTTTTTACTTTCAAATAGTGATCTAGAACTTTCTAAAACAATCCATTGCTTCAGTAAATAAAATGTTAACAAAACTAACTTTTAGCAAATGTTAACATATTTTATCTCTGATCTTTGTCTCACCATATTTTGAGAATCAAAAAGTATGTTTTAAATATATTAATACCTGAGTGCTATTAATTGCTAAGACATATTTGTCAAAGAAACAGAAAATGTGGAGGTTGTTTCATAAAAAATGCTGTGCATACAAGTTAGATGTGGAAATTGTTAGCAAAGCTACAACACTTGCTAGCTAAATTATGCAGCAATTTTCTTACGAGTGATGTCAGTATAGGTGAATATTTCGACTACATACATCTTTTGGAGAATTAGTTATCAAGTCATCCCAGTTTGTTCCCTCGGATCCATCTGAAGACGATTCCAAAAGTTTAGGAATGAGCTCAGTCCAGAGTGCCACTCTCTCCCCTCGGTATCGGTGCCTTACGAGTGGTTTTGTACCTGTTAAACATATGGCAGCGTTATCAATTTTAATTATTCTTTATCTAGTTTTGACAGCTCACAAACATGATATGCCCAAAAATATAGGTTTTTAAATTATTATTTTGATAAATATTTTGAGGTTGTAATGGTTGAAACTGTTTATTCTATTAAAATACATGAAAAGCTATTTTTATTAGTATATATGGTAGCTTGAAATTTGAAAAATTGTGAGACAACAGAGTAAAAAGACAACTGGACAGAGAACGTTTTTTTTATTGCTGAGTTTTTTGTTTTTGCTGACAAAACTTGTAGAGTGCAACCATATGAAATTGATGTGATCAATCAGGCAATAGGTTTCTAATAATTGAGTGTTCACAATGGCCAACTTTTACCTGTGGTTACTTCAGTAGAGGTTTCATGACTTCCTTATGTAATATTGAAATGACCAAAAATTGATAAAATTTTGTTTTAGCCATTAGAAAGTTTTACAATTGTACAAAGTTCTCCCAGTATGTGTCACAATAAACATTTCCTTTCAAAAGGATGCAGTATTGCTAACATAGATAAGGAGTTACTCTCTTTTTGAAAAAATGAGATAACTCTTGGTGTGGTCCTTTTTAGGCTTTATGCGGAACATCAGGTTAAGGTGGAATCAAAAATAGTTCATTACCGAGCTGTAAGTACTGTTCTGAGTCAGACTCGTACTGAGGCCAGTAGACATCTAAAAATCTCAAGCTATCTATCCTGATGTCACTCGAAGATCGATCTGAGAAAGGGATGTTTGGGTTTCTAAAACATGAACAACATTTTAAATAGCTCAAAAATGTAGCACCAAAACAGCACAGAGTGATTAAAAATAATGAAAGGTATGAAAATTGTAAAAATTCTTATCAGCCAACTCACAAATCAAACCCGACAAATATCAATCAACAAATTTTTACTTGACGAAATATTTGATAAATGGCATCTGTCATTTCAAGGACCAGTAAACCAGTAGTAGCGGTTGATAGGTAAGAAAGGACACTGTTCACAGCAGTCAGAATGCCAACAATTAGAGGTATGCTATAACCATACACACCCAGATTTGATGAAGTTACCGAAGAACCTTATGACAGCTCTGCCAAGTACTTTCTCATTGTTAGAGTAGGTTCCACCAACAAATGGAGAGATGTTGTTACTAAGTGGCGCCCCGAACACGTATGGCAGATCCTCACCATGATGGCCATTCTATGAAAAATAGAGTCATGATGAAACAGACTACTATATGATGACAATGAAACTGGAAGCTGTTAGTACTGATGCTGTCTCTACCATTCTCTGATCTTTACTCATTGGATTCAGACAGCACCCATGACTTGATAAAAATATTCCTCACTAAAACCACTAAAAAGAGTGATATTGTAAGTTTAACATGACTTTAAAGGGTTTACTTACGCCAAACTTTTAAAGAATAAAAAAATTTGAACATTTTTCATCATTTGAGATTTTGTTTGTCATTTTAGGTTATCAGACTGTCAGGATGTTTCAAGATTGAAATCAGCAAAAGAAATCTGAAAAAGACATCTAAAAAGGATGTCAGTAGTCATGTTTCCTGTTTTTCCATCTCGTTATAACATTGGCTATTCCGTTAAAGTTGCAGTTTTATGAATTTCTATTGTCATATATTTTATTTTACTTTCTATTTGCTCATGATTGTTGGAATAAAATTTCAACAATAGCGTCAGATACATTTCTACGGATGTTTGAAGTAATTTAAAATAGGTTGGTTAAAAATTGGTCCATTTCTTTCCCTACATCCTGTATAAACATATGAGTCCTTGATGCTGATGAGACTGCATATTTATCACATGTAAATGGTGTGCACAACTACTGACATCACTGAAGACATCTAGGCACATCTTTTTTTCTGAGCTTTTTAATCTCCACCAAGTTTTACCAATTTTAATCTTGACTCATTTTGGCAGTCAGATCACCAAAATCAACAACCACAATCATTAATGAAAGAAAATTATCAATACATTATTTATTTGCATTCCAAATAATAGCCTGGTTTCCTTATTTATCGTGTAAGTTTACAACGCCTGCACTGCCCATATATGTTTTAAGCGGTGGATAACTGAAAGCAAGAGCTGAAATTGCTAGCTTACTTGGTACTGAGGAAAATCCTTTTGTCTGCTTGAATGGCTGAACACATAGAAGTATGTCTCTTTGCCTTGTTCCAAGTGATATTGTCCTGTGAGAGCAGCGGGTAGGTTGTACTGCCCATCCCCTAAAAACTCTATCATCTACAATCAAAGGTTAAAATTAAAAGTCATAGCTATGTAACGGCACTAGAGGGTCTGGCTGCATTGAAACGAGAGCTGTCTCCCATCTGTTGACCAAGTAATCATTACCCACGTTCATAAAGGACAAAAGGTTTATGGATTATCATTAAATATTGGAATTTTTACGCATCTGTGGGTATATATAGCATCGGCGGAAAAACACAAAACTAAAGCAAACTGTTTAGAATGTCCTCATCGATTTCAATAGGAGTAGACAAAAAATCTAGCATTGATTGGAGGTGCTGATCTATATAGTGGTTCTATTACAGGTTCATTGTTGTCAACAAGATCTGCATTAGGCTTCTACTCGCACAGCATCACTAAAGTTTGGTTCACACTATTTCTCTGTATTTCGGCGTTGTCCTTTCGGCGTTCTTTTTCATTTCTGTGTACCGAGGACCGATAGCATTGAAGAAGCAACGCGGATACGTCGAGAAGGTTTCCAGCTGTCAAACCTTTTCGATATTACATCAAGCATTGACAACAGCCTGTACAATGTGAACCATTTCGGCGATGGTAAATCATAGTCACGGATAGCAAAATTTGTTTCCATTTATGATAGTTGCTGCGGAAGTAGTATCTGATTTGAACACAAGAAAACAAAGAGGATTCTTCTTGAAAAATTAAAACTAAAAATAAGAGCACTATGTCACGGAGTATTTTCTTACGCAAATGTGAACGGGTTTGTGATAGTGTGAGTATTGTTATCATTGACGATCACCGAAGTATTGTGGAATCATCGCCGAGAAACGGCGATATAGTGTGAACCAGCCTTAAACATGACGTGACCAAAGTTTTTGAGATTGAGTCTGT